>NC_141764.1:46177961-46500878 GCF_982258835.1 Parasteatoda tepidariorum
TTTTTTAAATTGCAAAAAAAATAATCAAATAAATTTATAATTGAATGATACGAAAAATCTCAAGAAAACTGAAGCTAAAAGTACACTTGACAATAAAAACTCATTTTATTAAAATTGAAACTGAAAAAATATCGGCAGGTTACGAGCACCCAAAATACGATGGTCTTTGTTAAGAGGACATGTGAATGATAAAATTATAGAAAAAGTTTTTAGAACCAAGAAAAGGTAAGGATGTCAACGAAAAATTTTAATTAGAAATAAATGCCTGAGAAAGTAAGAGAAAGCACGACATCCAAGGAGAACGGTGGTGACCGAAGGAGGCCATCATGCGCGATACAGGGTCAGATCAGAACTGTTATTATTTATTCTATAATAAACGTTAATATAAACAAATCAATATTCAACAGAAAATAACTACTTCGACTACCACTTTTTTTTCTCTAATAATTTTTAATTTTCCTTTTTCGTTGGCAACTGTGCTTGTTTTTGTTCATAATCTGTTTCCAATATTGTATTATGTAAGTATACTTTGTATCATCAAGTTTTGAATGCTCGAAACACGTTGACTTTTCTTCTATTTTAACTATAAAACAAAAGGTTTTGTTTTTAATAATAAAAGGTTAAATTTCTCAAATAAAAATCACCAAGTTTATAAAAGCCAAGACGCAAATCTAATATTTAAACTTTCTTGAAATTGCCTAAATGATTTAAATATTTGGCAAATAAGTCATTCCCATAAAATTAATCGAACTAAAGCTCTCCCTACGCAAACAAACTCTTATAACATTTATATTACATTTAAAGGTTCTAAACACGAATGGCTCAAAGGCAAAGAATTAAAGAAACTTTCCAATTCTAATCTTTCTCTCCACAAAATTAAGGCTTTAGGGTTTCTAATGAAGTATCTGGACCTTCACTTAGGCATAATAAGAATCCGGCATTAATCTTAATTAGTCAAGAAATTTCTGAAAGCATTATGGACTGTGTTTACAGATGAAGCATTCATCACAGTTTCAAAATTAACTCTACTGGCATTGATTAAATTAAACGTCTAGAAATAGATATTTCACATTAATTAGTGGCTACACTTTTGCGAAGGAATTTATCACGTCAGCAGACTACTGCAATCAGTTTTAATGCCTTAATCAAGTTAAATATGTATGATATCGGAAAGCAAATCTTTGATCTTTTCTTCCTTCTGAAATGGAATTCCCATGGTTGTTGAAAATATTTTAAGTGAAAAATAACTTAAATGTTTGAAAATGAATTTTGTTATAGGAAATAGTTTTTATAATTTGTAAGTTATGATGGCGATTTCAAGACAGCCCGGAAACCCTAATGCGTATATAGGTTGCTAAAAAATAAATAAAATTTATTTTTTGAGTCAACAACAGAAAACAAAAAACTGAAACATCAAGTGATTGAGCAGTCATAAGCATGAAAAATAAGACATTGTCTAATAAATTCAACTTAATTCCTGTTGTATTTTTAACTTGATTTAAAATTTAGAGTTGTAAATTTTCAAAATAGTCCTCGTTTATGCTACTTTTGCCTTATACTTATGGTTAAAGATACCACGGTAAAATCCAAGAATAGACCACCCCTTAGCGACTCTTTGAAATCTCTCCAAGTTGGCGATTATTACTGGGATCAACGTTGCGTCTTGATTTAAAAAAAAAAAAAAAAAAAAAAAAAAAACTTTTTAAATTAATACAAATTTTTAAAAATTCACTCGTTCATTCGCGAGTCATTTTCAACCGGTACCGCACAAAAAAAATTAAAAGATTAAATAATAACGGTAATAAGTGAAATATCAGTTAAAAAATGAAATAATAAGGATGATTCTAACAGCAAGCGATCAGAAGCATAAATGGCGAAAAAATAAACCCTTTTACCTCTTTTCTAACGAAATCTAACTTTCGCGTAGGTATACATATTAAATAACCAATCAGGTTTAAGAATTTTGGTGGTTGTGATCGGACGTTCAAAATAATCTCCCCGAAATATCTTCCAAAAACCTAGTTTGGAGAGATTTCAAAAACTTGCTGGGTGGTATTTCAAAAGGTCCTCAAGAGGTGGGCTATTCTAGGATCCATCCGATAATACAGGTTTTGTGGTAGTACATACCTAATATACTAATATAGTTACTGTAGTAATAAATAGGTTTCAAATACACGTAAAAGTTTAACAGTACTGAAATCAAAAGTTGCATCACAAGATGGATCAGGATGCGTATCAAACTGGATTAAAACAGAAAAGTATTCGAACTGAGATACATTAAAACAAGAAAGTAAGCGACCTCGAATCGCGAAGCAATCCGAGAAGAACTACGAAAGCAGTTTCGGGTGCAGCAACGATTGAATGCAACGCAGTTGATAAGTGCAGCGAGCAGCCAACTAGTTAAAGAAAAAAAAAATTCGATATAAACTTTACATTTCTTCCCTCTGCAATAACCGATAAAACTTTAATAAACCACGAAAAGAGTTTCAAAATTGGATTTTTCTTTCCCTAATAAATTCTTAAGGAGAAATTTTTGACTTCCATTGTTAAACATCTAGAAATGTTTGTTTCCCTTGAATTAGTGGTAACACTTTTGCGAAGGAATTTAGCATAGCAGCAGGCTCTGCAATCAGTTTTAATGTCTTAACTAACTTTTTCGATAAATAGATTCCACCTATGAATTTTTAATTTCATAAGAGTGTTAAGATATGTTAGTTAAGACATATAAGTTTTATAAGAGGGTTAAGATAATATATTTAATGGTTCTTTGCAAGTGGAGCAAACAAGTGCTGGTTCGTTTAGTAGAAGGTGCTTATGAGTTAATCGTGAATGGTCAGTACGTAATCTGTTCATTAGTACTTCAATTTTGCTGCTATTATTAATTCTTTTAAAAGGGGTGATTGACGGTTTAATTTCATGCAACTTATTACTCTATACCAGGGGTTTCCAACTTTCATGAGACCAGGGGCCACAATTAAAAACACCAGTCAAATGGCGGGCCGCAACTTTATATAGGACTCTTTTATGTTTGAAGGAACATTAAATATTACTGTCAGATTTTTAACAAGCTGTTCAAAACAAAAGTATTGAATTACAAATAATAATAAATATTTTCTTGAATAAATATTTTCTTGGATGCAAAATCTAAGAAATAAATTTTTTTTTGCACCGTTGGTATGTTAAATTTCACAGAAACGAAGGAATTAGTTTTTTAACGAAAGAAAAGTATTTTAAACCTATATAGATTTTTTACGAAAATTGTCCGCAAAAAAAAAAAAACTAATATATTTTAGTTCGCGGGCCACAAAAAAAGGCTTAGCGGGCCGGATGCGGCCCGAGGGTTGCCAATTGGTAAACACTGCTCTATACCATTCAGTCTGGCTATTGCTAGTTGAGATGTTTGTTATTGCCTTAATAGAGAGAAAAATAGGCCTGTTGGAAAGATTTTGAGTAGATTTTGCTGCAAAATCAGCAGCTTCGTTTCCATGTATTACAACATGATAAGGAATTCAAGAGAATAAAATTATGAAACTTTTATCATCGAGATCAATTAAAATTTCTCGTCGTTCATCGTTCTAATTCAGCCCTTTGAGTTATTCTAAATTACTCAGAAGTAACAGTGGTCGTGGTTTGATAACTCTTGGAAGTTTTTCTGGTTTAGCCGGATTAATTTCTCTTTAACAAGATTTTTTGCCTGGTTGGTTGCCTATGGCCATAAATCTATGTGATAAAGATGGTTAGGTTTTTTTTTTCTTTCAGGCAAAAATGGGGGTAAATATCTCGTATTAAAAGTTCTGATCCAGTTAAATAAGGTCTAGATGTGTATTGTCTTGAAAAAATATATATATTTTTCCAAACTCTTAAAAACATTCTTAGATTATCATCAAAAACCTTTATCTAAATATTGCTAATGGTATAAAATTATTTTATATAAAACTTTGTATTAAGCGAAATAAAACGCAGATCACCAGCTAGTAATTTCCTCTTTGAAGTGTGGTATATGTATAATAGTAACTTTTATTTTTCAAACTTTTCTTAACTTTGAAAGCAATGTGTGACTGAGAGACGTTTATGGATTTAAATAGATTTAATTAATTATGGATTTAACTTTTAGTTCGATAATTCTGATACATAAGTATTTGAGCTATTAGATTCGGGAAGAGATCAATATAAAAATATTAAAAATTATCATACTTTATTATTAAACTTTCCAGATTTCGGGAAATTTTAGAGAAATATATGAACCAATTTTATCTCTTCTTATCAATTCCATTTTCATCCCCACAAGTCGTAACTTTACCACAGTGTTTGAAAAAAACTTTCGAATTTTTCAACCCACCTTACTATATATGTCACAAGCTGTGACATTTATTTGAGTTGGTTCAAAGTTCAAATCTTTGAAAATTTAAACATCGCAAATTTACATCTTTGCACTGCTATGAGTATATTGATTGAATCAAACACATAATTTGGAAAACATCAGTTTAAATAACATCATCATTTTAAAGCATTGTCAGTTTGAGAATAAAAAAATTAAAAAAATTTCCTCAGGAACATTCAATACTATTTTTATTCAACCTCAAAGCCCATTTCAATAGTTTTAGTATAAATGTCACAAAATCTGATAGTTTTCAGCGATATATTCATTGTTAAACCATACTTGAGCCAACGAATGAATGCGGACGCATTTCTCTCCAGGAATCCATTTTTCTGAATTTTTGCTTGCAGATAGACCGAAACCTGGAGTACGCCATGAAATTTCAAATGCTCAACTGTGGGCCAAAAGACCATGATCTTTGGCCAAAAGTCAAAATTAAATTTTCAACTAAAATATGTGTAGGCAGTTTTAATATCACCCAAATTTAGTATTCATAATCATTCCAAACATTACAATTTATTTTTTGGACCGACAAGAGTACAATGTAGTGAAAAATATGTTTAAAAAAAATTTTTTTATTTAAATTTTAAATTTATATTTCAGAAATATGTATAGGAATTTCACCACTTTTATCAGAGTAATCAGTCTGAAATTATAGTACAATTTTTCAATTTGTTGGATTAGTTAATACTCTTGACAAACTTATAGTTTATATCTTAAAACTTATCTCCAAAAATTTCTACGAGGTAATTAGCTAAACTTTTCTTTGTTGCCTTCTTTGATGTTTCTTCTTTCGAAAAAACCTGCCCCATTTTGCCCATATTGCAAAAGTGGACTAAATACACCGAAAAACAAAAATTTTATTTTTTTTATGTTTTCGCTTTATTTTGTAATTAATTCGCATTATTTTGTAATATTACTTGGGAAATATAATTTGCTTTTAATTTTTAATATAAAATTACGAAAATTATTATATTTTCATTGCTATATTTAATTATTTAAACATACTATATTATTTTTTTTTTTTTGCTGGCCATATTTCAGCCGCCATTTTGTTTTGTTTTTTGTTTTTTTGGTATTTTTAGTGTATTTCAAAATTTTAACTATGAATTCAATTTACTTGCACATAAAACACCCAAATTATTTTGAAACAAATTTTATCGAAATACTAATTTTGGCCACGAAACCTTGGATGCTGGCCCACTGTGTACTGAAAAGAAAATTTTAAAGTATACAAATGAAAATAAATTATGATATGATAACTAAGATTTACGCAACGGAAAAGTTCTCTTCTAATATTTTATTTGCATTTTAATATTTTGAAGAATTTTTTTTCAGCAATTTAAACTTCATGACAAACTTTGTGCTTGCCTGAACTTACTTTTTCTTTCTTTTAAATTTTAAATTGATAATGAACGAAAAAGATAATTTTCGATGAAAATTTTCTTCTTCAGTATGGCGTCCTCTTAAGAAACAAAAAATTTTGACTACTCAGAGACGATCACTTTATTTTTGACAGAATATTTTTTTAATTGTGACTAATGGGGAATTATAGCAAATCTCGTTGAAAAATTCGTCATCACATTTTCATTAGTAACAAGTCGTACTACCTCGCTGTATGGAAAATACCGATAAAATAGTTCCTTTTTCTGTAGTTAGAAAAATTCAAAACTCTTCCCTTGATTCAATTAATTAATACAAAAGAGCCATTTTAAATGAAGAATAACGAATAAAATTTGTTCTAAGATTAAATGATTTTCACTTTATAAAAAGAGATTACAATGTATTTATATTTTACAAACTTCAAAACAAATTAAATCCTTACATCACTTCCTCCTTTTACCAAAAAGAAAAAAAGCTTAGTTTCATAAATGTAATTCCAACTCTCAATATTTAGAATTCAGAAATTAATTTCTCATCATGGAATAAAAAATACATTTCTGATTATATTTAAAAAAAACTTAGTGGGGCATTTTTATTCTGACAACACTTAATTTTGCTAACTCATGCATTAAAGATTCGTTTTAACTAGAAAGCTCAAGCGGGTGTGATTTTTCTTTATTTTTTATCCGCCGCACCAAACAGATCCAACAAAATGCGTTCGTATTCGTCCAAGTAGAAGGTGTAATTAAACGGAAGGAAGACTTTCAAAGTTGGAATTAAACCTCATTTACATCCGTCGTAAATAACCCTAGGAAATAACAGCACACACAACATTGAGAATAACTGCTTGCTAATCATGCGGAAACTTATAATTACATGACGACCAAATAATTGCGATCCATTCGCTTGGAGTCGTTATATTTACGGAAAATCTGAGTATTACTATCCTTAGATTGGGCGAGAAATTTATTTCTTATTATTCTAGCATCTTCTACACACCGTTTTTGCGTGTTTTATTTTAACCAGGAATAGATTAAACAGTAATAAAAGGTAACATTTGGAATGTTTTTCTTGTACAATATAAATATTTGCATGTATTGCCGGTTGAAAATAGAAAAGTGGCACGCTTCATATTTTGTTTGTTTGGGGGGAAATGTTTCTGGTGTAATTTCTTTTAATTTATTTGCGTACTTTATTTGAGATCAAGATTTAAATTAAGGTTTCAATTGCAATTACAGATGTATTTGCATTAAATGTATTGAATCTTTTTATAGTACAGGTTTTATGTATATTGTTTCATGTTTATGCATATTTAATGTCTCAATACTGCAGAATTATTAAAAAATCTTTTGTTTAAAAAATGGTCATACGTTTGCGATAATTATGCGTTGTGAACTACATAAATATTTTCTACCGGTAGCTCACTTTAGCTTCAGATTTTAAATATATAGTATTTGCAAAATTTCTTAACTACACTAAATTTTTATTTTTAGCATAACATGGTAGATAGAATTGTCTTGTTTCAGCCAGTTTTTAAGAATCGGACAAAGTTCAATATTTAAGGCTTTTGGTTTTACAGAAATTTTTAGGATACATTCTGTATGCGAAACTATTAATCAGTTTTTTTTTTTTTTCAATAAGAGTTTTTGTTACATAGTTTTTCGGGGGCTAAAATTAAAAATAAAACTAATGGTATTTTGAGATATAAATATAAACTTGCATATGACAATTTTATAACAAGAAAAAACCTTGGCAATGACACTTATTTTGAGTTGTGAAGTGCGCAAAAAAATAAACGAAAAGCCATAAATAACTTTAGATCTAATGATCTGATTTTCACGTACTAGGACTCAATCTTAATGATTCGGGGGAGTGACGTCAAATATGCTAATTAATGCAGATGATATTTGAAATCATGAAATCAGACACGAAAACGAACTTTCTCGGAACAAACATACCGTTTTTTCGATAGATTACAATTTCTGAACACCAAAACAAGATATAGGGGGTAGCCTCAATCAGGGAAATATGGTCCCTATAGTTTGGTCAAGAGAGTAGTCGAAAATTTAATTGTTATTTTTTTCGTATTACGTTAAATCTCGAATTTTTTAAGCGAACTGAAAAAATACACACTTTGTTTAACCAATTATGCACTTTGTTTGTTTGTATACATGCAAAAAAAATTTATAATTATTTATTATTTTTATTATTTTATTTAATAATGATCGAAAGATTTCTGAGTTATAAGATATACGCAATTTCACATCATTTTAAAGAACGTAATTTATATGGGGAAATGCAAAATTTGTATGAAATCGGTCCCAAGAAATTGAATTTCAGAAATGTCAGATATTTAATAAACAAGATATAAAGATATTTAAGAAAGTGCCTGATTTCGTTACTTAAAATATATCATACATTAACTAGTTAGCATGCTTGAAGTTTTTTTCTACAATGGGAAAATCCGATCATTAGATCAAAAGTTATTCAAAATGTTTCGTTTACATTCTTGCACTTGGTGCAACTGCCACACTAACTATGACATAAATTAATACGGTTGACTCTAGGCATAAAGGGTACACGAAATTCAAAAAATATATGTTTTTTTTTCTTAGAATGTGACCATCATAATCGAAATTCTGCTAACAGTGAATTACAAATGTATATATTTTAGTAAATACATACAGATAAATTAGGTAAGCCAACCAGAAACTGAACATACCCCAGTGAATGAACAGTTAATGAATATTTATTTTAAAAAAAAGATTAAAATCTTTTTCAAAATTAATCAATTAATCAAAATTTTTTTCAAGAATTATTGGGAACTGTACTTTACAGCCTTTCTTTTGGAAGACACCTGACACTGTATTAAATTTTCTAGCCACGTGGCCTTCGCTTGAAAAAATTTTTAGTTTTTGTGTGAAGCATTTAGAACAACAAAATTATAAGCTGTACGTTATGTAGTTTCCTGTTTTAAGTACAATAGATAATTTTTTATAGATTTATTTTCTCATCATTTAAAAGAGAAATTAAACGGTTGCTAAAGCTAAGTTTTTCTTTTCAATTTTTAAGCATTACAGCTTATGTAAATTCTTAGTTTAGGGGGAGTCTATTAGCTAGTTTATCAAGTCGTGACAAATCAATAAATTGCTCAATCACTGGGATTATTCTATATTGTTGAAAATAAAAGGCAAATAATAAATTTAAGGTATTTTTACTCATAATAGGTATCAAAATTCAAGTAGATATGCAAAAAGCACCTCCTAACCACTGACTAGCCACTGTTGCTCCTAGTGAATGAACAATTTTTGATTATAACAATTTTATGCAAGTCAACATTGTTAGAAGTCAACAAGGCATCAAAGAGACTATAACGAAGAGATTATAAATAGAGACTATTAGTCAGGCTAAATTAGATTAAAAACTAAACTGCTACTTTTATAAGTTATCGCATTTTACTAATGAAATTTTAATTAAATTAATTATTCATCTTTCTTTCTTTTATATAAGTCACACGGGCTATTGGTGACGGTCTGAGAAACATTCCTGAGGATGATCCGGAGACAACATACATACTTCACATCCCGTTTTACAGGGAGGACACATTCATACACCATCCACCCGCAAATCGTAATTTTGACCTGAACCAGAGCACGAACTTGGAGGACTTTGCGACCACGACAGATTTAGCGTGCACCAGTAAATATTTTGTACACGGCCGGTGGAGATCGAACTCATGATGGCTCGAGCATGGGCCCAGCGCCCTACCAGCCTGGCTATCCCGGTCGCAATTTTATTATTCAAATGAACTATCTCAAAAGTAGTGTTGCTTCTGTTGTATTGATAATGCTTTCTTAACGTTCTTTATGTAATCAATGATTGAAGACTTCTGATTATATCTGGACAAAGCCAATTCTTGAAATAAGATATTTGATTTAGAATATAGATATGGATTTAGATAAAACATGATTTATCACGCTTAAAAATTATTAGTCTCTTTCAATTTAGCTATAAAAATTCCTTGGATAATTTAAGAAAAAGTACGCACTTCTGTTCCTAACGCATGTTCATAATACTCCCTTATGGTAAAAGGAGTAATGAGTCGTATAGTATATAGGAACAAATATTGATTCATTTAAAAATAATTAATGCAATGTATTGTGCAATTTCTGAGAGAGTAATGTTCTTTACAGCATCAAAACCCAATTTGTTAATCAGGGGAATGCTAATGAAGGCTCAATATTTAATCTTAATATGGCCTAGCACATTGTACATGCAAAACCAATGACAGATCTTTTTTTCCACAAGAAAACATTCTAAGCATCCCGTAAAAGCAACGCTCTTTACAACATTAAAATATCAATTAAATTAAATTCCTAAATAGGATTTCTCTTATTCCTTTGTTGCCAAGGCAACTAGAGTTTGTTTCTTAATGTCAAAATTTAATACGCTATGCAACGTAGGCTTTTAGTTTGTATTTTTAGATTAATAACACCCCTAAATCACAAAAAATAACATTTAGGTAATAAGCAAGTCTGTATACAGACAGTTATAATCAAGTTCAGCCTCGTTAATTCAATGCCGAGTTGTAGACAAGTATAAGTAATTTTAATACTTAAACAAAAGTAATTTTGATACTTATTTATACAGTACTTATTTATACAGTACTTATTTATACAGTACTTATTTATACAGTACTTATTTATACAGTATATTTTAGTAAATCCCTATATATTTTAAATACATAGAAATTTTGGTAACTCTTTTAACTAGTCATGTCATCGATAAGGCATTGGTTGCCTTTGATTCAACGTAAAAAAAATACCTCGGAAATAATATCACAATATCTAATATCTTGTCTGATATAAGTATGTAATTTTCACCCTTTTCATACTTCTCCCACTGTGAAGTCAAGAAAATGACCACCTTTGGGGAAAGGAAAAACACCAAATACAAGTATGGAATCTAACTCACAACTTAGGAAACTTTTTCCAGCTTTCTCCTCATTATTTCCGCTCTTAACTACTCAAGAATTGGACGCAAATTTAGAGCCTCATTAAGTAAAAGTTGATTAAGTTAATAGAGATCTGTAGAGTTTATTTTGTTTCAACTATACTTAAAACTTCATTTCCAGTTAATTTCATAACTGCTCACTTTTACTCATTGCAGTTAATTACTATTGGCACAATAGTTTTTCTTAAATTTATGGTCGCGCGAAAAGTACACCATACACATTTTGACTTTTATTAGTTATTACTCCCTTTGTTTGCGTTCTCTGAAATATATGAATTTTTGTGGTACGCTGTTGGCGCAAGTAGAGTTAGACGGTCAAAATTTAGGAAAAAAGCTTTATTTAGTTTTAAAAAAATTTATAACAGTCGTTGAACGAGCGGACCCAATTTTGAGTTTACGACTACCAATATTCAACTCGTGTCCTTGTAATTTTGCACCCAATCCAGAAGACAAGGAAACTTCTGGATCAAGTGAAATTTACCTTCATGAATTACTTTTTGAGGGAACTAACCCGCATTTGAAACACGAAAACTTCCCATGATTAGCCCGACGGTAAGGGGACTCTAACCCATGATTCGTATACCACTGAGGATATTATACGTCATCTCTGTGGTTGGTGCGAGCCGGATGCGGAATTCATGTCGACCAGTCACCGCTGGGATTCAAACCCGGTTCGACTCATTGGAAAGCACCGTGGGCCACCACATCTCTCTCATAAAATTTTGAATGAACTTTTGTGCTAAGAGCTGTCCATAGTAATTTATGTTCTAATAGTTTGCAGAAATAGTAATGTATAAAAATACCAAATCCGTGATTTAATTTTGCCACGAAAGGTATTATTATTAATTGATGGGTTTTTTTTATAAAATACCAAGAAACCTCCGGTCTCAATTCCTCAAAACTTTAAGGAATAAATTGTAAAAGCAAAACAAACACACGTCCATAAAGAAAAGTTTCTAAAAATGCCACGCATCTAAATTTGCCTGACTAAAGAAAACGGCTCTTGACTAAAATAAATAGTAATAGTATATTTATAGTACTATAACTTTTTTTAAAAATTTAGTCTCGTTTAATCATTTTTCTTAATATTTTTGTTGTTAAAATAAAATTATGTATATATATTTCTTTTTTAAAAAAATATGTGTTTGATAATACTTTAATTTACCACAGCATAATACAGTGTTTTCAATTTATGTATAAACATTTTAGTATATAAGATGTTTATTTTGCTGTTTCTCATACATTATTCAATAGCGTAATATATTTAAGATTCCTTACAAAACCAAATATTATTTTCATTAATTCCATTTACACTGTTATTGACTTCCAGTTTCCAAAGTACCATTCTTGTGTACGATACACATTGGCACTATTTTGAAAAATACCTCTTCCACTTCAAACATTTTTCTTTCATAGTCTTTTACAGAAAAACTCACCATGAATAACTTTTGGTATCTTTGTCATCTTAGACCTGAATAGGCGAAATTGAATTTGACTCGTTCATGAAAGAGGTTGTGATAACCTCATCGATGGAGTTATAGATGAAAGGCTTCTTTGACTCAAGAGTTTAAAAAGAGCTTATATTGAATTTATGAATAAAAGCTAACATTCCTTTATCTTCCATATGTAATAGGTTTTTAGATTAGACTGTTTTAAGAATGTTAGACATAAAGAATGTTAGAAAGAATGCTAGACTTAAATATAAAACTCAGTTTGTGAAGAAAATGCTTTTGTGTTCTTACAAATTCTAATTTATTATTGATTTATTGAAAAAAATGGCATAGAATAATACGTTATTCCTTTATTTAGTTAAGAATGGAGGACTTGGAATGAATAGTTAACTTAGTAGTAAATAGATCATGAAATATGAAGAAATGGAGAATCGATAGAAAACAATTTGCTATTCTATATGGAACTATAAAGCCTTTTATCTACGGAAAATAACTATTTTATACCTGTTAAATATTTTTCATTACTGTCAAATAAAGTTTTTGAATTATCTTATTTACACAGAAAATTTCGTAAAGACCACTCTTATTATATATTTCTAGAACCCAGATCAAATTTTAAATAAAAAAAATTAAACGCATTTGGGCTCGCTAATTTAAATATAGCAATTAAACGAATTAAAATAGAATAAGCTCTTGTGATGATGGCGGGGTTAAAAACGTAAAAATCTATTTGACTGCCTCGTAAAATTTTGAGATATTTTTAATAATTCCCTTTTAATTTCTCTTCCTTTTTTCCTACTATCAAATTGACTCAATTAGATAATAATTTGAAACACTTAGCATACATATTTTTTTCAAATCATTTTTTACAAGCCTTCGGAAAATAAGTATTAGAAATCGTAATAACCGAGCACTCTGAATAATTGATGAATAGTTATAAAACGTTTATATAATACATACATTATCTTCCATTAAATATTTGGACACCCATGTAAAGGAAGATAACTGTTGTCCTGATCTACGTCACGCTTTTTGAATTTCAATATCGTGTAAGATTCGTCGCGTACAAGATGCCTCTGAATTCAAAACTGTCTAACTTCAAGAAAGGCGTGTTTTTCTGATATCACAAAAATGGCCGATCCTTAAGGGACATATCTAGTGGACATATCTTACATTCCAAAACCGACATTTGCCTTTTGTGATAATGAAGTATGCTTCGACCCAGCATGCCTACAAAACTAACAGATAGAGGCTGGTGGTGAGTGCTGTACGTAGAAATTCGAAAGAAAACCATCCCAAACCGATGACCCACATACTCCAGAAGTTCCAAAAAGCATCCGGTATTGATGTTTCGAAAAATATCATCAGCATGGAAGCACATTTGCTTGGTTTCAATGGACGTGCGCTACCTATAAGCCTTTGATAACAAAATCCAACAGCGATGATTGGGTTGAGGTGGGGCAAGGCACGTCGAAATTGGACCGTAGATGACTGGAAACAGGTTCTCTGGAATGATGAATCAAGATTCAATCTCTAGTAATGGGAGAGTCTGGGTATGCCTGGAGAACGCCTTTTACCAGAATGTGCCTAGAAATTCGGAGGAGGAATTATGGAGTAGGGATGTTTTTCAAGGTATGGACTGCGACCTTTGATCCCAATTCTTGGTAAGCTCAATGCTGACTTCTACTCTACTATCCTAGGCAACAATGTGATTTCTATGATGTGGCAATTTTACAGATTGGATCATTGTTACAACGCCACTTGCCATGTTGCGAGATGGATTAATATGAGACAATTGGATGAACAGAATAAATTAGCCTGCCCAGATTCCGGACCTGAATCTTATAGAAAATCTATAGGATGCGTTGGAACACCGAGTTCAAAGTTAAATCTACTTACGTGTCTTCACCAAACCGAGTGGAAGAAAATACCACTGTCCATCTTCCGAACACTTGTGGAAAGCGTGTCCTAAAGAGTTATGTCTATAATTGCCTCGGGTGGAGGCTCTACTAACTATTGAATAAAAGTAAATTGTGTTTATCTCTTTTATCACATGCGCCCGATTACTTATTGGTAGATGTCCCGCAGTGGACTGATCGTTAAGACACGGTTTCCAGCAGATCACCGAAGTCAAGCATCACTGGCTGCGGTCAGTGTGCGGGTGGGTGACCACTTGGATCAGTCTGCGTAGGGACCGAGGGTGTGCTGTATTGGTCCTCGTTAAAGTGTTCTACCGTGAAGTGCTCGACTTCACGTACAGGTCGTCGGGCTACTGAAGCGGGTGTGCCATCCCCTCTGCAGAGGATCGAAATTATGATGGCATGTCTTCGGATCATCCTCAGGGATGTTTCCCAGACCGTTGCCAATAGCCCATCGTGCAGCTCTAGTGCTACGTAAATGAACTACAACTTATTGGTAGATAGTGTATAATAGTATAAGTAATATCATATATAATGTTATATATAATATTATAATCGTATTTATAATATGTTTTTATGAATATTAAATTGTTCATTGTTATAAATCATTTTTAGTTATTGTAACAACAAGTGTTCTAATAAACTTTTAAAAATTTTATTGTATGTGAAATTACAGAAAATAAATAATTTTGTATTATCGTATCCACTCCCATATAGAAAACAATAGAGTGATAGTATCAAACACATTACATATATTAATTATAGTAACTTAGGAGAACCTAAG
This sequence comes from Parasteatoda tepidariorum, assembly GCF_982258835.1. Taxonomy (NCBI): domain Eukaryota; kingdom Metazoa; phylum Arthropoda; class Arachnida; order Araneae; family Theridiidae; genus Parasteatoda; species Parasteatoda tepidariorum. Next base: position 46,192,890 of record NC_141764.1, read on the forward strand.
TATTGAAAATACTTTAATTGTTCAACAATAAAAGAAATTAGTTTAATTATTACAATAAAATTCTGTTTATAATTATTGAAACTAGAAGCGAAACGGTTGCAATTCTTAATATAAAACAGGTTTTTATACCTAAAAATAACAAATGAAAACATCCTGATTGGTGGTACAAAACATAATCAAAATTTACACCCAAAATTGTTTAAAAACTGAGCTCACTGCGTGTTGCCAAAAGCTCATTAGAGTAACCCTATTTTCTACATTAACAATGAGAGAAACTATCTTGTATCCCAAACACGATTGACTGATTTTGAAAACCAATAAAAAAAAGAACAGAACATGATAAAAATGTATGATTTGAGGCATTATGCTTGGGAGGCTAGGCATTTCCAATACCCCACCAAATTGCACCTTTAATAAATTTTCTGCCACGCTACAGTCATGCGAGAACTGCAGAGAAATTGAAATCTCCAATCAAACTTTAACCCCACAATCAACTAGTGAGCGCTTGTAAAAGTTTTTGATGAGGATTCAACGTTAGAGGGGGGGGACAATTTTGGAGTGTCACTGCCTAGATTACAGCTGGGTAAAGACCACATTCTGGTTACACTTATTCTGCAACGCCACCTATTGGTGGAAAGTTTAACTAAAAGTAAAATTTGGTGCGAATGATTTCTCTAGCTTCAAAAGCACAGTGCCGCAAACAATACATTTTCAGAGCAGTCTGCTCTTTCCTTTCTTTAATTTTCAAAATCTAACAGTCATTTTGGGATCCCCGGTATATGCTCTGTACTACAAATACTACTTGTATAACCAAACCGGATAAAATATCTAATCCACGTGGTGCTATTTCATAAAAAAAGCATAAACTAATCTACTAGTTCAGAAGCAAAAGCAGAACGTTGAACATTTGTACGAAGTACATTGAAAAGTACATTGGCAGTTGCATAAAAAATTATCCCAAGATCGCAAAATCTGCATTTTTGGAAAAGATTTTACGTATACATCCTTACGTTATTGATTCAAGTCTATTGTGTAAAACCTGTAGATGCAATTATTCTTTAAAACAATGAACTGAATTTCTTCACCAAGCACTTAACTCCTTAACGATCGGTTAATTTTCAAGAAAACGGTCATAAAAGTGCCTATTTTTTCACATGTCACAAATACACGTATATGATTAGTGCTGACATCTAGTTTAAAATAAACTAACAATCTACAATTGCTTTAAAAATATCCTGGTACTGCCATCTAGTGTGTAAAATGAGAAATAAAATTTTTCCGGGCAAAAGAAATGAATTAGTTTTACTCTTATCGGCGCGTTACTACTAAACACTCCAGCCCGGAAATATCACGGGAGCGAGAAATAGAGGACGAAACCTCACTCCGTCATTTTCACGGGAGCGACAAGGACAACAAACTAAATCTCACCACCGAAATGATGATGTCATTATGCCATAAGTGTGTCTTAAAACTTCCTGTAGTAAAACAACAGTAAGTTCCAAACGCTATTGCTTATATAGATTTTTTAAAAATGCATTCATCACACAGCTTCTTTATTTATTTTAAAAAAATTCAAAAAACGATTCTCTAAATCGGATATAAAGAAGATGTCTATTGATATTTTTTGGATTACATCACTACTGATTCGACGAAAATTATCAACAAAATACAGATTCAAAAATCCTAGTGCTAAGTTTATATTAATGGTTGAAACATCGAGACGTCAACACATATATGGAGACACATTTTTTTGGAACTTAGTTCCATAGTGAGGTTGCAATTAATTTGAATGATATTATGGTACGCCCTGCTCAAAAATTTCGAAAATTGTAGCTTTTAAGGCTTATTAAGGTATTCTTGTCAAATTTTAGTTCTTATAATCATTCTTATTTTAAATTCATCTTAATTCTTAGGAAAAAAATAATTCAAAATATAAAAATCTAACAAAAGTAGAAAGATTTTTGATGCTGAATCAAAATATGCTAATTTCCTAAATTATATTAATCAAAGTTGTGAAATTCCTTTACTACAGACATTTTATGCATGTTGATTAGTTACTCTACAAATCAAACAATTCTCCTGGAATTTCCCTTCATTGCCAACTAAAGCAAATCCGCTTTACTTCTGATATTCATCAAAACTCACCTAAATTGGAGCTCTAACTTGAACAAACCAGGTTTCAACACCCCAAATAAGACCTTTAAATCATCTCATTTTCACTCCCCTTAACTCACAACATCGCCGAACTTCCCCATATGCATAATGAACAATCTAAATTTGTTTCACAAACCCTTCTATTAGAGAGAACCTATACTCCCATCTCTTGCCAACAAATATTCGTCAGACCGGATCGCCACGGCCCTATACATATTTATAATAGAGACAACTCTAGCCTGTGTAGGAATGAGAGTGTGTTCGAAGTTTCTATCTTCCCCTTTTCACCAATGAATGGATAACCCTAATGCAAAATTCTAGAACTCTCCTTCTAGAACACCATTATCAGCTAATCCCCTGACCGCCCACGCTCCAAATATCATTAAGTGCAGACAGAACTAGAGCACGTATTAAAAGCTCACGTAATCCTGCAGGGTCCCCTTTAGCAAAATTTATCGAAAAGATATAAAATCTTGATGAGTCCATCACCAATAAGTTAAAAGCTAAATGACGTCTTTATTAACAGCCTTGAAAGATAAATGGGATTTTAAATTCGAGTCAAATTAATAAAACCATAAGCATTTTGAAATAATGTGTATACGGGCTACGTGCCTAATGAAGCAACGCAACAAATAGTAAATGATTCCTTTTAAAAGCGTGAATTATGTATCGATGTATTATTTATTAATATTTCTCATTTTTAAGTAATTTTAAAATGTTATATATATATATATATATATATATATATATATATATATATATATATATATATATATATATATATATATATATATATATATATATATATATATATTCCGATGTTCTAATAATTGCATGTTGTATACGACATTTTCAGGCCTTAGCTCACCACCATATATGTGTTTAATTCTCTGAGATTGAAAGCAAGCAACGAGCATATGGAACCTCATTTGTAAATTATAAATAATAACTGTTTATTATTATAAAAAGTTATTCACTTGACTAATATGTATTTATTTAGTACACTTATTATGCTCGAAGCGCATAATTCCAGTATAGGCATTTTTTGGAACCATTTTTTTTTCTTCAAAAATTAAAAACCCACTTTTACTGAGTGCGTATGTCAATTTTTTTTAACATTCCGAATAGTACATTGCGTGTTATGGAGTTCTAAACACCTCACGTTATTTTATATGCATGCATCGTTCGTGTGTGTTTATATATATATATATATATATATATATATATATATATATATATATATATATATATATATATATATATATATATATATATATATATATAGATAGAAGAAAATATGTATATATATATATATATATATATATATATATATATATATATATATATATATATATAGAATAATATGAAATAAAAATAAGTTATTGCCTCATAAGAGAACTAAAAGTATCAACACCTGTAGAAGAAAACCGAAATCCTTAACACGAAATAACACGCTAAGAAACATACTTTATATCCCCTGGTGAAAGTTGTACAGGAACAAACAAAAAGGAAAAATATTAAAGAGAAATCAAAGTGGAAGCACTGACATACATGGCAACATCCTAAGGGGCATTACCATGCAGCCAGCGCAGGAGCAGTTTCAGCGGTTGGTTGTATAATACCGCAAACAGTCATGCCTCCTACTGCCCCAGGAGAAGGCAAAATAAACCGAAAGCAAGTCAGAATATTAACTGTTTCATTTTTTTCTTCAGAAATTAAAAACCCATTCTTTACTGAGTGCGCATGTCAATTTTTTTAACATTCCGATCACTACATTACGCATTATGGAGTTCTAAACACCTCACGTCATTTTTTATGCATGCATCGTGTGTGTGCTTTAATATTATATACTGCATATGGCTAAGTATATTGTATATATTTGTAATGATTTATACCTGCCTAGATTTATTTCTTATTTTTGTTCTGATCCATTAAACTCAAAACTAATATAATAGTTATGCGCTTAATGAATCAGAGTAAAAAATGAATTATAAATTCATATTATACGCATGTCTCATATTTTTATTTCGAGATAAGAAGGGTTTTATTCTCTTCCCGTCGCCGCTCATCAGTCTTCACAAATACTTTACAATAATTTTCTTCTTCACGATAGAAAGATTATCCTTTCTTCAATCAAATAAAATCAGAATCCACATAAAATAATCAAAATAAAATATTATCCAATTAAAAACTCCCAATATTTTTTGTTACTAACACACGTCTTATTATATAACCACTAATATATGTCCCGATTTTATTGGAATAGAATGTAAATTTAATTAATTTTAATCGCTTTCCATTCAACATAACAGTCTCAAATTTCAGTTTATTTTTTTAGTTTTCATATAGCGGTTCCAGGATTTTTTTTTACCTAACCATAGTTTAAAGAATTAGTCTCTGATTGGCTCAGCGGTAAAATTTACAGAAAAGCAACAAATAATAATTTCCTAAAAACGATAATAAATTTTTGTTCTGCTTCTTATCTATTATGCGGCAAAGCAAATCTTAATCCACAAATTCTTAAAATTATAGGTATGTATAATTTTTTCTTGATTTTAAAAATAATTGTAACTAATCAAGGAATCTATTATAAGCAAGAATTAGTGTTAAGTATCCATATATTCTGTGAAATAATTATATTTTAAAAAGTATGTTAGCTGTACTTTCATAAAGTTATTTATATTATTTTAGCCAAAAAAAACTGGAATTTTTTAAAAAAGAAATGAAGCTAAGAAGTTACTTCGATTTCAAAATAATTTTTACTCGCAATCCTGAATATAATTATTTTGAAGCTGTTTTTCAGAATTTGCTTGAGTAAACTCTGGGCGATTCTAGGAAAATAAACAGTTCCTTCCAGTTTTTTAATCATCAAAGATAAAAAATAAATAATTTAACATTTAGCAAGATTTTTCTTATTAAAATTCAAATATTGAAATCAACTTTTGATCTTTCCCAAGGAAAACTCCAAATACTAAAAAAGGGAAAAAACAGAATAAAGAGTTGAATCAAAAGTTGAAAAGAAGAATGTGAAAATAGTATTGTGTTACAAAATTCATGTCGAATCTCAGTAAAGCAAAATGCATACTCCTAATTAGAATGAAAATTACATCCTGGCATACCATTTCTAATTAAATATAGCACAAAAACGTTGCCAGAATATTGAGAATTATTATTAACGAAAAAAGTTTAAAAAGAATCCAAACAGATTTGATTATGAGAAGTAACTGAGGATGGGGAAATTTATCATTAGAAAAATCTTCAAACTTAATTTTGTTATTTATAATCGAATCTCTATCAAGAGTGAGTCTTCAGATTTTCCTTGCTTAAATATAAATTTTTGATTTTTTTTTCCTTCTTTTTTCAAAGATTCTAAAAGCATTAATCACAGAACATACTGCTAAAAAATACTAAAAATAAAAAATTCATAAGAAAAATTTTTATCCGGTAAATAAAATATAAAATATCTGATTAAATCATGAAAATTTCATAAAACAAATATACTTTATGACTACAACAGTACCCTTTTATCGATTTCATTTGACGTCATGCTAATAAATTTTTGATTTTTTCCTTATTTTTGTCAAAGATTCTAAGAGCATTAATCACAGAACATACTACTAAAAAATACTAAAAATAAAAAATTCATAAGAAAAAATTTTATCAGGTAAATAAGATATAAAATATCTGATTAAATTATGAAAATTTCATAAAACAAATGTACTTTATGGCTACAACAGCACACTTTTATCGATTTCATTTGACGTCATGCTAATAAATTTTTGATTTTTTTCCTTATTTTTGTCAAACATTCTAAGAGCATTAATCACAGAACATACTACTAAAAAATACTAAAAATAAGAAATTCATAAGAAAAATTTTTATCAGGTAAATAAAATATAAAATATCTGATTAAATTATGAAAATTTCATAAGACAAATATACTTTATGACTACAACAGTACCCTTTTATCGATTTCATTTGACGTCATGCTAATAAAAGATTCAATCACTTCTGAAAAACTCTCCAGACCATTTGCCAAAAATAGAAATCAAATCATTATTTTTCAACTAAAAAAAATCTTCTAAATCATTCCGTGGAAATTTTTACGTTCGTAAAGTACTTCTGCAGTGCATACTGCGTGTCAAACATGAATATAAATGCCATTACTTATCCCTTTCTGTGTAATATTGAATTTTCACAAAGCCAACTCAAAGAGACGAATAAATTATTCATGCTGGAGCAGAACTCAATTGAATTTTGACAGCCATTAATCAGACGGTCCGTGTCCAGTACAATGATAGTAGGGTTAATCGATTCAAGGACCATTGGATTTCATTTGATAGGAGCTTACTCACATGCTTGTATTTTGATATCGAAATGAAAGGCAATTTATTCTCGAAAACGCATAAAAGAATTCTCAATGTGTAACAATCAAAACGTGGTGTTATTGTCTGATAATCGATGTTAACCAAGTTTTCTTCGTTAGTTTTAAATCTATAAACTCACTCCGTATTTGTGTTCCATGGTTACTAAGAAGAAAATCCGGCAATGGTTTAATCAATTCTAATTAAATTGTTTTTCAATTAAGTTTTTTAGCATTCGTAAAGAGATTCGAGAGATAAGTTTTTTAACATTCGTAATTCGAGTTTACTTGTATTTTGTATTTATACGAGTTATTTTACTTTAGTTACTTTACTTGTATTTATACGAGTTTTTGAGTATGCTTGTATTTTGATATCGAAATGAAAGGCAATTTATTCTCAAAAACACATAAAAGAAATCTGAATGTATTGCAATCAAAACGTGGTATTATTGGCTGAAAATTGATGTTAACCAAGTTTTCTTCGTTAGTTTTGAATCTATTAACGTACTCAGCATTTGCGTTCCATGGTTACTAAAAGGAGAATCCTATAATGGGATAATCAATTCTAGTTATAGTTTCAGTTCTAGTTTGTAGTTCAATTAAGTTTTTTTTACATTCTAATGCCTAATACGCAAAAACACGCACACTTTATTTGTCACTCTTCTATAAATATCCTGATATAAACAACATCATTACTCGTTTGAAATGTTATATATGTCTATAGAAAGTTCAAATGAGTGTAAGGAATTATAGATTTCGCCATAAAAGTAAAAAATCTTTATTTTTCCAACATATCGTTTTTTTAAATAAAAAGCAAAATTCTAATTTTTTTCTCCATTATCAGGGAAGAAGTTGCTCGAAAAAATGTAGGTTCATTTAATAAAAAAACAAACTCTTGTGTCCGATTTCAAATTAATTAAGAATAATTCATTAAATTTGCACCTTGTTCCATGTTATATTACATGAAAATCCGATCAATATATATTAAGAAGGGAGCAAACATCAATTTGTTTACACTTTTTTCCTCTGGAAAACATAAGAGGACGTTAAAAACGCAAACAAATACAAACGGTTACGACAATAACAAACAAGATGTAAATTAGTGGAAAGCGAACTATGATTTTTGTTATCGATCACACAGAAATTATAATTGTATTTGATGTGATTCCAAATTAGCGCTTATTTTAAACGCAATTAATACTGTCTTAGAAACTTAAGTGAAGCGAACAGTGGGAAATTTAACTAAAAAATAACATTAATTTACTTTACCAAATCTTTGAATTTCGCAAATCGCAGTGAGTGATGTTAGTAACTGATAACACTGGAAAACAAAGTTCGTAGTTGCATATGTATAAATTTTTATGAGTGTCTGATTCAGGTCTAGGGATTTCAAACCTGAAATTAGGTCCACTTTTAAATCTACATATTTTTAAATGGCATTTTTAGTCTATTTTCTTTTCAAAATATACAAAATTAGAACGTTATATACGTTAGAAACGTTATAGCAGAGGATTGCGTAAGCGTTGATGTAAACTTTTAGGGCAGTTAGGGCACATCATGAGGATTAAATTCGCATTGGAATCCAAGTCTGGAAATGGCGTCTTAGATGGCTAGGATCGCTTCCCTACCATGACCTGTTCAGAAACACAGGAAAAAACAATACATAATAGGGAAAGCGCCCCTAGTGGCGTACTGTTGATATTTCTGGGCAGGGGTTCCTATGCAATTTTTGTGTCCTGATGATGTTCCTTAATTACCCTAAAAGTTTGTAGCAGCATTTATCTGATCCCTGTTATATATAAAGTTTCTTAATTTGCTCATTTTGACAAAAAAAAATTGGCAAAAAATGTTAGATTAAAAAAAACTGTAGCTTCGAGAGAAAAACTGTAGTTTTAAAATCTGCGGTACGTATATAAAGTCTATTTAATAAATATCATGCGACAGAAAACAAAAAAGAAAACTTGTTCCCCAGTGTAATCTTTAATATCTTAAAGTTGACGTGTGAAAGCTTATTCCTTGACAGTAAATTTTAACGCCAAACTTACAATCGTGATGAGATGGCGAAAATATTTCGAAAGATTTTACCAATTAGAATTTTGTGAACAGGAAATAAAGTTATGGCGGCATCTATTTTTTTTTTCATTAAATAAGCATTAAAGCTATCATTTACTCAAATTCACTAAAATGTTTTATAAGACCTTCTCAAATCTTTAAATCTCCGACAATCACTTTCACTAGTTCAAAGTATATAAAGAAAAATATTAAAAGAAGAAGCACTGTTAGGGAACAAATTAAAAATGGGAAAAATAAACTATATCTTTCTAAAACAATCCTGTCTACTAATGCAACTGTTTTTTTTTTTATTGTCTAAACTTTCATTTCATTTCGTAATTCGAGTTAGTAAATAGGCGGTTCATATAAGTGAACAACAGAGTAAATATCTGCTCCAGATCTATTGTAGGGCATAAATCTTCAGTCGCAAGCGCAAACAATGTCACAATTCCAAAGTACCCCTCATCCTTTTATTAGGAATGTTTTTTTGTTCTTCCCATTCCATTTGCATGCAGGAGATTCGAATGGATCTCTGGAGATTTTAACCTTTTTTTCAGTTCCGCTTTTCTCGAATCCTTTTTATCTCCGTTTTTCTTTTTCCTTGGATTTCTAGAGAGTGTTTCCACAGTGTTTTAATTTCCTGACTTTTCGCTTAAAAGAAAAATATTGCTTTCCACCTTACACCACCGCCTTTTGTTTGTTTTTCGTTTAGAAGAATTGGATGTACAAAAATAAGCTGTTAATTTAAACTGAAAATTTAGTTTTCGTTCTTTCCAGCAGAAAACGGAATGGTTCCTAATATCCTGCGGGATTACTCGGGTTCGTTAATGTGTAATTCAAGATGTGAGTCAAAAAGTGGCCGTTCGTAATTGTTTGCGCCTTTAACGTCCTCTTATGTTTTCCAAAGGAAAAAACAGGAAACAAATTAATGTTAGCCACGTTTCTCGATTTTCAATGCTCTGTTATGTCTGTTGTATTATAATTGCATGCAGAATTTGTAAAAACATGTTTTTCTAATGTGTTTATTTAAAACTAATAAAAAAACATCTTTTAAGTGGGCTAAAAAGTAAGAGTAATAAATCTGAAACAAAAGTTGATTGAAAAAAGAATATGCTTAAACTTTTATAAGTGCGTTTCTTTTATTGTCTGATTTTCAACATTTTTTAATGATCGTCGGTTTATATTCCCTAAGTTTATTGCTTCATTTAAAGTAGTTTCATAATTGCACATATGAGCTCTCGTTTGCCATATTTATATACAAATTTTTATTTAAAATTATTCACCAATATCTACAATACTCAAAATAAAAAATTTAGTACTCTGGATAATTTTTGATGTATTGATCGGCTTTTAATAAATAGAGTTTTTAAGTCGAACTATTAAAAAATTTCATATTTCTTAGTAGCTAGGCGAGTAAATTTTGAACCAGAACTACACTCAACTCCAGAAATCACTAGAAACTCCAATCAGTTCTCTACCACTTTTTGAAGCAGTTTAAACATTAAATAAAAGCGTAAATTCATCAATATTTTCTGTTTCATTTTCAGAAGTATCTCTAACTTAGTAGTTGTACTTAAAACAGTCGTGTGCGACAAAATCGGATTGAGAAAATTCTTTGGCGTTCAATTAAAATAATTAAAACCACGTTCTCTAAAATTTTACTTTCCAATTCTACACAAATAAAAGTGTTAAACCGAAGTAAATAATACAATAATAATTATTATTGAATGCTATATATTATGCAATAATTTCAAAAAATAAGATTTAAAGCCGTTGTTATTCTATCACCACGACATTTTTGTTTAAAGCAGCTAGTTTTTCATACTTTTGCATACTAAATAAGCTAACCATAAGAATGCTAAGTAAGCTAACCGTAACATTAACTTAGCGGCTTGATGTAGAATGCGCCAAAAAAACGGACCCCCCTAATGACTTTTGATCTAATGATTAGATCTGCACATTCTAGGACTTAATCTTAATGGTTTGATAACTTCAAATATGCTAATTAGTAAGTGCAGCCAATGTTTTAAGTTACGAAATCCGACGCAAAAACGTACTTTCTCTGAATGAAACTACATTTTTCCCACGGATTTCGATTTCTGTCTCCCAAATGTAGGGGTAGCCGCAATCTGGGAAATATGATCCAATTAGTTTGGTCAAGAGAGCGCTCCAAAGTTTGGACACCTTAATGTTAATTTTACTTTTTGTGTATTTCGCCATATCTCGAGACCTTTTTAAGCGAATTTAAAAAATTTTACACACAACACTAAAATTCATTTTTCCAAAGATAATTCAATATAAAAATAAATTTTAGCAAAAAGTTTTTATTTTTTATTATTTTATTAAATAATAGTCGGAAAATAGAGCGTTAGCGAGCAGGGGGCGCAGCCCACTAGTATAACTAATTAGACTTAAGCTTAAAATAAACAATTTAGCTTTAAAAAAAACTACAAGATATACAACTTCAGCGTTACTTTGAACATCTGAAAGTAGTTCCAGCTCGTTTTGAACTTTACGCATGTTGTTCAACGGGGAAATAATCCGTTGCAAGGAAACTTTATCCTTGTGCACAGTGGGCCAGCATCCAAGGTTTCTTGGCCGAAATTAGTATTTCGATAAAAAAAAGTTTCAAAATTTGTATTTGGGGTTTTTAATTTGTTGGTAAATTGAATTCATAGTTGAAATTGTGAAATACACTAAAAATACCAAAAAAAAAAAAAAAATGGCGGTTGAAATATGACAAGCAAAAATAAAAAAATAATATAGTGCGTTTAAATAATTAAATATAGCAATGAAAATATAATAATTCTCATAATTTTATATTAAAAATGAAAAGCAAAGTATATTTCCGAAGTAATATTACAAAATAACCCGAATTAATTACAAAATAACGCGAAAACATGAAGAAAAAAAACATAATTTTTGTTTTTCGGTGTATTTAGTCCACCTTTGCAATGCGGGCAAAATGGGGGAGGTTTTTTTTTTATTTGAAAGAAGAAACATCAAAGAAGACAACGAAAAAAGTTCAGCTGATTACCTCGTGGAACTTTTTGGAACTAATTTTCGAAATTCATTCAAACATTGTAAAAAGTCAAATGATAAGATATAAACTATAAGTTTGTAAAGAGTATTAACTAATCCAACAAATTGAAAAATTGTACTGTAATTTAACACTAATTACTCTGATAAAAATGTAACAGTAAGGTGAAACTTCTATATATATTTCTGAAATAAAAATTTAAAAGTTATATTTAAAACAATTTTTTAAACATATTTTTCATAAAATTGTACTCTCGTCGGTCCAAAAATTAAGTCAGAATGTTTGGAATGATTATGAATACTTAATTTGGGATATATTAAAACTGCCTACATACATTTTAGTTGAAAAATTAATTTTTTACTTTTTGCCAAAGATCATAGTCTTCTGGCCCACAGTGATTGTGACGTAACATTTAGAGCAGTGTTTCCCAACGTGGGGCCCACGCCCCACCGGGGGGGGGGGCAATTTAATTGCAAAGGAGGGCAATTCAAAAATGTACTCGACATGAGTTTAAACCTTTTGCTCTGGGCCATTTAAATGCAATGCGAGATTTCGGTGACAAAATCGAAAGAAAAAAGCAAATTCTTAAATAATTGCGGTCAATAAATATTACGTGACTGAGGGATTTTTTAAGTGACAAACCTGAAATGAAGTATCTGTTTACAGTCGATGGTAAAGCATTTGTGAGTTATTTAGTCAATATCTTTGAAAAACTGAATATATTAAATAAGAAACTTCAAGGAACAAATAAAACCTTGTTGATGCAAAAGCGAAGATATATTGCTTCATTACCCTTATTGAGTTATGCCAGAAATATATTAACAACAAAAACTTTGAACAGTTTCATTGGCTCCAAAAATGTGAAGTAAATGATACCCTTTTACTTGTTATTGTCTATCATCTGAAAATTCTATCGGCTGAATTAAAAGAAAGATATTCTGATTTAAAACAAATTTATTTTCCAACATGGATGTTGCAGTCCATGTTAGTGGATTTGTCTGATATATCAAATATATCAAGAACTTGCAGAAATGCAAAATGATGAGCCAGTTAAAACCTTATTTAATATGAAAGGAGTGATGGCATGGCTTCGTGAGGAAACAGAAAACAAATACCCAAATTCAATCAAATGTGCAAGAAAACTATTGTTACCGATTCCATCTTCATATTTAGCTGAATGTGGATTTAGTGCTGTAAATGATTTTATTGGTAAAAAAAAAATCTTCTAGATATAACACAACGGGGAGACTTGAGACTGAAGCTAACCAAATTGGAACCTAAGATAAAATCTACGTGCAGCAAGCATCAAGGGCAAGAATCTCACTTAATTAAAATATTAAATTATTATAGAAAAATATTTATTAAAATTATTTCGAATTTGAATTTTAGTTCTTCATTGTATGTTCTGAAAATTTACTTACTTTGTTTCGCTAACAATTTCCTAAGTTTCTTAAGAGAACAATTCGATTTTTTTAATATTAAAAATTATGTATATGTTACATAGGGGGGCATAAGAATTTTAGAAAGGCTTAGGTGGGGCATGGTACAAAAAAGGTTGGGAAACACTGATTTAGAGGGTTAAAGAAACTGTTTTAAATAATTTAAGGTATAGAGAAAAGTGCTAAAATGTAGCCTCGAAAAACTTAATTCTTGAAACATATTTTTCACTTAACTCGTACATTTATATGAACTTTGAAATACGCTTACATTGAAGACTATCCATTGCATCCACGGTGTTCAAAAATGTCCCCCGCCTATATTATAGGCTTTCAGAATCTTTATGAAAAGTAAAGCCGAAAAAGAATGCACATAAGGGATCTCAAATTAATATTTAAACAAAGAAAATGGAGAGAAAAAAACACTTCTAAAATCTGAGTAATCACTAATGAGAAGGCTTGAGTAGACACTTATTTGGAAAGAACAGAGAAGAATTAGAAGACGAACATTAACCATCAACAATCGTTAAAAATCAATTCCAAGTTTCATTTTGCAATGAAACTGTCTTAGATATTTTTCATTTCGCCTTTCTCACCAATGATTTGACAGATATCGAAAATGCATTCATTTCTGTTTAGTTTAAATACCCCTTTGCGACTCCTAATGTTTTGTGCTCTTATAACTTCTTTTTTAAAAAGGATTGTAAAAATATTTATTATTAAAGGTAGGGGAGAGTGGGGTCGATTGTAACAGGGTACGATTGTAACAGAGCAAAAATTTCGAGTGTCGGGTTCTAGATTTGGTTCCTAGGTGGCGCACAAGGTGTATTTAATAAATCTACATGTACACCCCTGCTGGCAACCATTTATATGTACTTTTGAAAGAGTTACATCACAAAAGATATTTTCACGCTACGTGAGTACTTTTTTTGGTATTAGAATATTATATTGTAACGAAGTAATTTTGTTTAAACAAATAAAAATTGTTAACCGAATATGTAACTGGACACCTTAATTAACATTTCAAAAAAAAGATTTGTTTTGTTAATTAACTAGCATTGTTTTTAACAAATGAAGCTGAAATGGCGTCTTGGGGACGATTGTAACAATAAGTAAAGGGACGATTGTAACAGCTGAGAATAAATAATCTTATGTTTACAAACCATTACTTAACTCTTTAAGAACCACCAATAATTTCCTATATCATTTATATTATGTAGCATGTGCATAATTTTATTTGTCACCTTTCACCGCATAAATTAAAATTTTTAACCCCTTAAAGTTAAAAGTTTAACCCTTTAGGTCTCTGCTCATTATTATTTTTACTCCTAAAATATCACTACTATTTGATCAATAAAAAAAAAATATCACAACTATGATAATATGTATAATTAACTACGTTTTAGTTGAATTTATGAACTGTTACAATTGACCCCGTAAATCGGGACAATTGTAACAAGTGCACGACTGTCAAAAATTTTTAATAACTAATATAATGACATTTAAAATGAGGGGGTTTTTTTCTAGTAGAGGATAGTCTACTTTACTCGTTTGTCAATTAATACTAATAATATATTGGATTTTTTGTTAGTTAAAAATAGTTAAGCAAAAAATTTTACAATTGACCCCACTCTCCCCTACTCAACTGAGTTTTACAAAATACCAACAACAATGTAATTTTGCCATTTTATTTATAATTTCAATTCGAATTCCTTTATACTAAAAGATCAATTAAAATGCTTAATTTATGAAATATAATTAAAGAAATATTTTAATTCTTCTTAGAGATAAATTTCTTAAATTTTGAAAAAGACATTTCTGCTACAATAAAACAAGCTGTAGCTATAGCTTCATCAGTTCATTTCTTTTTCCTCCTTGATTGTTTCGCAGTTTTAGCCTCAAAGAAAGCAACTTGCTCTGAAATATCGATAGCTGGGCAGTGAATAGATTTCTTATTTCTGCTTCTTAAATGGTGTACAACTTGAGCAGGGACTTCTTCACTGTTAAAATTACATAAAGTGTCAGAGAAAAATTGAAAGACAGAGTATTTCCTAATACAGAGGAGACAGTAATAACAGAGTGTTTCCTTCCCTTTATAATACAGTTTTAGAATCCTGGCCAAAAATTAAAAATCAAGAAATGTACACATTATATGGATCTCAAATTGATATGTGAGCAAGGAAAAGATGGAAAACAAATAATATGGAAATATTTTGAATCACTAGTGGAGAAGGGGAGATGATAAACATTAAAACCAGTTCGTCTGTCTCTTACTGAAACTTAAAGATGTTTGTCATTATCGCTTTCAACAATCTTTTATTCACTTCGGAAATTAAAAGAGTTATAATGTTTTATCGAACCTTCAATAGGGATTAACTGAATTTCAATTGCTTTTTATTTGCAATCAGTTTTGTGCATACTCTTCTCCCTTCCTTCTTGATAAGAATCCCAAAAATACGAAACACGCTGTAAAGTATTTTATTTTATTTTGTAACCGTAGTTGAACAGCCGATCCAATTTTGGGTTTACGACTACTAATGTTCAATTCCTTAGCCTTGTAATTTTAAACCCCATCCGGAAGACAAGAGAACTCCTAGATCAAATATTGGGAAAAATTTGCCTTGATGGAGGACTTTTTTATGGAACTAATCCTCATTTGCGTTACATAAAGAGGAAACCCACGAAAAGCTCCCGCGTTTAGCCTGGGGGCAAAGGGACTCTAACCCGTGATCCGTCTACCACTGATGATATTTTACGTCAGGACTGTGGTCGGTGCCAGAAGGGTGCGGAATTCGTATCGACCAGCCATCGCTGGTATACGTGCTTGTAAAATCTGTGAAACCGAAAATCCTGAAGTCGATCACTGAGCAGTACCATAGGTACAGGGACCTGGAAAAAATTTCCTTTCCCTTCCGACCTATGTCTAAAGTGAAAAAATTGTCCTCACGAATGAGTGGTGCTGCCATCTATCCGTGGGTTTCTGAGCCAAGACGTACTTTCCCTCTACTAGTGCTCTCTTTCCAAAAGAAAGGCGCACCTTCCTGGCTTAATTCGCAAAAGACCAATAGCTGGCAAACTTGGCTAGGCCAAGAGATATAAAAACAACAACTTTTTTTAAAAATTTTAGTTTTAGTATTTTTTATTAAGGGCGCATTACAAATTGCTGACTTTATTGTTAGCAAGCACTGGACGAAATAATAAGTTAGATTAGTTCTCTATAATAGCTAAAATTACTCCTATCTCCCTCTAGAACAATATGAATTTTTTAAAAAAGTCAATAGGCACAACCCCAGTTTGCCATTGAACTAACTATAAAAGGTCTTTCAGATTCAACTCTCTTCAAAAATTTAGTTTTGAATTTTTTTTTTATTCTCAACACTACGAAGTATTACATTGAATAATAATGCTCTGGTAATTATGAAGGTTAAAAAAAACTTCTACAACTGAAAAGCTTAGTGGATAATACTTTTAGAGGAAATCTTTGCAAAAAATTAAGCATTCTCAGGAAAAAATCTTATTTTAGTCTTACTTTACTTTTCAACATCGGTATATTTTATCAATCCTTCAAATTTTAGAAATCTAATTGGATCAAGGCAAATAAGTAACAATGGGTTTTCTAAATAGATGAAATTTCTAAGTACATTTGGCAATAAACAGTCGACAAGCAACCTTAAAAATCTCTTTTGACTTCTTTTTTTGTATCCGAGAGACCTTAAAAAAATCACAAATCAAAAAAAAAGTTAGTTTCTATCTTGACATCGAAGACACCATAGGAAAGCCAACACTCAAAAAAATGCATAAATTATTTAAGCAATTATTGAATTTTCCATTTAAAGCAGTTACATAAAAAAAATCACTGCCATTCTTCACAAAAATATGTTAATGCAATTACGAAGAATACGGCAGTATGTCCATCGAATTAAAATAAATTTATTTGAAACATTTTTATTTCAAATTTACCTGCATCATTGTTTGCATGCAGCTTAACTTAATAAATACGCGTAGTAAATTAAACAAAATTAGTTGATAGATGACTATGAAAAGTTAATAATTAAACAAAAATAGTTTTATTTTTAAGCATTTAACTTGATAACTTTCATTCTTATTCTTTGATTCATTCTTATTATCCATTGCTCATTTAATTAAACAAAAGCAAATATTTCCTCAACAACAGAGAAAAAAAATTTTAATCTCAAATTCTTCACAATTAAACTTCTCAGAGAATATTAAACATATTCACCATATTTGTTTTCCGAATTCAAAAGTAAAGTCTATCTGATACTCTCACGATAATTTAAAAGTTAGCAAAGCTAATTGTAAAGTTAAATATATAAAAGTGCTAATTTTTTGTGAGAAAATTTTTTTTTCCAGAACTGAGCATTGAATTTTAATACACACTCTAATGTTTACGCCTCTGGGTAAAACTCGTAGATTTTATAAATAAATGTTTGATATTCAAGAATTGTTAAAGCAATCTCAAATAATATAAAATCAATTACAATAAAAATTCGATATTTCATGTGTTTTGATCTATTCCGTGATCTGATAAAGAATCCCAAAGTTAAAGTTAAACAAAAAAAAACATTGCACCATTTTATTTTTCAATAATATTTTACGTAATATTTATTTTTATAATTATTGAATATTTTACGAGTACGATATTGGATTTTCTTAGTCATATTTTTTTTTAAATGATATGTTAGAAAGCCCGCTTTAATTAATGTCTTATGTTAATAAAGCAAATAGCTTTTAATGATAAAGTAGATAGCTTTTAATAAGAAATAACTTGGATTTTAATGATTATTAAGGGCACTACTTAATGTTTATTGCACAAAAATCTCAATCATGAAAATCAATTTTTACTTTATAATTAACTTTAGATTCTAACAAAATCTAAATTAGATTTTATTTTTATTCTAGCTTCATTAGAAATATATTTTGATCTGACTTTCAAAGTCATAGTGATACTTGTTAACATTGCTACCATTTCAAAATAGAAAAGTTAAACATAAAAAAATATTTTTTTAACTCTCCAGGATTGATTAAATGATTGATAGAAATTTTTGAAGCAAGAGCCATGGTTTGGCTATATCGTGCCCAAAGCTAGCCTAAAATTACTGTAACTTGGTTCAAATCAGAAAAACTAGGTTAAAATTAGCTACTTGTCCAAAATAATAATACCTAGTTTAAAATTTGTCGTAACTGAAACATGGAATTCATAACGATAAAGTAAACACCTGAATCTACTTATTATTAGTTTATATATATATATATATATATATATATATATATATATATATATATATATATATATATATATATATATATATATATATATATATATATATATATATATATATATATATATATATATATATATATATATATATATATATATATATATATATATATATATATATATATATAGTATATATATATATATATATATATATATATATATATATATATATATATATATATATATATATATATATATATATATAAATATATATATATATATATATATATATATATATATATATATATATATATATATATATATATATATATATATATATATATATATATATATATATATATATATATATATATATATATATATATATATATATATATATATATATATATATATATATATATATATAAAAAAATATATATATATATATATATATATATATATATATATATATATATATATATATATATATATATATATATATATATATACTTCAAGATGACCACAGATACCCACACATGTCGTCAGCGCTAGCTGATCGCATATAAGCGAAATGGCGAGGTAAAGTTGAACTAAGTTTCTCCACATAAGTTAGAATGTTAATTACTGTGAAGTTAATTAAATACATTGTCGTATCGTACATCGAATTTCTTGAAATGTAATTCATTCTATTCGACGTCTTTTACCTAATTTTTTTTATTTGTTTATAAATTTTACTGTAACCATGATATATTTATGTTTTGTGTACCTGGCAACTTCGATGAATAATTAGTTTGTTTGTGTGCTACGTGGCTTTTTTCCTGGCTAGGTGACTTGTACCTTAGTGTTAAGTACGAAACATATAGTGAGAGAATTGAAATATTTGTGAAAGAATATAGAATGTGTCACTTAAGAGAATTGATACTTGGCAGGCTTGTCTTACTCGAAATAGAATGGAAAGAACGGTTGATAACGTAAACAAATACCACATTTAAACAACCAATCAGAATCGATCTACCCACACTACGTCACCTGCAAGCATCCCATTCAAGAAAGAAGGTTATCAGGAAACATTTACCTGTTACTCGGCGAACTTGGTGATTTACAGTCACCTCCTTCAAAATTACCAGGATTTGGTTCAGTTTGAGATTCGCTTGAGCTAAATATAAAGGAAACGTACATTAATGTATTAACCAACTCATACTCATGGAATGACATTAAAAAAAATAAAAAAAGATGAAGATAAAAAAGTTTTCTAAGCTTCTAGTAGAGAGCCAAATACATAAAATGCAACTTTTATTACTCATCGGAACATTTTATCATTCTTAAAAAATACCAAATGAAGTTTTTGCACATTCATTAGTTTAGTTAGTGCTCCTTTTTTAGTTTATCATTACCATTCTTTCAAATTATTTGAGAAAATATTTTTTTAACTTCTACATTATTCAACACCATTGCTTCTCACCACATAACTACCTAGCACTTTTTTTTTCATTTGATCTTGTTCCTCAACCGACTGATCTCTTTTTCCTTTGTTGCAACCTATTTGTAATTCATTTGCATCCCTAAGTTTCTCTCTTTTCTTCCTGTGGTTAATTGTATTTATAAAAATGTATTTTTTTGAAATAAACATACAATTTTTCACCATTTGGACTTTTCGGATTTTGGGAATAAAAATTTAAGCAGAAATATGGGAGGAAAAAAAATTCAAATAGAACCAATATTTTATGTAGCAGTCCATGAAAAATTATGTGTCTTCTGCTATCACTTATCCTGCTTATTTTCCCATTTGCAATCCTATTCCGCAAATCAAAGAGTCTTGGCATTCATTTAAACACTCTGTTTTCTTAAAAACAACTTCTTGCAAAAAATTTCCTTTTTCTCAAAAAAAAAAAAATATTATTATTTATAATTTTTTAAGAAAGGTTCATTGAAAATGCTTTAAAATTATCAGTTAATGTCTCTCTAACAGTCCATGTTCGTCACCCCCATAAAAGGCTTTTAAGGGAACAGTTGAGACAAAATGTAGTAAAATGGTATTTTGCCTAAACATAGTTAAGCTTAAATTAGTTCTTAGAAGGATTATTAACAATAAATACTAAACTATAATTGTAAAATAAAGTTTAGAGTGATGGGCAGTAGTGTTGACTAATAAAAATATTCTAACATACTTTAGCCCTTTAGTTGTCAATTTAATGATATTTATGGCAAGGTCCAATAGTGAAAAGTTAATTGAATAGCAGCGCTATTCCGGTGAATTGGGAAAATATATGATTAGAAAAAATATAAAGATCACTTCTAATAAACTTAATGTGTAGCAATAAAAGTTTGTACGGTATATATTTGACGTACTTACATTTAAAATTTATTTTTAAAATATTACTATAAAGGTATGGAACGGGATAGTCGTTATGTCTTACAATTTCGAATTGAGCTGTTAGTCTTAATGTTTAAGATACAACAAAAGTTAATGCTTTTAAAATGGTAATCTGAAAGTTTTAATTGTTTAAAAACAACGAAAGACCCCTGTATCAAAAAATTAAAATCTAATATAAACAAGAGACACAAATATACATTTTCAGGGGGGGAAAGTTTATTTAGATCATTGTTTCTCAACGGGGGCGATACCGCCCCCCGGAGGGCGGTAGGAGCATGCTGAGGGGCGGTGAACATGTTTTGGGCAGTAGGGGGCGTTGGATATGTTTTGGGCTTTAGGGGGGCGATGAGCATGTTTTGTCATTCAAATTTAATTTTGAAACTTCCAAATAAAATTATTAAATTACTATTGATTTAATAAATAAAATTAATATACAACTAATGTTAAAAGAAAGATAAAATCTATATATTAAATAAGGATCATCCGATTCACCATTTGTACTAGCAATAAAACAAACTTATGTGCGCAAAGCATGATCTTACAAAACTATCGAAAGGTCGCTAAACCCAATATGTTTTTAAACCAATGTATTTTATATTTTCATGATGTGTGGGATATGGGCAGCTGCGCGGCCCAGGAGCCCAGTTTTTGATAAATAAAGCAAAGCGCAAAGCATGAGTCAGTTTTTTTGCCTCTGACTCATACGAGCCATTTTTCGAAAATTGAAATGCATGTGCTTTCAGTATGAATGTTTGGTTTGACTCATGTTTCCTATGAAGGTTTTCGTTAGCTTCCTTTCAGTCTTTCCCCCCAGTTTCAATTCAATTTCACAGTTTATTTGGCTAGATTCGTGCGTGAATTAGTTCTTTATTGAAAATTATTTATTAATTTTGAAAAATAGGAGATTTTCTTTCACCGTTTGTATTTTGCTGTCTCTAACAATGTCGAAAAACAAAAATAATTGTCGTCAATACAGTGTCGCGTACTTGAAGTTCGGATTTATCCTATCGCCGTTAAACTCTCAACTACGCATGTGTTTACTTTGTTAGAAAGTTTTATCTAATGAGGCAATGAAACCTTCCCGTTGGCAGGAACATTTGCAAAAAATTCATCCTGACAAACCAAATAAAGATCTGTCATTTTCACGAACATCAAGCACTAGTTTCTGATGGCACCTTCGGTCTCTGGCTTACTAGCAACCTCATCACAAAAATGCGATGATGGTTTGATAGCCTCTTATAATATATCAAAATTAATTGCTAAATCTGAAAATCTTTCATACCATTGGTGAAGAGTTAATACTGCCGGCTGTCAAGGAAATTTTAGAAACAATTTTGCACCATCCAGCTGCTTCCAATGTAATAAAAAATATCCCATTAAGCAACGATAAAGTGCAGCGACAAAATAATGAGATGGATGAGACATTGAAGTTTCTTTATGCTAACTTTTGATATCCAACGTATTTTCCCCTCAAGTTTATGAGTCAACCTATTGCCAAGTAATGAGGCTTTACTGTTGGCGTACGTCCGGTTTGTTAAAGAAAGAAAAATTATTCAAGAGATGCTTTTTGCAAGAAGCTTGTTTGTAGAAACTCAATGTGAATCTATTTTTAATTCTACCAAAGACTATTTTAAACAGAATATTCCTCTTGCGAATATTATCTCTTGCTATTGATGAAACTCCTGCAATGGTGGCACCACATCGTGGGTTTATTGCCTTTTTGAAGAGGGATTCATTGACAGAAAATCTCAGTAGTCGTTTACATCAGTCATTGCAATATGTCAAGCTCTCTGCTGTGAACAAAATTCGCAGTAATGCTCTCAACGATTGATTATTCATAAGCTGTGCAAAAAAATACAAACAATGAATTCAATCGTTTGCTACTACACACTGAGATTCGCTGGCTTTCCTAAGTCGCCTGTCTCAATAAGTTTCAGAATCTTTTCGACTTTGTATTTGCTAGAATTTAAGATAGAAGTTGCACACATGTTCGATTTATTTGCAAAATTTAATGGTGTTAATTTACAACTTCAAGGCTACAAGCTCAATTTGACCGCTACAAAATTAGCTTTTTCTGCCTTTCTAAAAAAAAACATTTTGTGGAAACAAAATTTTGATCGGAATTAGTTTAGCCAATTTCTAATCTTATCGGATCTTAAAAAGAATAGTTAAATTCCCTCTGACGATACACAAGAATATTGCTAACACCTTGAGTCTTGACACATGGACTTTTCCGACCGTTACAAAGATGTTTTGTCCCTGGAAGTCCCTCAATGGGTAATGAATCTTGTGAATATTGAAACAGCAGAGGTTCAGATTTAGGAGAAATCGGCCGAACTTTAAAGGGATGAAACGAAACCTTGAAATGGTGATGATCTCACTGAATTTTGTTTGGATTCAAGGTAACACCACTCGCCAGGGCTATAAATTATCATTAAAAAAAATTTAAATTGCCTTCCCTTCCTCCTACCTTGTCGAACAAAGATTCAGTGCTGTGACGGATATAGTCGCAAAAAAAGAGGGTTCTTACGACTTTACCTCACTAAAAGTATTAAACCGAATGTTAAGAAACTGGTTCTGAACCATCAAGCACATTCATTCCACTATCATAGTTACTTGATTGTTTCGTTGATAATAATTTCTAGAGTAAAAATGATTTTTGGGTATTTTTTTCATCATCGAATTAAGAATTAATTACTCATTTTAATTATAGGTTTCTTTGTTGTATTTTTTTTCCAACACTGTATTTATTTTTATCATTACAAATAGACTGCGATTACCTGACGGGGGAAAAATATTGAGCTAACGTGCACATTAATTTTTTTTTTAAAAAAAACCAAGCAAATTTACTTCTAAAGAAATTGCTTAAAAATGTTGCTCCTTATAATTCAGCACCCCCTCAACCCCCTTTCTCAAAATAACTAGATTTTCGCAAAAAGGGTGGGGGCGTAGCAATTTTTTTTTCTCCATAGGGGGGCGGTAACGCTAAAAAGGTTGAGAATCTATGATCTAGATCATTGTTTGCAATGCGCACTTACCTTTATTTCATAAATCATCTCCATATTGCGAAACAAAAATTCAAACCATAAGTAAAAAATCAAATTAATGATCATAAACTAACATTTAAGCAAGGGGGAAAAAAGTTGTCAAAACAAGACAAATAGTTAATTAAGAGGGCGATATTAAAAAAATAAAATATAAAATTAAATGAACTATTTAATTGCAGGGAAAAAATGAGAATTGGTACTATGCTACTCTTAGAAAGACCCTCTAACAGCAAAAATGTTTTTTTAAGTTTTTAACCCCGCTTTCTCT
The DNA here is from genome assembly GCF_982258835.1 of Parasteatoda tepidariorum. Classification (NCBI taxonomy): domain Eukaryota; kingdom Metazoa; phylum Arthropoda; class Arachnida; order Araneae; family Theridiidae; genus Parasteatoda; species Parasteatoda tepidariorum. The sequence continues at coordinate 46,216,863 of NC_141764.1, forward strand.
AATAACAATTCGCCATATTTTAGTAGCATTTTTGTCTTTTCTATGTTTAAATATTGATTTGCTGACTTATTGGAAGTAAAATTAATGGGTTTTTTTACTTCATTTTTAACAAAGTATTATGAGTAAATAAAACAGAACACCATGCATATAGTATTTTTGATTGCGCATCTCGTTAAATTGAATTAAAATAAAAATTCGGTTTCTTTAAATTTCACATTAGTTATCCTTCAAGAGTTGCTTAAATTTAACTTCTATTACATGATTATTCGTAAATTGTTTTTACTCCCAATTAAAATTAGTTACGATTAATTGTGTAGCCACAATGGCTCAATGATTAAGGCGTTGAGCTGTCATTGTAAAATATCGGAAATCTATCTCCAGTGGCGGCTTAAAGCTAACCCAACTTCAAATCTATGAATACCAGCTTACCTGGGAGTAAACATGATCAGTGCTGAATTCTTACGACTTTGCCGCCATCGACATGATAGTTGAAAAGTCGTAAACATTGAGCATCGATCTCAATGGTCTAGAAACTAGGAAGCCTTAACTTCCCTAATCCCCTTGCCCACAACGGGCTGTCGCGGAAGTGCTTTAAAGTTAATTATAATTTAATTAATTACTTCTAATTTACTACTCAGCATCAGTTAGTTCTGAAACTAAATCAAATCAGTATGATTTTTTTTTATTTAATGACTTCTAAACACCCCTTATAAAGTTTTTGTAGTGACGGTCGTAAAAGTACATGGACAGATGAAATCTGTTCTTTACGCTGCTGAAAAATGGACCAAATTTAGCTCACATTTCAAGGTTCAGTAGATTAAAGTAGTTAGTTATAATAATTTAATTGATATTCCCCTGAAATATCACCAAACATATAACACTTTCTTTATGCAATCCAGATCAATTTCTGCATTTTTGAGTCAGCACCATAGTCTAAGGTAGAAAAACCCAATGCGGTACATAACCTGGCAATACATAATTTACATAAACCTGAATATGTAAATCGAATTTCATTAATTTATCTATGAATTTAATCTATTCTCATAGAATCCCTCATGAGATATTTCTTAAAACTGATTTAGTAAAAAAGAACAAAATTAAAAAATAATTCTTTAAAAGAAATACTAATATTAGCACCTAGCACATGTTAAGTCCATTTGTCCCAAGTCTCTTCCTTCTTCGGCAACAGAATTGATGACTGGAGGTTGGACATTTCTTTCTCCGACAACAGAATATGTGAATTGAGGAAGAACATTTTCTTCTACGACAACAGGAGTAGCGAATGGAGAGAAGACATTTCTTTCACCAACTGAATATGCCACTTGATTGAGGACATTTCCTTCTCCGACAGCAGGATTTACGGATGGGGAGAAGACATTTCTTTCTCCAACTGAATATGTCATTTGATTTAGGATATTTCCTTCTCCGACAGCAGGATTTATGAACGGAGAAAAGATGTTTCCTTCTCCAACAGCAGAATTTTTGAATGGTGGGAAAACATTTCCTTCCCCCACGACACAGTTTGTGACTGTAGACCTTGGAATTTGAGAAAGAGTTTCGCTAATAATAGAAAGAATGCTTAAAAATTATGAGTCCAAAAAAAGTGAGACATTTTTAAACAACTATGGCAAATTTATAATGATTAACTTTTACAATTAAACTTGTTATATGGAAGTAAAACAACAAGCTTGGTAATTCCAGGCACATTACTGTGACTTTCGTTATTCTTATAAGTTTTGACTTCAAAGAAGAGTACAGAATACCTTATAGAAATATAGGGATATTTTTCCTATAAGTCTCGAGAATATGCTCCCCAGGTTATGTTTTTAAAAATTTAACGGTACTGTCATTCCTTATTAAACATTTCATATTCTTTCTTTTGTGAATACAGGGTGTTCGGAATAGAATATTTATTTTTATATGTCTAAAATCAGAAGAAAATATGTTATTCACAATAGAGATTGCAAATTCATATTTAATAGAGCACAAAACAAAACGTAATCGAAATCCATCTATTTCACTAGTAAATAAATAAAGGAAGGCATAATGAATAGAAAGCATGATGACGTAAATGTATATGCAAGGTAGGAAAAAATACTATAAAAATATAATGAATCTCATGTGATGATGGCATCACAGAAAATATCAAAACTTGTTTGATTGCATGAAGAAAGTTGGAGCTTTGTTTTAAAAGCTCTATTAAACTCTTTTCTGTTTCTTCTGTCTCCCAAAAATATTTTGATGTTTTTAATCAAGACTTTCGCAAAAGTGATTCGCTAAATTTCGGTAATGTTATTCTTTTTTACTCTTTTGAGTATTAATTTGCAACATCTAACGTGTATAATTGTTTCTTCCAACTTTCGATAAGGTTTCTAAAAATATTTTTAAGTAATGGGACGCTCTCTATGCCATATAACACCATTCCCAATAGTTCACCATCCAGCAAAAGAAAAATTTTGTTAATTTCATAATTTCAGTAATTTTAGTTGCCTTTTAAAACAGCACCTAGCAATCTAAAATAGCTTAAAACCTATTTCAAAATAACCTATTCAAAACCTATTTCAAAATAGTACTTGCACTCACGATAAAGCTAACCTTTCAGCATTGCATAAAATATAATATGTTACGTTCCATGGCTATAAAATAGCTCACATTAATATTGCTTGTAATACATTTAAAGAGAGAAATAGCAAACAAATACCGATTCTATTGATAAGAATGGTACTAATTACGAAGAATTTACCTGAAAGAACAAGAGCTTATATTTATATTATGAAAAATCTTTAAAAATGCATGGCGGTGAAGGAGAAAAACTAAAGAAGAACTTTTGTTAAGTACATCCTAGGCTAAACTTGACTATAACCATTTGAATGCGTGCTTACCTCTTACATAAATTTAACATGGCAGAACATCTCAACTGTAGTGACCCAGGGACGCTACTAACCAAAAAAAATATTTAAAAAAAACTACTCGTTTACGTTACATTATAAAAAGATGCTCCCTTTCTACGCTTTTTGGGGAATATTTCTTCCAAAGTAGCTAACTTTATGTCCTAATGTATGATTCGTTTTGTAAATTTGATTTTATAACCGTCTTTGAGCAGCTGATCCAATTTCGTGCACACCTCCACCAAAGCTCAACTACGTAGCCTTGTAATTTTCAACCCAATCCGAAAGGCAAGAGAACTCCTGGATCAAGTTTTGGGAGAATTTTGCCTTCATTTAGGGACTTTTGGATGGAACTAACACGCATTTGCGTTACATGGAGAAGAAAGCCACGGAAACCGCCCACGGTTAGCCTAACGGTAAGGAGATTCGATTGGATCGAATGTAGGGTTTAGTGGTACAAAGTCCAAACGAGCACACGCTGCGCCAAACAATACAGGTAAAACAGTTCAAAAGACAAAGTTCATGCAACACTTTAAGTGTTGTACAATTATAACGGATAAAATGGTATAAGTTGGTGAATAGAATCAAATAAAAGGTATGAATAAAATCAGATAAAAAGGTATGAACAAAATCTGATAAAAAATTACGATTCCGGTATAAAATAAATGAAGTAAGTAAAATGTTTGCGAAAGTGAATACTGACGGTAAGGGGATTAACGCTTAAACAATAAACCAATGAGGGTATTTTACGTCAACACAGGGATAGGTGCAAGCAGGTTTGGAATTCGTATCGATCAGCCATCGCTGGGATTCGAACTCGGATCACTTCTTTGGGAGGCGAATGATCTATTTCATGAGCTACCACTGCTCAGTAAATTTGATTTAAAGATTTTTTTCAACGCCATTACATGTAAATGAATCAAAATCATATGAAACGCCCTTTTCTTCCATCTCCTTTCGTAGTGGGGCCTTTAAAATGTTGGTAAGATTGTCAAACACTTTTAATTATCTACCACTCTGTAAAACATTTTGAAAAAAGCGTAATGGTTGTTCGTAGCTTTTTATTATACATAAAATCTCCACATAAAGAAAGGTGTTCTAGTTGCCTTGGCAACAAAGGAATAGGATAAAAACTTGGTTTTAGCATTTAACTTAACTGACATTTTAAGATTGTACAGAACGTTGTTTTCTCTGTGTGTTTCGGATGTCATCTTGTAGAGAAAAAAATTGGCAATCATTTATTTTGCACGAACGATGTTCTAAGGCATATTAAGATTAGATTTTAAACAACATTTACAGCTTTGTATCAGCAAACTAGATTTTGATATTCTGTACCTCAAATTATTCAATGCAATACAACTATTTTTAAATAAAACAATATTTGTTTCAAACTCTCTTAACCGCTTTAAATGTTTCCATTGATTTTATTATTATAAAAGAGAAGTAAAGATCCATAAAGAGCATCTCAAACTTTTTTAAATATTATCACTTTAGGTTCCAAATTCTCTTGAGAGCTTAGCTTTAGAGCTAAATTGAAAGATATTAATTATTGAACGTGATAAATCATATTTTATATTTTAAAGTAAATAAACTCATTTCATGCACTGATTTTGTTTCAGATATAACCGGAACAAATGTCAAAGGTTATCAGACAGCATCAGTTATTGTTTTCAGATCAGGAGTTAGAGTTACAAACCTATAAGAAGCAAAATTGCTTTTGTGTCGATCGTTTCTAGTATATTGATACAGCCTTATATGCAAAAATTCAAAAATATGTTAGTTTTAATTTTAGAATATTTATCAAATTTAACAATAAAAAAGTGTTATTAGGTAAAGATCAGAAAATTATATAAATAACCTTGGTAATGCTTAAAGGTGTGTTAATTATGATAACTATAAAAAATTTATGCAGAAATTGTAGAATTTAATTGCAAAAGTTTCCAAAAGATGGCGCTTTAAGATTTCGATGATAAAACCGTTCAATGTTTGTATTAAAACATGAAAGAAGCTTTTTGCATCGTATCATGATTTTTAAACATGCATTTTATGGAACATCTTGTTTTTCTGGTACTAAATTATAACAATTTTAATCATATTTCTACGGCATTTGTATTATTTTTAAGATTTCTGTACAGCGTATAGTTCCCTCTGCTGGCAACTTTTGTAACTGAATTCCAAAATTTCAGTTTAATATTTTTACAGCATTCACAATAGACATTTATTTCATTCACGCTTTGTTCCCACAAGTTTTTATTTTCTGAAACCAGTCAGTTCTCCGCTGGAGGGGCCTAACCTTAATTGATTTATTTGTGCAAACAATATTTTAAGTTAGAAAATGTTATACGAAGCATACTTCTCTGAATATTGGCTTACATTTTTTCGACAAATTTAGATTTTTAACTTTCAAAAATTGGCAGCAGTTTAGATCTGAAAAACTTTAAATATTTATTAAATGCCAGATCCATGAGTCCAGCTCATTAGACCACGGGCTCTATAATATTTTTTAACTGTGCCTTTTCAATCATTTAGTTCAACAAAACAGAAGAACAAGGTGATAAATTTTAAAAATTTAACATACAACTTTTAAATGAAAATTTTATTCTGATTAAAAACTAAATGCTATTAATTAAAATCAAGTTTTACTTAATTAGACAATTCTTAATTTACGTATCTGCTTAAATTTAAATTATGTTCCGTTTTAAAATCTTACTGATTGATAGATAAATCCAATGGTTGGTCAGAACTGGTTCCTTGAGAATTTATATTTCCCCATAAAGCATCTTCAGAATGTTTTTGCCTATATAAAATAGAATAATTCTGTGACTAGATTTTAAGAAAAGTATAGACGCTCAAAATTGTAAGTTAAGAATACAGTTATTTGCTTTTACGTGGATTTTATTTATTATTAAGTGAAATGCCATGTAACCAATCAGCTGTAGCGTGAAATGAGGCATAGCGTCAAGTTCACAAGGATGACAAAGCTAGTCGACAAGGCTACCATTCGGCTTAGAAAACTTAAGGATAGTATGGAAAAAAATATAAACCATGATAATTTAGCATATGCAATCTCCACTGAATGTTTCTTTGTTAAGAAAATATATCGATATGAATTCTATATCTTATACCAGACCTATATAAGCATTAAAGTTTATATCTTAACAACGTAAATTTCTACTATCATTTACGTAAATTTACCACCATTACATAGAAACCTTACTTGTTGCATTAAGTGACTACCATTTTTAAATAACAATTTTGATGTTTTATACAACAAAAAAAAACGGAAATTGTTTCAATGTTTCAGAATAATTGTAAGGAAACTGGGAAATGTGAGAAACTTTGTAAATACACTTTCGGATTCCCCACCTTAACTTCCCGTAACTTTTCACAATCCCTTAGTTTGTGACCAAATATTATTTAATACTACTCACTCTCGGAAAAATCAGCTCGTTTAACAATTATCAGAACGTTTAAATGCAGTAAGGTTCAAACTTCTTGCAACCTAAAAAAGTGCAAAATTGAACCATATTTCTGTCCAAATTTAAGCGTGGAATCGTGCAATCAATGAGACATTGATTGCACGACTATAGCACGAGAAGCATGTTATTATAGTTCAACACAGCACCAAATTAAATTTGAATGATATCAAGGTTCAAAACGCTCCAAAATTTCTTTACGTAGCATATTTTACATTAAACTTACTTTCTGAAAATCATAGCTTGAAATTAATAACAAAAAACAATTTAAACATCGCTTACTAGATTCTAATAAAACATTGCATTTTCAAAAAACTTTAAAACAAAAAATAGCTAATATTTTAGCAGTTTAATTATTAGTAGTAGTATTTGATAATATTTTATCAGCAATGGAGAAAAATATCTTACTTATTTTGTGCCATTGCCGCCAACTAGGCACTTGCAGCTCGAGAAGAAGACGATCACAGATACACAAACACGTGACCTATGACCTCAGCGCCAGCTGATCGCTTATAAACAAGATGGTGTGTTAAAGTCCAGCTAAATTTCACCGCATAAGTTAAAATGTTAATTAACGGGGAGTTAATTAAATACAACGCCGTATCGCGCATGGAATACATTAAAATATAACTCCTTCTCGTCTGCATCTTTAACTTAGATTTAGTATTTGTTTATGTATTTTATTGTAACCATGATGTATTTTTGTCTTGTGTACCTAGTAACTTCAATTCATTATTAGTTTGCTTATGCTCTACCTGTTCCTGTCTTTTTGCTAAGTAAGTAATCTATAGTAGGATAATTGAAATCTTTGTCAAAGAATATTTGAAACATATAGAATCTGTCACTTAAGAGAATTGATACATTACGGTCTTGCCTTACTTAAAATAGAATGGAAAGAACAGTTCTAATCAAGAGCAAATACCCACATTACGTTGCTTGAAGTTATCCCATTCCATCTCTGTCTGTAGATCAGATTGGGGACTTTAAATGTTAATTGCAATACATAAAACGTGTTTTTTCTGCATTTTGCGGCGTAGCAAAGTAATCTGTTCACCGACTTTATAGTCAAAATGTCAATATTTGTTTCATTCTAGTTATACATAACAAAAAAAACGCTTTAGACCACTAGAGTTTTTTTTTCTACAAGCTGGGACTGTGATGTCCCTCTTCAAGTGTTAACATTACTCTGATAGGCATACATATTGTTTGACCATGATTTGATTACATTTTCTTATGCAATAAAACTCTAATAATCATTCTCTCATGTAAATATCTGAGATAAATTGTATGAAAAGTTTAAATTTCTTCCAAAAAAAGGTGCCAGGTATCTTCGCACGAAAGAAATCAAGTCATGGTGAGATTACAAACAAGACTTTTTACACAAATATAATTAAAAGGTAACAGATATTATCCTGAACTTACAACAAAGGTTGTGGCAGCTCTAAGTTTTCCTTTTCTAATGCAGGGAAGCTCACTGATCCTGAAGGCAAAGTCAATGCACTTCTCCTAAAAATTATTTTCACCGTAAGAACATTTAACTACTTTAAAAGAATAATTAAGAGGGGGAGAATACAACCACCAGATGACAATCATTTCATTCAATTTCTTGCTTTTGTCAGCCTTACTAACTTTTATTTTTAAAAGTTCTGACAAGCATTTTCACTTCACTGTGAAAATGGTCTTCGATCATGGACAAATTCATGTCATGACTTTTTGAAAGATAAGGAATTGATTTTAATTCTCTTAATAAGGATTAATTATCAAAGGATCTATTTAAATAAAAAGAACATGCTTTTCATATTGATAAGCACAATTTTTGATACTTGTAATATCGGTTCTTTTATTTGCTACATTGTATTGAATTACAAAAATGGAAGACTTTTATGAGTCCTTCTCTTAAACGTATGTACCACCATCTGCATTCAAAATTATGAATATAGTCTAGTCCCTATATAGTCTAGTGCCCACATTTTGGTCAGGTTTCTTTAAACTAAATAAGCAAAATTAATATTTAACTTCCTGCTTAGTTAAGAGGATTTAGTTTTCATCATTAAATTGTATAATTTTATGCTACTTCTATACCAAATCCATCACAGGGCCAGTGACATCAAAAACATTTCTATGATTCAAATGCTCTGTTGCATACTCAACAAGACTCCTCCGTAAAATATTAGCGAATAAAAATTTTTAACGTCCAGTTGAGTCATAAAAACAAGGCTTTCGAATAAGATCATCTATTTTACTGTTTCATGAAATCTACGGTTGTCTCTATCAATCAGCCACTTAGTAAAATCACTACACCTCAAACAATTCTTAGCAATTACAACAAGCCATCACATATTTAAAAATAATTATAAACGGTGGTAATGAGGTTTTATCCGGGTTTAAAACTTTATTTTACTACCTCTCTCAACTGCTCTTCTGCTTCACGAGGTCATGAAAGTTCTTATTATCTTGTATATACTTCTCAGTTGGACTAAACTATGCAATACTTAAAACATAACATTTTTAACTACTCACTGAGACCAGGATGGATGGTCTTTCCGATTTCCGTGTGCTTCTCTGTCAACTTCAATCAAACTCTCCTGAATCCTGTAAAATAAGTATCAAAAATCTATCGATATTTAAATATTGGAATCATCAGGTGAAAGATCTGCTATTTTGCTCAGTGTTTCCGAGAGAAAAAATTATTTTTTGCTATTTCAAAATTATCACTGGATGTAGATACTTGTTAGATGAACCATTAAACATGTATTTTCGTTTCTTAAAAAATTAATTAGAAGTCATCTTGATACAATGTTTCTTGACAAAAAATAATTAAATGTTAGTATGATCCATTTTAACATCCGGAATCGTCATTTCTAATGACACTAAGGAGAGCCAAGTTCGCCAACCATTGGCCTTTTGAGAATTTAGTCAGGAAGGTGAGCCTTACGTTTGACAAAGAGAGCGCTGCGAAAATGAAAGTACGTTTTAGCTCAGAACTCCCGGATAGATGGCAGCATCTTTCATTTGTGATGCCATTTCCTCAATTTAGACAGGGATCTGAAGGGAAAGGAAATTTTTTTTCCAGAGACCCATGTACCCTGTGAATTAAATTCTACTGTATTCTTGGTACTGCTCAGCTACCGACCAAAGGACTTTCGATTCCAGAGATTTTACGAGCTCATATATAGCGTGTCTCTTAGCGGAGTCGAGGATTGAACCCCAGCCCATCCAGACAGGAGACCGTTTCTCTAATCACTGGAGTACCCATTTTAATTACTAATATGATACATCGGACACCCAACAAATTTCTAACAAATACATATGATTTGAAAGTTTTGTTTGAATAGCTTCCATACTAAAATTTTCAGATAACACTGTTGCCATGATTTTGGCATGACAAACACCAACTGTCAAAATATTAACCTTGTACGAAACTCTTAATATATTTTTAAATTATAGTTTGATAATTTCAATATAAAGCAATATTTTTTCCTACTACGTTTAGTTGTGATAAAAATATTTTGAAAAAATGGCTGTAACATTTTATTAAAGTTATTTATGATCTAATGACTGGGTTTTCAAGCATAAATATGGATTCTTAATAATTCATGAGGTAAACTTTAAAAACCTAATAAATGGAAATGATATTTTAAATTTTAAAAATACTTACAAAACACACTTTTTCTGAAAAATGAAAATGACAATTTGAAAAATATGATCTCAATAGCTTTATCAAAAAAGTGATAGAAATGTTTATTATCCTTTTCGTTTACTTCGTAATATTTCTTAAACCATTAAAGCCTATTATAAAACTTTAATAAAACTCGTTTATCCAGATATACTGCTTAAAGATAGTTTTGAAATTATTTTTTGTTAATTACGATCAAAAAAACTTTTGAAGTGTAAAGTATACAAAATGTTACATCAGTTTAAATTATGACATTTAACCTATTTTTCCCTTAAGATTTATGAAATACATATTGAGCTGATTCATAAAACGAATCGCTGACTTCATGAAACTTCGAAAACTGAAGGAAAAAAATATATATTTAAATACTTACTCATAATTGATTTCGCGTCGATATCTCCTGTACAAAATAAAAGCCACTAGAAGGATAAGAATTGTTAAAACATTGATCATTTCCATGTTGACCACTTATCCTAAGAAAAATAAAAATACATAAATGTGTAACAAAACCTTTACAATAACTAGTTATAATCAACAATAATACATTACTTGCATGCCTCTAAACCTAAATGACTTTAAATTAACAGCAGTCATGCAGTAACTATAATAACATGTCAAGTACAAGACGATATTATCGTACTAATTTTTATCCTCCTTAAACTTGAATATATGATACCACACTTTCATGAAATGAATTCACGGTACCATAATATCAAGCAAACTTGCTGCAACCAATAAGGAGCTACACTGAATAATATTTTCAATCAAGTTGGACCATAATATCGTATAAGCAAATTTAAGTAAGATTGACTTGCGTGGTAATATAATTCAGTCTGACTTAGTAAATTTACATGATATCATGTTTCAGTGTGTATTTAAAAGATTTTTACCAGTGCACCTTTCAGCTTGAACAAAAAAAAGGGTTCACTTCATAAAAATCGCTCAAAATTTATATGATATTCTGGTTCAATGAGCTCCAAAAATTTTAAGCAGTTCCAACTTGTACTGAAACAAGGTTCAAATTATCACTTTATTAAGGTTTCACGAAATGCGTACGATTATATGATTCAATGTGCTCTAAAAGTTATTTAAAAGCATTCACTCTAACTAAAACAGAAGCAAGATTCAACTTGCTTTTTAAAGTTACAACAAATTTATACGATTTTATGATTTCAAAATTTCAAACAATGTTAGTTCAAACGTGAACAGAAACAATGTTCAAATTAACATTTTATTAACGCTTTAGCAAATTTATACGATATTATGATTTCGAGTTCTTCAAACTTATGAAGAATAATCGCTTCAATCTGAAAAGAAACAAGGTTTAACTTAACACTTCATTAAGGTTGTAGCCAATATCACAATTTAAATCTTTATTTATAATAATATGTAAATTTAACTAACACCGGGAAATAAACTTTTCAAAATAAAAAGTTCATTATCAATTTTTCACTTTTAATCATCCCATCGAATACGCCAATACAAATTTTTGGAGGAAATAGAAAGCTCATTTTAATCAAATCAACATTGCCAGTAGACTATCATTATTAGGAGATTGCAATAAAAGCCTCACAGTAATATTCTCATTTAATAAACTCTATCTAATAGTCTTACACATGCTCATTATCTATCTTAGAGATAATGAGCACAGATATCAGATGAGAAGGCACAAAGATATCTTCTCAACATGGCTACCACCTGATTGAAACATTTCATTGATGTATGCAACGAAGCTTAATGATGAGATTTTCAAGATTGATGGCTTTGCTTACTCAAATAGCATTCCCGTTTTAAGGGCTAAGAAGGAATTGTTTAGATGATATATTATTCTGTATCACATGTTGATACTGAGTCTTGTATCTTGTACGTGAGGTTTTGCCACACTGTTTGGAAACTCAATGTGATCACGAAGGAAACATTCATGAAGGAAACATTCGAAAACTATTGGAAGTATTAGTTCAATGAGCATTCAAATGATTATTATGATCTGGTTGTTTCAGTTAGTTATTAATGCTTTTCACTGTTCTTAATGTTGAAGAGAATTCTACATTCGGATAATTCGAAAATAGGTAAAATTCGAAGTTCCAAATTTTCCAGATAAAATATAATTTTACATTGGAAACAATTCGTTAAAAAAAGTAATTTTTTTATTTGTCGTTCTCAATGATAGATTTCTTATGAATGAATTTGCTTTTTATTACATAATTTATAATTAATTTTTCTTTTCCTTTTTTAATTAATCGATTGTAAGCTTATATAAGCAAATGACTCTACACTGAAGTGGACACATAATTGTACGGCTACAATCCTAAGCATTCTGAGATTGTAAAATTGTAAGTTTAAATCGTTTTATATATAAATTAAATATTGCTTTACATATTATATTTATTAAATCTAGGTTTCTTTCTAGAAAAACAAAGTTCTTAATCTACAAAACACTTGTCCGCCCAGTCTTGACATACGCTTCTGAGGCTTGGACAATGACAAAATTGGACGAAAATTGTATCGCAATATTTGAGAGAAAGATTTTGCTGGGTATACTTGGTGGTGCAAATGAAAACAATAACTGGAGAAGGAGATTTAACTTTGAACTGTACAAGATTTATAAGCAACCTGATATTATTAAATACATAAAAATAAATAGAATGAATTGGATCACCCACGTGATTCGAATGAGTGACGACAGCACAATAAAAAAGATACTGCTTTTTAGACCCACTGGAACAAGAAAGCGGGGAAGGCAGCGGTTGAGATGGGCTCACTCAGTGGAGTCTGATTTTCTCGCAATTAATGAAAAAATTGGAGATCAAAGATAAATCGGAAGTCGTCGTGGAGAAATCTTCAGAGGAAGGCATTGGCTCACATTGGGCTGTCGGGCCAACTATGATGATGATGATTACATATTATATTAGATGGTTAGTTAAAGTTTATTGGTACAAGAACCAGAAATGGCTATACTGTGCCAATCACTAGGAAAAAGAATCGCACTTTTATTTATATTAATGAATACAGTCATATTGTGTTTTGATGAACTTGATGAGATTGTGATGTATAGGATCACTAAGTAGGGATGAAAGATTGGGATAAAATCTGCCAAAAAGTTTCTTCCTCAAATATTTGAATCGTCTGCAGTCGGTTAATGTGTGTTTAATGAAAATATCGACTCGACATTGAGTACAGCTGGGTGTAGATTCAGCTTTCAGTAAATGCATATGGGTAAAACGAGTGTGACCAATATGTAGTCTATTAATCAAAGTCTGGGTTTTGCAATCAACAGTTAATGTCTTATAAATTTCATGTAATTTATTAATATTTTGAGTATTCCAATGCTTTTTTTCCAAGCCTGGTGAACTGAAAATTTGCAAATTTTGTTAACTATATAGTTTGTTAAAAGTTTTTTCAATATTTTATTTCCTAATTTAATTTAAGATTGTGAAATGAAAATTTAGAAAAATTATGCTTTAACCTATTTTAAAATTTGACTTAAATAAAGATATAAATTGCCACTGGAGTAACTGCATTTATTATTTATACAGGGATTACAAAATGTGAGTTAGAAATTTTTATTAATACTTCTGCCTTACAGCTGATATTTAAAATTGATTTGTTAAACTAGATTTTAAAATAAAAACCAAATTAGACTTAAAATATTTTTTTCAAGAAATAAATATCAAAAATATTCTTTTAATGGAGTATCTCGTCTTTAAGACAGTTTTTTATATAACTGGAATATAATACGGTTGTTTATCATAGGTTAATATTTAAGAGGTTTTAAGATTAATTAAAATAAACATTCGTACGCTTTATACTCGAGAGTCTCAAGACACTGCATTTTTAAATTAATTTTAGCTCAATTTTTATTTTGTTTGATATTTTATAAATAGCATTAGAATAAAAAAGTATTTTTATGACTTGTTCAAACTACAAGTGTGAACAGTAAAAAGCGTCTTCCTTTTAAATAAAATTATTTCATATTAATTTATGTATCATTCACAATTAAAGCCAAATTTTTCAAAAAATATATTGAAATATTAGAGGGATACATATCAAAATACTTTTTTCAGTTACATGTTACGCTTCATTTATTCATTTATTTATTTATTTATTTTCATTTATTCCTTTAATTTTATTTATTTTTATTTATTTATTTATTTTCATTTATTTATTTAAGTTTATTTATTTTTATTTATTTATTTATTTATGTATTTTTGATTAATTCCATACAAATTTTAACGAAAGATACAGTTCAGAATGACAGTTACTTAAAATATTATTAAAAAATAAGCAGCGCCATCACGAAAAATCTTGACAAGTCCTACAGAATTAAAAATGCAAAAAAAATTGTCCATACTATAGCACGAATTAAATTATACAACTGCTTTATATTAGCAAACAGTTTGGTACTCCATAATTAAAATGCAAATATTTCATCAAAAATAGATCTAAAAGCAATTGTATATTTAAAATTCAAGGTGACATAAGATCTAAAAGACGGACTTCTTTTAATACTAGATATCTAATTTTATTATGTGGCAACTATACATATACTAAAATGCCAATTTTCATAATTACATGAAATAAAAATATATCTACTCTATAATTTTTAAAATAATTCTAATACTTTTTTTCATTTTGGAAGCAAATACGATTCTAATCATACAGTGTAGGCTATTTATATCTGGGGAAGTTTAATTAAATTTACAAGCCGTACTTATCCGTTCGCAAAGTACCAGAAGTTTTGAGAAAATTGTCAAGCTTCCTGTCAATTAGCGATATAACAGTCAGTTATTTATTTGATTCTGGTGGGTTTAATTGTGGAAGGTTAATTCTGATGGGAAACCATGTAAAAAAATTTAAGTACATGTAGAAAATTTTACTTATCCTATTCTGCTACCGTTAAAAAAATTATTTGCCACCGCACCTATATTAGTATAATAAGTACCTATTAATCCATTTAATCAAGCATTACAGGCATCAGTATTAATTTCATGATTTTTTCTCAAAATCCCGGAAACGGATAGGTACTGAGAAAATAAAGCAATTTATACGGCAAGCATGAAATTGTAAGTCTCTTTTACAGTTGCTAAAAATTAACTTCTTAATAATTTAGAAGCTTAGCGATCATTTCATATTTTATTTTATAACCGTCGTTGAACAGCCGATCCAATTTTTGACTTTATGACTGCTAATGTTCAACTCCGTAGCCTTGTAATTTTGAACCCAATCCAGAAGACAAGGGAGCTCCTGGATCAAGTATTGGGAGAAATTTGAACTAATCCGCATTTGCGTTACATGGAGAGGAAGAGCACGAGTACCTCCCACGGTTAGCCTGATGGCAAGGGGACTCTATCCCATAATCCGTCTACCACTGAGGATATTTCACGTCAGCACTGTGGTCAGTGCAAGCCGGATGCGGAATTCGTATCGACCAGCCATCGCCGGGATCGAACCCCGGCTCACCTCATTGGAAGGCGAACGCTCTATCCCCTGAGCCATCGTGGCTGTTAGCAATCATTTTGACTATTTTTTTAATAATTTTTTGCTTGAAACTTGACTTCTGATGCTTTCTCATAAATTTTATCGTTATATAGTTGTTCTTAATGGTTCGAAGGGGTGATCTCAAATACCCTAATTAGTGCGGATATTTTAAGTTACTAAATCAGATACAAGAACGCACTTTCTCTGAATAAACATGCCTTTTTTCCGACGGATTCGTATTTCTGACCCCCAAAATATAAGGGCAACCGCAATCTGGGAATTATGGTCCTCATAGTTTGATCAGCGGAGAGGTTCTAAGTTTGAAACCCTTAATGTTAATTTTATTTTATGCATGTTTCGCCGTATCTCGAGAATCTTTTAAGTTGTGGGGAGAGTAGTTACAGACCATGTCAACCGTCATCTATGAAAAGGTACCCCGACATAGAGTCGAGTTAACATGTCTTATATACTAGTGAATTGTAGTTGTAATTTTGTAGTGGTAGATACGCTACAGTACTCTCCCACTAGAATTATATCTCTGATAGAATTCGATGTACGAATACCACTAGTTGATTCATTGCTGTTTTGTGAGAAGCCGGGAGAGCTGTATTAAGATCACCGTATTTTGTGAGTGCTGAATGTGAGAGGTGTATTAACTTCACGGTCGTAGTCTCTCCTCTGTTGCCGTTAGCAGTCGAGTAATCAGGGAGGACCGTTTTTTTTATGCACTATACATAGTTGACTTATTAACGATTACAGCAATGCATTATTTTTGTAAACGAAGCTGGTTCGGATGGTAAATAAAATAAAATATAATTTTGCTCTTTTACAATACTGATAAATATTCATAGTTCCTTACTGTAGCACATCTAACTGTTCACAGTAAACAAAACTTGTTTGGACTATAGAACTCCCTGATTTTTATTTATTTATTTTAGTTGTTTCAAATCAATTGCAATTTAGATCTTTGAATAACTGACAAAAATAATCTCTTCACATTCGAAAAAAAGTTATTATAAATTGCTTATGCTTTAAGCCACAGATTAAAATTAAAAACTCAAATATTTCCCTACGTTTATTTTTACATGATTTTTAAACAAATTCATTTCACATAAGGATAAAAACTTACCGAATTTCACGAATAAATAGAAAAATTTATCATTAAATTAAAACTCCTCGTTTAAAAATATTAATAACTATTTTTTTTTTAAAAAAAACTGCCCATGCTAGCCTTTAACATTTGAATTAATTTAAAAACGAAATGAAAAACTTTTGAGACACTGTAACAACAATGTTGTGATGAATTGTGCTACAACTGTTGTAAGTGTATTTTGGAGATTATCGTCCTGTTCGTGCTTGCTAAATGATAAACTATACTTCGCGGCAAGCTGACGTGCGTCAGTACTGCAAAACTTCTGTATGAAGCTGTCTGCTTACTTTCCGTTTAAAGTATTTTACGCGATATCGGGTGGGGAAATGAGAGCTCATGTATCTGGCAAATGTAAGTTATAAAGTATGATAAGCGAATAACAGTCTGTGATTGGCTGACTGCAAAAATTAAAGGGAAAAAAAGAAACAAAAAAAACTCTGTCTCAGAGATGATAAAATATCTTTACCCGTCAAAACTTGAGAATTATTTATATGCATCCTGTACATAAATTAAACTTAACTATTTAAAATATCCATATTATGTTCTGCCTTAGTGTGCGATAAGCAGCATATTTTGTAAAATAATTAACTTCGAAAAATATGATAATCACAGTTAGTGCTTTTTTTTTATCGTGTCGATGGACAATTAAATGGCCTCGTGTGTCTTCAAAACGGCATCCGCAAGCTCCAATACATCATTACTGTAGAGGATCTCACGAAGTTCTGAAGCCAATGGCACCATACCCAGTTGTAAAACATATGGGGTAAGGGCTGGGCACTCGAGAATGTGATCCGGGGTAATTTGGATATCGGTGCAGTAGTTGAAGAGACTGTGCCAGTAATAATTTTTGCTGCATGATGTTGAACTAAATCTAATTTCAGTTTGAAAGTGGCGGAAGCCGGAGACCAGATTGGGGCAGCATATTCAAGTACTGGTCTAATAATGGAGCAATACGCACTTTTTAGGGTCTGTCCATGGAAAAGGAGGGTTGCCAGAGCCTCGAAAGGCTGGATTTCTACCTGTTGGTCCGCGGAAGGTATTTTATTACTTAGTACTTTAAAGTTATTTATGAAATTATATGCCAAATAAACGATTTTTCTGAAAATATTTATTTTTTTTTTCGCTCAGAAGTTTCTAGTAAAAAATTATGCAAATATTTTACTAGATATAAAAAATTATAAAAATAAAGTTATTTACTGATCAGTAATCAGTAAAGTTATTTATTGATCAAATCACTGATCAGTAATTTACGCCGATTCAGTGTTAATTACGTGGAAACTTCTTGGTACATTTTACTATTACACAAATTATTCATTAAAAATGCAACTTTTAGCTAGAGAAAAAGCATATTATTTTCCTCTATTTTATTCTCTCCTATTTTATTTCTTACATTTCAAAATTAGTTTTACCCAACCATAGTATTTGTTTTTTCATGATGAGTGTACGGCAGGTTTTGTAAAAAAAATACGTAGAGCACGAAGTTTGTAATTATATAAATAACAGCAGCTGGCAAAAGTCAGAAAAAGCATGCCCTCTCCTAGAGAAGTTGACATTTTATTACAGTTCTCAGAAACTAGAATTTCAGTGCGCAAAAAATTATTACGTAGACAATCTCTAGAAATAGATTGTTTTAAAATTGTTATTACTCAAAGTTATAATGATTAGGCTTCCAAAAATTTAGGGAAAAGAATTTATGCTCCTAAAAAAGCCGACATCATATATACATGTTTGGCATTTTTCCCTACGTTGTGTTGGCGTAAAATAATTGGTTTAAAGTTCGATTAATAGCCAGTACCAGAATATTAGAATACCAATTTCAAAAACTGAAGATACAAAATAAGAACTTCTATAATATTTTCTAATTTCAGCAAATATATCAAACTGTTAATAAAAAATATTAAATGTTAAAATAGCCAAATTGTCTAGAAAAATTATATGTTTTACATTTATTTCTAATTTTAAAAATAATACAAACTATTGTCCAATTTCGTTATGAAGTGTTGCATGAAGAGTATAATAAACTATAAATAATAGACTGAATATGAAATGATCTGCAAAGCAAAAACCAATACAATATTGAAATAATAAATAATGCAAAAATTGTCCTATTGCGTGAATAAAAGCTTAAACTGAACACATAAAGCGAACTTAGAAAATTGATTCTCACAAAAATACTTTGAGGGAACAATAGATTTTATGCAAGCTGATTCCTAATTTTGATCGAATAAATAATAAAATAATAAGCGTGACGTGAAATTGTTTTAGAAACTTTTATTTGTTTGAAAAGTTAATGTTTTCACAAAAACAACTCCTAAAACTGATTTTAAAAATAACTTGTATTTTGTACTAGAAGTCTTCGTCCCCTGCTAATTCCGCTCGCCAACCTCCTAACTTCTCATTCATCATTGAATTTTCTATGAGCATCAATTATTTTCCACAAAACACAGTAAATTTTGTTTTAAAATTCTACAATAATGTTAGCTTTTTTAATATGTTAATCGAAACGAAATGGACGATTTCCTAGATTTCAAAAATAATCATCTGTGCTTGAAAATAAAGATTCTCTAAGGAATACAGATTGTAAACCTCAATAAGATTAAATACGAAGCGCATCCAGAAAATAAATTTCCCTAATTTATTAAATAAAAGAGCTCACACTTTCAGGAGCATATTTATTGGCAACAAGTACAGCTCTTTTTTTTTAAACCTCATCTGTTTTTAGACTTTCTAGACATTTTTGGACTTATGGAATTGGTCTAATTAGGATGGACCTCTTGGGGGTTAGAAACAACAACACAGCAATGTTCCAGCTATTTTTCAACATAGCCACCACCAGAATTGAGACACTTGTCGCATCGTGGGATCACTTTTGCATACCTCTGTCGTTGAACTCTGCCGCCTGTGAATGGAACCAGCGTGTGACAGACGTCTACCGTTACTGTGTGAAACACTGCGGAAATTGTGACATGCCATTCAAAACAAGAGTCGTGGGATGCTTACTGCAATTGTTGCGCTCCTCCATGGCAATGCTTCTCCACATACGGCACGACGCACAGCAGCTATTTTGACGGAATTTGGCTAGGAGTTGCTTGATCATCCATCCTACAGCCCTGATATTGCTCCCAATGATTTTCATGGTTTCTTGCACCTCTACACTCTAAAAACTGTGCCTCTGATTTCAGAGGCACATTTGAATCATTTGTGCCTCTGAATTTTAAGGGCACAACGTACCTTTAAAAATGAAAGGCACAATGTACCTCTGATTTCAGAGGCACATTTGGATCGTTTGTGCCTCTGAATTTTAAGGGCACAACGTACCTTTAAAAATGAAAGGCACAATGTACCTCTGATTTCAGAGGCACATTTGGATCGTTTGTGCCTCTGAATTTTAAGGGCACAACGTACCCTTAAAATGATATCTAATCAGATGTACCTCTTAACTTGGAAGGTACATTGTACCTTAGATTTTGCTTTCATATACCGCTCATTGAAACAAGCATTTAGTGGTACCAAAACCTGTTATTTACCAGATTTGAACACATTTTTTTTTTACCTATTTGTAATTTGCTAGCACTTTATATAAAAAGGGACTTTCTGTTTGGTTTACACTATTACCAAGATATTAATTATAATAATTCTTAAAGAAAAATATTTCTCAATTATTTGAATATTGGCCACTTGAAAGTGATCATTTCAAGGGATTCCATCTAAGGCTTTTTCATAGACAATTATAAAATATGTAAATTTATATCATTTCTTTAATTATGTAGCGTTTAATGATACTTCGACAACTACAATGATGCTTTTCTAATCAGATATAGGTACAAAAAGATAATATTTATTTCTGTTAAGCCAAGTCAATATAATTCCTGGATTTTTTTTCTTTTCCAAAAAGCATCCTCAAAATGGAAATTTATTATAAATTTAGATATTTTTTAAATATTTAGAGATTTCATAAAATAGTTTTATAAGGATCAAAAATTAAACACTAAATATCATGAAATCTAATATCTTTTATTTTCACACATAAAGAACAATGTATACAGCTGCACAAATTTGGAAAAACATAGAATATTTTAAAATGATAGATGCAGATTTTGACAACTTGGATATTTTATGACATGAAATATGCTTAAACAAATGACTTAACAAGTGTAAAATAAAAGATTTCTTTCCATTGAAATGAATTTTTTTAAAATCCAGATTTTGGCGAAGCATATTAACCCGTTAGGCTCCATCATTCCCATTTTGGGAACATTAGCTTTCAATTTTTTTAGAACTAACTGTACTTAATATTATTTAATCGATGATTTTATTTGAGCTCAGAATATATGAAAAGCCTTCTGCAATTTTTTTGGAAAGCTTGTTTCAGAATTTTTTTTTAATTGTATTTTAAAAAACGTGAAATTCTGCATTTTTGCCCCAACCAAAACATGCATTTGTTTTATAAATATTATTCAAATAAAAATTACTTTCGTGCTTAAACTTGATTACAACAATCGGATATAATTCTCTTTTCTATAATCCGAATTTCGATGTCTACAGTATTTCTTAAAATGTCCTATTTCACCACAATAGAAACATTCACGTTCAGATCTAAATTTCTTCACAATACTTGGCGAATTCCATTTCTCATTAAAATGTTCTTTCTGGCGATCGTTATTACACGGAATAGCTTGTGGATCATACTGAAAATTGGCAATGAGATTTTCGTTAAAGTAATAATAATTATCATCATAAATTTCTGACCTCTCAGCAGGAATAAGCTGTAAAGCACACGAAAACCAAAGATCGAAATTCACACTAAATCTCTTCGCTTTCTGTTCAAAGAGTTCGAAGCACCGTCGAATTCCACACTTCTTGGCATCAATTTTAAACATCTCATTCACTAATTTTTTCTAAAGTAGGAAATCCTTAATAACAATAATATTTGTCACCAATTCTTTCAAAAACTTAATAAAACATTTCTGGAACGGATCCCACCGCTGCCACCAATTAATACATGGCTGTAGCGTATCAAGCTATATTAAAAAACTGTTGAGTTTTTTTATAAAAACATTTATTTCACACCACAACAAATACAATAACAAATATAAAGTACCCGTAACGGGATAGTTAAATCTTATAAAGGAAACTAGAAAAAGTGCCCGTAGCGGGATATATGAAAACTCACCCGTAACGGGATAGATATAATATCATAAAACAAACTAGATAAACCCGTAACGGGTAATATGAAAACTCAAATTCCACACAAAACTAATTCTAAAAAATCAACAACTTTCTGGTGTTCTAATTTTATCGTCTGCTTTTATTATTTGTATTTCGTCATAAAATATTTCATTGATGTGCGCATGCGCTTCTTCTCCGTTACATCGTACCGAAGAAAAAAAAGGAAGCCCATTTGAGAGGCACAGGGAACCGGTAAAATCCTTTCGTACCGCGCATTGACTCGCGTTTGCTTTGGTGCCTTTCATTTCTTGTGGTGCCTCTCATTTTTAAAGGCACATTACTTATGTGCCTCTAACGCGAGAAAATAAAGGGTACATTTAGCTTGTGCCTTTTATTTAAGAGGTACAGTTTTTAGAGTGTAGAAATTCCTGTCCTCCGGTGAACGTTTTGGCAACGACGAAGAGCTGAAGACGTCTGTCACACGCCGGTTCCATTCACAGGCGGCAGAGTTCTACGGCAGAGGGATAGAAAAGTTGATCCCCCGATATGACAAGTGTCTCAGTTCTGGTGGTGGCTATGTTGAAAAATAACTGAAACATTGATGTGCTTGTTGCCAATAAATATGTTCCTGAAAGTGTGAGTTCTTTTTTTTCATAAATTAGGGAAACTTACTTTCTGGATGCGCCTCGTAAATGAGAAGTAATTTTACTTTACTCATTTGCGAGACTTATAAAATTTCAAGTCAATAATATTGTTAAAAAGAATTTTGTAGCTCTCACGCTTGCGGATGCAATGACAAACTTTCAAAGTTTCCAAATAGAAACACCTAATTTGTTTTTTATCGAAATTTAACCCTCACAGTAAAAAATTTGAAATGGACACGACCTATTAGAAAAATTACTTTATTGTATAAAGAATTATACTGATTTTTGAAGCTCCGGCTCCTGTACGATACTAGAATCGATATCATACCGGATCCGATATCAGACTGGAACTAGTGTTTCATAAGCTGGAATAATACCGTAACCTGTGTTTCATAAACCGGTATGACACTGAATCAAATACAATATCGATTCGAGTATGATACTGGATCCGGTACTATACCAATTGGATTTGAGTATGATACTGGATCCGGTACTATACCAACTGGATTTGAGTATGATACTGGATCCGGTACTATACCAACTGGATCCGGTACTATACCTACTGGATTCGAGTATGATACTGGATCCGGTACTATACCAACTGGATTCGAGTATGATACTGGATCCGGTACTATACCAACTGGATTCGAGTATGATACTGGATCCGGTACTATACCAACTGGATTCGAGTATGATACTGGATCCGGTACTATGCCAACTGGATTCGAGTATGATACTGGATCCGGTTCTATACCAACTGGAAACGAGTATGATACTGGAACGAAGCCGGTATATACTATTATTGGTATTGTACTGGTTCCAGTGTCATATTACATGGGGCCATTATTTCATAACCGGATAACCGGTTCAGTGAGCTGTTATTTCATGACCAGATAACTGGTTCATAACTGGATATCATTATTACCGGATATTATAAGTGCAGTTGGACGTTTTTTCATGTTTCATACTGGTAGAATGATATTTTTTTCCAAAAATAGTTTCGACTCTAGGTAGTTATGAAATAAACGCAAGTAAGAGGCAGCGATGTTCCGTCATCAATAAACAGTTAGTTTTAATAATTGTTTTAAATCGTCTGCCGATATAATAACTGCAACTCCAGCTGGTTGCTAGGCAACCAAACGACTTTTTCTTATTATTAATGTTTTGTTTATCGTTCGTCTCTGTATGTCTGTGGAAATAAAAGAATGTAAAAGCTAACAAGCACTGTGTCTTTATCATCCTTCTCGATTTTGTCAATTCGTGTTCAATATAATTTAATGTGATCACGTCAAAAACTTTTTTTTAGTGTTTTTAATATATTACCCAAAGATAAAGTAAAAAACATACGATATTAGACTCTAGGAAGAATTATAATTAAATAACAAATTCATATCGAAGTATGAGGAAAAATATTTCCCTCAATAAGGTGAATGCGCCCTCTGAGATTCAAACTAGTTCAGTCCATGCGATATTTTCCAAAACCAAAAGAAATCAAACCAAAATAAACCTCTAGATCTCCTCCTGTGCAATGTGATCAAACATTTGAAACTTCATTTGTCTTTTAATCAAACAAACATCAAGAACGAACCTTGGAATTAATTGGACAGGGGAAAGTCGGAAACGTGACTTCTTTTAATTAAAGATCCAGTATGACTTTGCATTAATCAATACATTCTTTTTAGCATTCACACCAGACCACTTCTGCACCCAAAGAAAAATTCCTCCCCACACCATTACTCACCCATCCCCCCAAAAAAAATAATAAAAGAAAGAAAAGAAGAAAATTCCATCTTAAAGCCTCTAATCTAGAAAATCCATGAAAACCCATAGTTAATTAACATTTGGTACGCATTTGTTTCTAACTTTTAGCACCCTTAAAAGATAGTAAGTAAGTTAATTGGATTAGCTAAGTAATACCAGAATCAAGTAATTTCTTATTTAGTTGCCCCACCTTCTTCTTTACCTCTCTTCAGTTTTTTTTTATTCTTGGGGTTTCTTCAAACGCCATCTTCGAGTACTTTGAAGAATTTCGGATAGAAAAAAAATGCATAATTAGTTGGTGGCTTTTCCAATAATTAAATGCAATAAGTAGGACGCCTCAGTAGTTAAATTTTGTCTGATTTCCAGCTATGTACCGTACTACTACCTTAAAGCACTTTTCTCCTTCTTAAGCTAGGTTGTAATTTCGATACCACAAATTTTGCCCTCTTAAGGTAAAATCTGATTAATAAAAATCTGTAATGATGTGCATTAATATGTGTACTTAACATGCATAGTTAAATGAATAAACTTTGTAAGTACTATTATCTCATTTTTTTTCTTCTGAAACTGATAGGATTTTTCATACACGTAGCAGTACTCCTTCTGGTTTCTTAATGAGGATTAACATAAGTCGCTTTTTCAAGCGCTTGACTAATATTCATGATACATAAATTAATAAATTCTGCTTAGATATTTTTAAGATTACGTATTTCTTAACAGAAAGTCTGTATTGTAAGGTCGTCATTAAATATCATATAATATTTTGCCCACTTAAATCCCTCAGGAAAATTTGCCATAGGCTTGCCATAAAAAATTGCCATAGGATATTCCTATGGGGTTTTGCCTATGGCAAAATTTTGCCATAGATTTTTGCCATACATG
This sequence comes from Parasteatoda tepidariorum, assembly GCF_982258835.1. Taxonomy (NCBI): domain Eukaryota; kingdom Metazoa; phylum Arthropoda; class Arachnida; order Araneae; family Theridiidae; genus Parasteatoda; species Parasteatoda tepidariorum. The sequence continues at coordinate 46,241,987 of NC_141764.1, forward strand.
TATGGCAAAACCACATAGGAATATCCAATGGCATTTTCTATGGCAAATTGTTGCCACACATGTATGGCATAATTTTGCCTTACGTATATGGCAAAAGTGTATGGCAAAATTTTACCATAGGCAAAACTCCATAGGAATATCCTATGGCATTTTTTATATGGCAAATTTTTGCCATAAAACTAAGATGTGCTACAGTTTATGACGAAATATTTTTCCATAGGCTATGGTACACCTTTGCCATACAGCATATGGCAACATGTCTCGTTGATATTTTACCATACATCAAAAAATAATTACTTACAAGAATCTTTCGCAATGGATATTAAAAATGCAAAACTTAATAATTGTAGAATAAATAAATATCCAGAAAGCTTTTTTTTAAATTTCTTTGATAAACTTCCCCTGTTTTACTTGCAGAATCCTTTCTGAATGCTGTTCTTATTCAAATAAATTTTAAGCGGTTAATACTAACCGTTAGAAAATGGGTCCGGTGGTCGGAGCGAGTGGGAAAAATATTGGTTATGTTGATTAGGAACAAAATATATTGAGTGCAGGCAACCACTATTTGTTAAATCTGTAAGAAACAAGAAAATAGAAAATGGGTCAGGAGGTCGGAGCGAGTATAAAAAACGTTAATCTGATTGATTGGTATCATAATTAGTTTGATAAGCGTCAGATATTAGAGGAACTTAAAAGAAAGCAAAGTAAAATAATGGTCCGATGGTCGGAGCGAGTATGAAAATTTTTAAAATTTTGATATGTGATACTAAACTAAAAATTAAACAGACTACTAAAACAATAAAATATTATGAAAATTCAAAAGATAAAGAGTGGGGCCGGGGGTCGAAGTGGAATTAGTTTAAAATAGACCAAACGGGACAAAAGCCGAATATGTAACGGTGCAACCAGTGGTGGCATGTAAACAAAATTTTATCTATAAAAAAGATGGTATTAGACTATGAAAAGCTAAGAATAGAAAACAGGCTAAATTAGTTGATCCCCTACTAATGAGGGATAAAAAAAACTCAGAAAATTTATGTTGAGTTGTGATAAGCACAGTTAGAAAAGAGAACGCAATATAGAAACATTGGAAAATACAAAGCGTGTTTAAGACATGATTAAAATTGGTAAAATTAATAATTGCTATTGACAATTGGTCAGGGATAGTAAATAAAAATTAATTGGGTATAGAGCATCGCTATGACGAAAAAGTTGCAAACTTAAGGAAAGATTAAATTGTTAAAAGCATTTTTGGTTACAGCAACAGATGATATGGCCAGGGACTGTCCAGTTGATGATATTGAAGCAAAACAATTGTCAACCAGTAATCCAGCAAATCTAGTTAAGTGATGACCCTAAGGTATGTATAAACATGTAACAGAACATTGTACAAATATATGTGGATACTTAAGAAATATTAGTTGTAAAATAGTAAAACACAAAGACATGATAAAAAACAATTTAATGGCAAGCAAAAATTAAACACAAAATATAAATATAAAGCCCTAACACATGTAAGATAATGTAAAAAAGCATTGCAAGAACCTAAGTGGAATTAAAATAAAAAACTAATGAGAATGTAAACACTGATAAAAGTACCAGACAGCCGGAAATTAAAAAACTTAATAAATTCAGATAGATAATTGCATAGGCGTTTGCAATAAAATGTTTTTGACCAAGAATGAGATCGAAAAAATATTAAAATAAGTAGCCAAAGTTAGCGAATGATTGCACTTGTAGTGGATGACACGTTAATATGGCGATCTGATACACTAAGCCTAAATCAATGGAACATCGGATTTTAAACACTCAAAAATGGAAAAATTGGCCACCCGGAGGCCGGAAAAGACTCACCAGGAATGCCTTGTGGGTTTACATGTTGAATTTAATTAACTTCGGGGTGAAATAATGGATATTTATTTCTTTTAGAAGATGTTTTTGAGGACTCCATAGAAATTGTTGTTTTGTTGGTGGAGATCTAGATCAGCTTTTCTCTATGGTATACTGCCATACAAATCTTTAAGGTTACCATTGGCCTATGGTATACTGCCATACAAATTTCTGTGGCTGCCATAGGTAGCCTGTAAGTCTATTTTTATAAAGTTGTCGTTAAGTATCATGTGCAATATTTCACCTGTTTAAATACTAGAATAATAAAAATTACTTTCAATAAATTTACACCGAAGGGCCATTACATTATGACCACCCTCCATCTATAACAATGGACTCACCCAGGTTTTCATGGTTTCTCGCCCAGGAACAATGTTTTCATGGGACACATTAGGACCCATAATCCTCATAGAACAGTCCCTGACATCTGTAAGCTACTTGAACATAGTTTCAGACCAGGTTCACCCATTCATGGCAACTGTTTTTCCTGCGGGGGATGGTGCTTACCAATAGGATAATACACCATGTCAAAAGGGTCGAATCGTCATGGGTTGGTTCGAGGAGCATTCCAGTGACTTTCAAGTCATGTCTTGGCCCCCAAATTCACCTGACCTTAATCCAATAGAGCATTTGTGATCCTACTTGGAAAACCAAATTCGTGCTGCTACGCTACCCCCTCGCAATGTGAGGGAATTGCAGTACCAGTAGGTGAGCGCTTGGTACCAGATCCCTCAGACTACCTATCAGCACCTTGTGGAATCAATGCCACTGCGGCTGCTAGCAGCTTTGATGGCTAAAGGTGGTCCTACATGTTATTAGCAGGGTGGTCATAATGTAATGGCTCTTCGGTGTATATTATAAGGTTGTCGTTAAATGTGATGCAAAACATTTTACCTGCTTAAATATTAGAATAATGAAAATTACTTTCAGTAAGTCTATATTTATAAGGTTGTCGTTTAGTATCATACACAATATTTTACCTGTTTAAATAAATACTAGAATAATAAAAATTACTTTCGATAAGTCTATATTATAAGGTTGTCGCTAAATATCATACAAAATATTTTACCTGCTTCAATATCAGAATAATGAAAATTACTTGTAGCATTTAACTAATTGTCAGAAAATAAGACTATGGAATTGTTAGTTACAATTTTGTTTGGTAATTTACAGGGATTTGCAACCGAAAACATAAGGAACGTATATATTTAATTACAGTTTTTAATATTACATGAGTTATTCTCTTTCAGTATTCTCTTTCAGTGATTAGTTTTCCGAATCACAGGCAATTATCGGAAAAGAAATTGGGTACTCTTTGTGTTTACTTTTAATTTACTAAGAAACAGCGTAGAAAGTTGAAAATAAACCAGCTTAAGATAGATCATTTCTGTATTCTAAGCTAGTATCATTATCAATGCAACAGCACAAAAGAAATTTACATGCATCAATTTTCGCGTAATAAAACTAACATGATAATTGTCAATTTTGATGCATGAAACGAAAATGAATATATTTAAGTAATTAATATGTATATTTATAAAATTTGTATATTTTCATATTAAAAAAGTCATTCGTATGACAGCAATCACTATGCACAGTAGCAATCAAATAAATAATCTAAATCTAAGAGTCTTAGAAATTAAACCATGTCATTAAGAAAAAATATTTTCATTCATAAAAAGTCGTGCAAAATTATTAAAAATACCAAACTAACACGCAATTATTAGTTTAATTTTTTAAAATAATTAAACTAATTTAAAATAAATTGCAATTAAGATGTCTGTATTTCAAACAAATATACTACAGTTTGACTCAAGCATAATGTACTCGAATTAAAGTTCAATCTAGATCCTTTTCTTACTTGGTGTCATTTTATTTGCGAATTATACAATATGAACTAGCGTCAATTTGTGAACTAGCTTCAAAAGAGTGAAAGCATTATTTTTGTCTTTTTTCTCATAAATAAATAGCACGGTATTTTTTTTTAAATTGTTATTTTTTGTTATTTATATTTGTATTGTTCTTTTTTTTTATTTATGAAACGACACTGGTCACGTTTTCTACTGTCAACTTCAACAATTTAATTATACTGTTTTAAATTTTCCAAGTAACAATAGTTAACTTTTCATTAAAAAATATTTTAATATATTTAAACACGTTCGCTTGGGTATATCAAATCATGATTACCTTTAGAACTGGATTGAATAAATCGTGTAAAAACCTTACAATTTGACTCAACATTTTCAATGAGATGTAAAAAAAAAGAGCAGAATCAACAGCCAGTCTTCTTTTTTTAGATGCTCGAAGGACCTTTCATTACTTTTTCTTTAAAAACTACTTTTTCGGGAAGCCGGCCAGGTGGCCGAGAGGTTAGCGCGTCTGACTGCGAAGCCAATGGCTGCTGGTTCGAATCCCGCTCTGGGCATGGATGTTTCTTTCTTTGTGTTGTCCTCTGTTGTGTGTGATGTGTGAGTGTGGCCCACCCTATGAACGGGTTTGTGGCAATGTGGTGTGGGTAATGTTGCTCGCCTCCGTGACTTTGGTTCACAGGTGCCCACTGGGTAACGTAAAATGAGTAACAATTCCGGCATCTTCTAAAGCGAAGAATAAAGTTCAGTGCCTGCCATTTGAAGAAAAAGAAAAAACTTTTTCGAGAAAGTTGGAATAGATATTCTTCACGTAGCAACATCAGATGTAACACGTATCTGCCTTCCATGTCATGATACAGACGATAGACAGAGAAAAATAACAACACTGACATTAAAAATGGTTCAAAAAGAATTACATTTATAAATTAAAAGTTTAGGAAAAGAACTCATAGGTAAAAAAAAGAATAACAAAAAAGTTTTTTAACATATTTAAACATGTTAGTCTTGGTTTATCAAATCATGATTATCAATAGAACTGGGTTGAATGAATTGTTTAAAAATCTTACAATTAGAAACAACATTTTCAATGAGATGTAAAAAAAAGGAATAGAATCAACAGCCTGTCTTCTTTTTTTGGATGCTCGAAAGACCTTTCATTACTCTTCTTTCAAAAACTACTTTTTCGAGAAAGTTGGAATGGATATTCTTCACGTAGCAACATCAGATGTAACACGTATCTGTCTTCCATGTCATGATACGGACGACAGAGAAAAAAAATAACAACACTAACATTGAAAATGGTTCAAAAAGAATAACATTCATAAATAAAAAGAAGTGTAGAAGAAAAAGAACTCATAGGTAAAAAAAAAGAATAAGAAAAAACTTTGACAAAATAATGATCGACAGTTTTATCCGTGGAACTTTTTTTTTATCGTTTGCTTTACAGAGGCGCCATGATGGATGGTAGACAATGGGATATGATACGGAAAAATAACTTCAAAACAAAATCATTAAAGTGAAATGGAGGATGAATGAAATTTCGAAAAGGGATCTAGAATCGAACGGGAAAAAAAAGTTATTTGATAGAAGTGGGGGGAAATAAAAAGAAATTGATAAGGATCATTGTTACCTTGGTCTCTACTTTTCTGGCTAGGCGGTTTCATTTTTGAAATGAAGTGAAATAAATGTAGCGATACGGTGGGTTTATTTCATGTCCGTTCGTGTTTTAAAATGTTTATGTGGATGCATTGTAGCAGAGACATTCATGAATATTTTGCTATGGATTCGGATGTTTGTTTGTTGAAAATAGTCATTTGTTTCAATCTACAGTAGTTGTTCGCTTGAGTTTAACATTTCCATTGAAAGATAAATACACCCAATAAATGCACTGAATTGCCTAGTATTGAAATAAATATCTTTCTTTTTGGTACTTGTATCGTTCAAAAGAAATGTTTAATGATGCTGAACGATCAAAACTGCAATGCGATGTATACCTTTAGTAGTTTTCATCGGTTTATGAAACAGTATCAGTTTTTATCATATATGAATGTATCATATATACCATGGTGTATTTATGCGGAAAATAGGTATTCGTGTTTGATACTTCTGTATCGAATCGAGATCGTTTGGAATATTTTTAGCTGCTCATTTAAATGGAATAAAAACATTTGAATTCAGATTCGTGACTTTAGAACACGAATTTTAACTCGCCTTTATTCAACCCCTTTTAAATTTGAAAAAAAAAATCAAATTTCAGTTATTATTTTTCGTTGTTCTATGTTTGAAACATTTTGGATTATGATATCTTCGTATTAGAAATTTTTTTTTTAAAATTGATATCTACCTTTCTGGGTACTTAAGCAGGTAAAGTTATTACTTAGAGCATTTTGAATGTAATTTCAGAAGAAAAATGCTTATAAAGTTCAATTTATCAGCTTTAATGTTTAGACAAAAAATTTCAACTGTTTCTTAGTATTTATCATAAATCTTTTAGAATAGTTATTTGTAGTTTCTGTCTATTGCGAATAAAGCTTTCTATTAGTTACGGAAAAGATGAAAACAAGCAAGATTCCGAAATGATATTAAACTTCAATTGTGAATTTTAGAGCAAATATAAACAAAAAGTTAGATCATTTGTTTGGTTCGAAGCATTATTGGGTGAGTTCAGCTGCATTACATCGAACACGCAAACAAGCACTAAAAAGCTTCCGGGGATTTCTTTTATTAATATATGTATAACATTTATGTATAGCAATTTTTAATTTCCTATTGTAACCACCAAATATGATCATTTTCACAAATTTCAACAATGACTCTTTGTAATTGGGAGAAAAGATATTTTTTTGGCAATGATTTAGAGCTTTCAGTTTATTGAATAAAATAGTCAATTTCTGATGTTACGGAATTTTAGGAAATTGTATTTATTAGATTTCTTGTCAATTGCGGCTACCTCCCATATTTTAAGTTAAGAATCAGTCGGAAAAAAACATATTTATTTAGAATAAGCATATTTTTGTGTCTAATTTCGTAAATTAACTGACATATAAAAAGTTAGGCCCTTGACCTATCAAGAATGAGTCCTATTACGTAAAAATTTGTCCTTATTTCCCTTTTCTCTTTTCAAATTGTACAAACATCATACGTCTGCGGCAATTTTTATTAGAATACATTTTTCTTTTTCTAATAACATGAAGCATGTGTGGAATTGCTCTTTATTTGAATGATTTAGAATTTAGTCTAATAGTGCAGCAACAATATTTTCGTGTTTATATAACAGACAAACTTTGCTTTGACCATTTAAATGAAGAAATCCTTTTTCGTTAAATAACAAGCATCTAAATGAAAACGCATTACTGAAAAAACGCAGAATACTGAATATTTAGTTTGTTTTTGCTTCTCGAATATAAAAAATATATATATTCACATTTTTCATATTATTTTATTCAAGAGAAGTTAAAGTCTAACTTATGTTCAGGAAGAAATAAGAAAAGATATATTTTCAATTTATTGAAGCGTTTCTTGAAATATATATTCGAAGTATATAATATATTCTATTATATACATGTACTAGATTCATTTTTTTAGATTATGTTTTTATTCATTGGGAATAAAATCTTTTCATCTTTTTTCTAAAATTTCTATTTATCATAAAAATAAATTTGTTGTCTTGCTGCTTCGTTCAATCTCATTTAACATTGGCAAAGAATATTCAGATATCATCAGTTATCATCAACATAAAATTAAAAAAAGCTTTTCATTATTATTCTAATTCAAAAGTTTAAAACTAAAATTGGTTTCCTTTATTTTGTAGGGTCCTTCAGAGAGAAGGATCGAATTCAATTAATTTGTATTTCACGAAATGCAAATTGAATTTGAACAAAATCTACATATCGAAAGAACGAGGAAGTTTCAAAGTTTTGTATACCACTTTTGGATGGTGATAGTTGCATTAAAGACCGCTAGGGTGCGATGGTTTCGTAAACAGCCGCTAAGGCAGTGATTGCGTAGACTACTTCTTAAACATCATGGGACTAGTTAATTCCTTCGATAGATAGATGTATATTTTTGGCGCCTGAGATATATTTTGGCTATACCACGCTTAAAACTGGGTTTAAATAGTTAACTTACTTGATAATAGTTAAATAACTTGGTTAAAACTGAAATGTCTTGTTTAAAATCATCTTAGTAATGTTAGAATTATTATTAAAACTAAAGCGTGCTAAATAATTAGTTAAAAGTTAATTAACAGTAAAATCAAATTTTTGTAACAAGTCCAATGTCTTTAATATTCTGGTGAGGAGGACAGAGATAAACAGATCAGGGATGTCGATATTGAAATTGCTTTGAGTTTCAGCTTCATTTTAATAATATCTTAATTCATTTTTTTCAGCATCTAATATTCTTCAGTTTATGAGGAAGTATCTTTGTTTGACCAGTATCTTTGGCACTAGGTCCCATGAAGCTGTAAGAGTTCTTTGGTGAACTGATTTAAATTATTGCTCACATAAAGTTCATGTTGGTTACCACCTAGATATTAGCTAGAAAAAGGGAAAAATCATTGAATATTCATAACCTTTGTTTAAAAATAAAAGAAAGCTTCAAAACATTATCTTTTCATTAGTATGTTGATTGCTCAGATCCAATTTATACTCTCGTTTAATACAAATTAATTAAATTGGGTCCCTCTTTTTGTATTACCCAGTATTATAAAGTAGTTCATTGATATTACCTTGCTACACAACATTTTCAAAATATATTATTAGTTACCGCTCTACAATTATTAAACAGTAAGTAAGTTGCATCGATAAAATTTAAGTGAATAGATGTCCAGTCAATTAGAATAATACACACAAAATAACTATTTAAAATTCTAGAGCAATATTAAGAAATAATTTTTCGTACTATTGCTAAAAAATGTCTGTAATGAAAAATATTTTATAAATTTTTATTGAAGTAAAAAATTAAATAAAACTTTAAAAAACAGGTTTGGTGGAAGTTTAAATGGTAACTGAGAAGAAAATGATTAGGCTTAAATTTTATCCTAATACAATTCTAAAATAAATCTGTGAAACCAAGCCAGGGTTAATACAATAAAAAGTTCGGGATATTTTAAGCGAATAATTTTTAATTTCGATGCTACAATTTACTTGTCTTTAAGGAACAAAAATTTTCGGAAAAACAATCGTGGGGATTGGTAAAAGGAGCGATTGTAGTTACAAGAAAGTTTTCAAAAAAAAAAAAATTTTTTTTTCTTTGAACTTATTATCATTCATATCATAAAATCGAGATAAATATATAATAAATAGTTGTATTTAACATTTTAATGCCGTCAAAATATAAGTTTTCTAAGTCGTCATTTGAATACTTATTAATAACAATGGATTCCTTTTCAGTATTTAAATTAATTGAATATTCATTAGTTTTTATTACTTTGCATGGTGTCCTATATTCTATTACTATGAAAAACAAAATGAAAAAACTGATAAAAACGTAATGGAAGAAAAAAATAGTAATTCACGCACTCTCTTTCCTTGTCTAAGTTACTCAAGCAAAATCTAAACAAATTATAAGAACCTGGTATTTGATTATTATTCATAAAGCAATTACCATCACTTGTTAATTTCTTAAGTGAAAAAAAAAGTTATTATTCATGAGATTATGTAACTAGATCGATAGCGCCATACCTAGGCTCTGAAACGCTTCCTTATTTATAAGCGTCATTAACGGCATCCCACTCACTAGTAATTGAAGCCAAATTGAAATATACTCGAAATAACCTTTGGGCATGAGGGAAAAAAATTTGCAACTTGCACTATTTTTTCCCATACAATTTCCCCCAATCGACGTACATTAAATGCCTAAATCAATTCTAGTGTGGTATCTTCTAACTCCTGGGGGCAAACATGTTATTTCTTATCCAAAAAATATATGCTCTCTCAAAAAATCTGCATATTTCTTATTTTCTCAAGGTTTTTTTTTATTTTAAATGAACTCCGGGGATTGCATATTGATTTGGTGCAGAAGGATATTGACTGAGTAGGAAGAAAATTACTGAGTAGTATTAATTTTGCATAAGGGCCAAGTTTTTTTTATCTATTTTACTTTTTCTTTTAGTGCTTGACTCGCTTGACGTATCTCTTTTTGATTGCCTCAAGGCGCGAGTTTTTGCTTGTCTTCTGGAGCTCTTTATCGATTAAATTCTGAGATGCTGGAACGGAAAATAATAATAAAAAAAAAGAGAGTATAGATTATCCTCGGCGCGAACATATTTATCGATGTTATAATCTCGCCTGTAATAGAAAAGTAGTGATTGGAAAAAGCGGGTGTTATTATTGACGAAATCTTCTACCAACTGCAGAAATTACCGTCTACAAAATTTCGTTTTAAACCTGATATTTTACTTGGAATGTTTCTTTTTTTTGGCATTGCTCTTATAATGAAATGGAATGAAGTTATAATTACTAAAGTATTAATCAGTAAATTCTAGAGCATATTTTGAATTTTAAGTATAAAAAATGTCCAGTAAATAAACAAACTTAACAGTTTAATTCCCATGATGCAATTTTTTAATAATTTGTACATTAATATTAAATTTCTTAATAAACAAATTCTACCTTTAAATCCCTACCACCAAAAAAAACATAAAATCGAAATTAGGAACTATCAAAATCTAATCATATAATGTAATAATCCATGGGGAAAAAATATTGCTTTCATTGGACACCAGTATGTGTCCATCGCAGGGAAATCGTTGCATTTTTCAATTCAGAAAGCCAATCAGGTTCAACACACACGCGTGACGTCGCTTACAGGTATCCAATTCAATCTGATTTAAATTGCACGATTAGGCATAATCACTTCACTTCTTCGCGAGTTGCAAGTACTCAAATGGAATCTTTGCGTTTTATATATATATATATATATATATATATATATATATATATATATATATATATATATATATATATATATATATAGTGAATTCGCGATAACTCGAATCTGATACGACTGACGAAAAACTTCGACATATCGGAAGTTCGACTTACCGTTAGTTTCGGTTTTGGACTTTCAAAATATTGTCTGATTATTTAATTAATGCTTATTAATTACAAATCTTCTAATTGCTTACAATATTTAAGATAATTTTTCTGACAAGTCATTTACGATAATACTTTTTGAAGCACTTTATGATACCCTGGTCCATCGGCTTCAACTTTGCTGTTGTGTTTGGCGGGAGAAACTGCAAGTTTACTGCTTTCAAATTAGGAAGATCACTATGTGCTATGCATTTATCCATAAAGAGTATCACTTTTCTTTTTTTTTTTGCGAAGAATTTCCGATCTAATTTTCTTACATAGTCTTCAAATAAAACTGATGTCATCCAAAACTTTTTGTTAGATTTGTAATCCAAAGGATACGTTTTTACATTCTTGAAACATCGGGGATTTCGGTATTTTCCGATAACAAGTAAGGGCAATTTATCTGTCCCAGATGCATTTCCTTCAACTAGGACAGTCAAACGTTCCTTGCACATTTTACCCCCCGAACAATTTTCATCCATAAACATCATAGTCTCATTTGGAAAACATTTAAAAAATAAACCCATTTCATCAATATTCAAAACATCATTTTAACTGTATCCTTGAAGTAAATTTGGTAACGTTTCATTTAACCACTGTTCACAAACTTCAAGAGGGACAGCCTTAGCTTCTCCATGAAGAGTGCGAAAGACATTGTGTGTGTGTTGCAAAGGAAGGAGCAAGATATCAGCTCCTAGGTTTTTTTTCTTTCTTTAAAAGATCCAAAAAAAATCGCGTTAAAGGGAGTAAAATTCGAGTAATCGAGAATAATTAACAAGAAATTGAAGATGAAAGGGTCGGGACCTCATAAAAAATATTCGAGTTATCGTACTTCGAGTTATAGCGAATTGACTGTATATATAATCTATCGTTCTTAGTATGGTTCTGATTTAAAAGTTCCTGCACAGTTCTGCCTATTACAAATAATTTTTACGATAATAATTTATAAATATAAATAAAATTCTAACGACAAATAATTTGGAATAATTTTTATTGGTATCTTAACGTGTTTTTCAAGTTTTTAAGGCCTGAAAATTAAATTATGAGTCATGCAATCACACATGCAAGACTTAAATTGATGCCTGTTAATCAGTTTCCATTGATAAACAAATAAACTAAAACAGTTTTCTTTTGATAAATATTTTTTTTATTAAAAAAAACCTATCTTATTCGCATACTTACTAAATTTTTATATTCACTACTTTCTTTGTATTATTATAATAATTTTTAATTCATTATCAGTTTTAATTTATTATCATTTTTAATTTATTATCACGTTTGTGTAGTTATTTAAATCTTAAATTCATTATTTTCATATTTGCATTATTATTATCATTCCATATTTATTATTTCAGATTTAAATAGCTTTATAATTTATTAATTTATAACATATTAAATGAAATATATTTTTATCATTGTCCAAACTAAAGCTAAATGGAAGAAACTAAAGTTAAAAATGAAAAAAAAGTCATAGATTTTACTAATGCCTTAAAAATAAACACAGCTAAAAAAGTAGATTCAAGCTGGAAAATTTTTTAAATTTATAAGCATAATCAGCTACTGCTATAAAAGCATTTGGATGTGACATTTCTCGCACCTTTTTCTGTATTTTAAACGTTGAGGATGGTTCTTTAAGGACGAAAAGTCTGCTATTTGCTCTAGAAAGCACGTTTTTAAAGGTGCACGAATCACGACATTTTACTTTAACAGTTTCTTTATGGAGACAAAAATCGCTCGAATCGAGGAACTTAAACTCCCGGAGGGTTTTACAAGAGCAGTCTATATGCAAAAGAATCGTGTCACGAATATTTTCTTCTTTTTTTTTTTTTCAAGATTCTATTCGCTTAAATCTTGTTATGTTAACCTGGAGAAATAAACTTAAAAAAATATTCGAAATCAATATGATATACCTTATCTAAAAGCACTGAAGCATAAATTGAGTCACGGTAATATTTAAAACGAGAAACGTGTACTCATTAAAGGTAGTATATTAAAAAATAGTGGATACGGAAAAGTGGATTAACGGAATTTCCTTCTTTTGGACGAAACTGTTTCCTAGGAAATGCTTCGAGCAAACACATTCTCAAATCCAGGATTTGGGATCTTCACTTGTTGATGGAGACAAATTTCTTAAAAAGCATTAGTTATTTGCTGTTTTTGGCGCAAGAGCCAGAAATGGCTATACTGCACCATGAACTTTGTCTAAAAAACGATTACTTTGTTTAAATAAGAGATATTAATAATTTAAAAAATAAAAGCATAAGTATTAGAAAATATATAACGTAAAATGAAACAGAATAAGTTCTCTGTTATTAACATGTTTTTGAATCCAAGAAGCGACACGGTTCCCAGCAGATCACCAAAGTCAACCACCACTGGCTGCGGTCAGTGTGCGGGTGGGTGACCACTTGGATCAGTCTGCGTAGGGACCGAGGGTGTGCGGTATTGGTACTCGTTGAACTGTTCTACCGTAAAGTGCTCAACTTCGCATGCAAGTCGTCGGGCTACCAAAGCGGGGGTGCCATCCCCTCTGCAGAGGATCAAAATTGTGATGGCATGTCCTCGGATCATCTTCAAGGATGTTTCCCTGACCGTCGCCAATAGCCCATTATGCAGCTCTAGTGCGACGTAAATGAACAACAACAACAATCCAAGAAGCCTGCTTGATAAGTGATCACACAAACCTTTGTTCCAATGAATCAATTAGTGCAAACTGTTTGAAAATTGGATAAAGAGTGTCAAATATCAGTGATATTCTAGCTCAGGGGTTTCCAACTTACAAGAGGCCGGGGGCCACAATTAAAAACACCAGTCAAATGGCGGGCCGCAGTTTTATCAAAATTTTATATAGGACTCTTTTATGTTTGAAGGAACATTAAATATTACTGTCAGATTTTTGTCAGTTGTACAAAACAAAAGTATTGAATTACAAATTAAAATAAGAAGTATATTTTTAAAAATATTTAATTGCATATTAAAAAATTCTGGCTGCAATAACTTTAGTGTGCACCTGTATATTAAACAATTAATGTGCAACAGATATCTAATTGTTAAGACATAAAACTTTAAAAAGTTTGATATTAAAACTTACATAGTAGCACACAAAATGCTCAATGAGAGAATTGAGGTTTGTCTGCCGCAACTAACAGAGAATAGATATTTTCATTTCAAATTTAAAGTTTACGGATGTAAATAATTTTTTCCAAAATGAGTGGTTTCAAAAAGCTAAATCGGAGAATTTCTTCGAGAAAATTTCTGATGCGCACATGCTAAATTATATTCACAAAAAAAAAAGAAGAAAAAAAAAGAAATTAAAAAAGATTAACACACACGAATATTTTTGTATTTGAATAAATATTTTCTTGGATGCAAAACCAGAGAAATAAATTTTTTTGCACCGTTGGCATGTTAAATTTCACAGAAACAAAAAAATTTAGGGTTTTTTTTAACGAGAAAAGTATTTTAAACCGATATAGATTTTTTACGAAAATTGTCCGCAAAAAAATGACTACTAATATATTTTAGTTCGCGGGCCACAAAAAAAAGTCTTCGTGGGCCACCAGTGGGTAACCACTGTTCTAGCTTATAACTAATTAAAAATGAGTTTCATTGGAAGATTTTTATAACATCTTTGTTAAATACACAGCGTGAACATCTTTGTCGGCGATTGTCTTGTCTCTGACAATCTTAAAATAAGATGGAAGTGTTCAAATTGTATATAACACACAATTTTAAAAAATGTTGTAAGAGCTAATCATTAAAGCTATGCAATTAATGAACAAATTAACAAAGGATAACTAACAAAAATTAAGCTAACAATTAATAATTAGCAAAAAAACTATTTAACAAGAAATCACAAAAAAAATAACAGTTAATGCAAAAAAAAAAACAGTTAATAACTATAGAAAACAAGCTAACAATTAATAACTCGCAAAAAAATAAATAACTGTTACTAACTAATAGAAAATTGGTCGAAAGAAATAATTAATCCCTTAATAAACGTGCTTTTGTAGTGCATATTATTTTATTTCACATTCACAATTATTATCACAAACTATTTAACACAGTGTAAAATAGGTAATTAAACAACTTTTAATTTAATTTTTTTCTTTGTGTGCCGTCGAATTTCGAAATCGTTAAAAGTGTGCCGCAACAAAAAAAAAGGTTGAGAATCACTATTTTAGACTATTACGACAATTGCATCATCCAACGCTAGATAGAAATATTTTTCTTTACAACTCATTATTAAAACAACTTTTTTTCAAAGAAATTTAATATGATTTCAGAAAAGTTTTCAACTCACACAATCAAAGTTCTAACGAATAAAATTGTAATTGTTTAAACGAAAAAGAAAAACAATATCAATCTTTTTTCCAGGATCATTTTTAAAATGCCCCAATGGACGCACAGAAAACACCATCAATAACACTAGCCATGCTTATTTAAATATGGAGCAATTTTCAAATGCAAAATGCATCAAATATCGAGACCAAAAAGCTTACATTAAAAAAGTTGGCGGAAAAAAAATCCGTCATAAATTTTCGTAACACCTTCGCAGGAGAGGGCAACTGTGAAAAAGAAAAAAACAATAGAAGCACTTAACTCTTTTGTTTTTCATCGACAAGCTCTAAAACTTTTCGATCTTTTCACAAATGAGTATCAATTAGTGAAAAAAGGTTCCACAATATCAATCACCAGGTTTGGCCTTAATTTCGTTTTTGGCGAGAAAATATCAGCGGTATGAATTGAGGAAAAAAAGGAAAAGAAATTATACATTAAAAACAAAGCCGGATAAAAGATTCAACAAAAGAAGAGAGAAAAGAGTAAGAAAAAATTATTTTGATGCTATAGAAAAATATTCTTTTTCGCCAAACTGAAGCCATTCGAGTAATTACAGGAGACATATTATCCATTTAAAGTGCCGGACGTGTATTCTTCTAGATGCTAAGGGGAGATCCGTGGCATAGCACTAATGGCTTCTCCGAATTTCCGAATATTAAAACAGTAATTTATTGTCTAATGGAGTCCACTGTTTTTGTGCTAAGCACACAATCTTTAGTTTTTTATCACAGCTTAAAGAAACGATTTTGCTGTTATTTAAGTCCATATTTTATGCACCGTTGGCGTGGAGGATCTAGTATTTCATTTGCTTAAGATATTTGGATAAGACGAAAAAAAAAAAACTTTTAAGCTCATTTAGTTTAATAAAATGAAGAAGAATATTTATTTTTTGGCAGAAAGGAAACCTCAAGACTCATGCATTTTTATTGTTCGTATTGGCTTTGCGCGCACTATTTTTTTGCATGTTTAATTATGCATATAAGACTAGCTGTTGCCCTTGCGAAAGTACTTTGATTTCAGTTTTAATTGTTTTCAAGAGATATCAGCAATATTGTCAAAGTTCTATATGTATTGAATTTTAGTAATAATTTTAATCTGTCCGGCAGCCATTAAATCATTCAAACCACTATAAGTATGAGTTCGGGATATTTCAGCATTGTTAGCAGAAAAAGTAATAAATTACTTTTTCTGCTAACAATGCTGATATCTTAAAGGATAAAAAATAAATCTAAATAATTACTTAATAATTAAATATGCTTAAGGTGTAGGCGTCTTCGTTCAGTTTTGTTGAAACCCCTCTTCTAGTTATCATGATATTCTTTGTGGTCTTTGCTTTCACCGGCGTCACCTTTGGGTTATCACATATTTTGTTTACCTTTACGTGACTGGTTCTTAGTTTATTTACATATACATTCGTTTATTTGAAAATCACCAAATATGAGAAGAGGCCCAGACTATTACCCTAATTTTGTATTTCTATAAAAATACTGAAAATTTTATGAATAAGTCCTTTAAAATCTTCTTACGAAAATAACTTGAAACAGTGCTGTGTGATAACAATAAAAATCAGAAGCAAAACAACCGCTTTCTCAGTGAATATGTGATATCTTTGACATTTACCGAAGATACTAAGGGCTTTGAAACTTGTTCCAAGTGTTCTTCTGAGCAGGCTTACCCTGATCTTATTCTTGCATAGTGGGGACTCTCCAGGCAAAACCTTTTTAGTCATCCAAGGTTGGTTTTGGATTTCTTTAAGGTGTACAAAATCCTGGACTTGTCTTAAACCTAATAGTCTTTAGTTAGTTAGTTAATTAATTTATAATTCTGGCGAAAGAGCCAAAAGTGGCTATACCGCTAATTTGGTATGATTTACTAATTCCTAGATTTTAGAACTAAGTCCTCTGGTTTACACTAATTTAATCGCCTATACTATATGAAATTATAAAATCCCATGTCTTTCAAGTAGAAGAAAATATTATCATGAGGTTTATCACCAATGAGTACATGTAAAATAAGGTACTAGCAGTGATAATAACGTTGCTTTTATATTTAAATTTTTGGCACTGAGTTAGAATGTTTTTCACAGTTAAAAGCTGATTACAACAAAAGCAGTCTAGTAAAGGTTCCCCTGATAGAAAGTGCCTATGCGCAATACGTGTATGATCAATGAGCAAACGATTCAGTATAACTTCATATTTCCTTGGCAAAAATATTCGCGAAAATTGTTCTACATTTTTGGTTTACGGATGTGCAGTTTGTTGTTTGTTTCACCATTCCAGTTTGTTTGCTATCTTGATTGTTAAGTAAGAGTGATTGTGTTTTTGATATGAGAATAAGTTAATGGTCTATTAGCAAGGTTTTGACTGACTTTAGCATACTCGTCAGCACTTTCGTTACCCAGTATACCAGAGTGACCAGGAATATAAGATAACAAAACAGTAAAACCTAAATTGTGCAGAATTTTATAAATATGAATTATATGCTCATATATATGCTCATATGTGCTGCCATAAAGCTTTTAGAGTCTGAAAAGATATACCGTGTGGTGTGATCATGGAATCACCACAATGTTTACTTTTCCTAATACCTACTGGGCTGTCTCCAACAGGAGCGCCCTCTTCGTTGCCTTTGCAGGATCTCTAGGGCTCGACTTCGAGCTCGTCTTTAGAGATTCTCGCAACCGCTAAGGAGGGGACGCTATCTTATGGAGAGAGACCAGTATTCCCCGTGGATCTCTGGAGTGAGTAGCTTCTTTTTTCGATTAGCGTGTTTGATTTTTTCCCCCTGTGTGCTCCAAGTTAATATTAATTCATCATAGTTTTATTCCTTTTTTAACTTCTTCAATTCTACAGATTGCAAATCATCTATTTCATAAATTGCAAATATGCTAACTACATAAAGTTATAGTTTTACTCCCTGGAGCACACAGGGAGGACTCAACAATCCACGTGTTGGATTTCCTCTTTAAATTTGTGAATCAAGAAGAATTGGAAGTGTATGTTATTTGTTAATTAAACAAATAAATAAAAGAATGAGCAACCTTTTTATGAAATCCTGTGAATTTCTGTTCCAAAAGATCCAGTATTACCTGTCTTCAGCGTTTAGAAAGATGATTTACCGAATGTCTATCAGCAGCTCATCAAATGCTAAACTCCAAAAATAGGTAAAGAACCCAGTTAAATTCATCACTACACCACCTGCCCTAATGATCAACATTATCTCTCTTGTTCGAACCCCACAACGCGATATACCATTTTTAATGTGTTTCAGTGAGAATATATTCCAAAGCCAACAAAATTTCATGAGCTTTACATGTAAAAATTGAACCCGTCATATATTTATAAAACCGACCAGGTGACCGAGTGGTTAGCGTATCTGACTGCGGAGCCATTGGCCGCGGGTTCGAATCCTGCCCAGGGCATGGATGATTCTTTCTTTCTCTGTGTTCTATGTCATTTCCTCTTTGTGTGAATGTGACCCGCTCTATAAACGGGTTTGTGGTTGTGTGACGTGGGCGTCGCTGCTGCACCGCCGTGACTTCGCCACAGGTGCCCACTGGGTAACGAGAAAAGAGTAGTAGTTCTGTCATTTCTGTGGCCAATGGGACAAACCCCAAGTGTCCGCCATATATATATTTATATTAAAAAAAAATCGGATAATAAGACCTATCTATTTTTGTTTAATTTTAAAAAAAAATATCTACAGAAAAAGTTGATCGAAGTAACCCGTATTAGACTTTAACTAAGTAAAAGTACTTTATTATTGCCACTACTTTCATATTAGAGGCCAACATTAGAAGTTAGTAAACTTTAGTTTCTTTACAAAGTAGTTAACAATAGTTTTTAAATCACTTTCAATTCTTTCGAATATTTTTTAACCCGTATTTAAGGAAAAGGTTAAAAAAAAATGTTAAAAAAAATCATAAAGTGATGATAAAAACATTCGTATATAGTTAAAGATATTTTATGCTGAATCATTTTTCAATTTTTATGCCATTCAGAACTTACGCGAAAATATATAAACAGAAAAGTTCTCTGATAAAGAAATATTTTCCCGCTGAAATCAACGAAAAAAGAACATTAAAAAAAAAAACATTAGCAGCTGCCGTTGATAGCATTATTATACCTGCGTGAAAAGAACTTTATCATTTTTCTTGGAATAACAATGGAGGAGAATATTTAATAAAAAAAAAAGTACATTATAGTCAACATCTAACCATAAACAAAGGTCTTTATAATGTCTAGACTTTTTTTTAGCCTATCTTTATGAAAAAATATTTTTAAAAATAAATAAAGCAGTATAACTTCCTGACTTCTTAGATAGATCTTGTACTTCTCAGTTAAAATTAGTTCCAATTTCAAGCTCTGAGCTCAAGTTAAAAAAATATATATATTTTGCAATATCCAAAAAGAAAAAAGACACTTTAGCTACCACAATCATATCTTCATAAATTAAAATAAAGAGGAAAAGTTTTGTGAATTTCTTATTTAAGAAGCTTTTCTTAAATAAATAAAAAAATAAATAAAAGTTTCGATAATGGCGAATGGAAAAAGAATACATTATTACATCTTACATTTAACTTTATAAATTCGTCATCATTCAGCTAGCATAATATTGTTATGTATTTAATATTTAAAAGAATGATTGCAACAGTTAGAATTTAATTAAAAATAATAAAAACTTTCAAGTTACGAAATAACTTATGAGTGAAGTTGCTTTCCTAGCAAATCTTCGTTTTAGACAACACAGCTATTCGAAAACTTTAGCGCCATCTATGAAAGAATCAAGAAACAAGATACTCTTCAGATTAGCATCAAATTCTTAGGATTTAATTATATAAAATTACTTTCCTTAATCATTTTTCAGCGAAAAAATTTTTCTAGGAAAAAATTTCTTTTGTAATTTTTTACATTAAATCCTAAGAGAGTTCCCCCCCCCCCTTATTTTTCTTTTAATTTTTCGTAATGGAAATTGGATATTTATAATGTCTTAAATATCCTTTATTTACTTATTTATATATTTTTATATCATTCTTAACATAAATTAAACGCTTATAATGTATAAAATCCATTCTCTCTTGGAAAAAAAATTGATTTTAATTAAAGACCATTTGTGAGATTATAATATTATAAAATGAAACCTCTTGGCCGAATTTACATACAATCATATCTGGCATACGCACAAATATTTCTCATGAATAATTTGATCCGTTACGCATTAATAGTTTTTTTTAATTTTTTAAAAGTCAATGTTAATATGATGTTGTGTAGAATTTTTTAAGAATTTCGCAAATTAAAAAAAAAGCATTTGTATTTGGAAAGAAAAGCAATTACACTTGTTTGGCAAAAAATCAACAATGAAATGTTTTTAAAAATCTGAAAAAAGTGTGAAACAAAATGTTGGTAATTGCAAAAAAAAACTTGAAATAAACATGATAAAAATTTCTAAAGAACTGGCAGTTTACAGCCAAATCAAAAAATTTTATTTTGCAAATGTTTAAAGATTTTTTTGTTATATTATATAGTTCCATACTTTATCATTTTACCATTTCAGAATGAAAAGGAAGAAAAAAACTAAGTTTTGAAAATTTTTCCACAAACTTCTATTAAATTCCTTTTTGATTAAAAAAATTATAACAATAATTGTTATCTTTTAGAGAAATAGTACGATATAATGTTGGGGAACTCAGCTTTACTTTTCACGAATTATGGATTTTAAATTTTAAATGACATAATTTAAATCAATATAGAATTTTTATACGTTACAAAACAAAATATTTTTAACAATTAAACAATGATAAATAATCCTTAAAGTTATATTTTTGATGAAATTATCTTTGGAAAAAAGAGAGTTACAGTTATGTTCAAAACATTTTTAATTTATTAAACAATTAATGAGATGTCGTTCGAAACACAAATAGTAAAATTAACATAAAGCGATCCAAACTTTCGACCACTTTCCTTTCCAACTAGACACCCTATTTTCCGAATTATCCTCGTGATTTCAGAGTGAAGATTTTAGATGCGTCAAAAGAGAAGGGTACGTTTATTCAGAGAAAATATACTTTTGTGTCAGACTTTGTAACTAAAAATTTAATGCACAAACTAAGTAGCATTATATTTACCCCCTTCAGGTCGAGGTTATTCCTTCGAACCTGCCACGTAGATGAGTGGATGTAAATGGTCTTATATCGAAGCACGAAAATTTAAACAATTTTTTTTAAACACGATATCTCGATACAGCAAACAGCCTAAAAATAATTTACTACAATACAGCTTAAATTTTGAAATGTAACATCTTGTATGCACCACAGAATCATCCCAGAAAGTAAACTATAACACAGTTTAAATTTAGAAATCTGACACCTTGCATCACAGAATCACCGAACGCAACGACACAATGACGTGAAAACTATTAGCAAAACTAAATGCCTTTTATTCTATTACATGCACAATGACGTCACTCACGTAATTTTAAAAAGAAAATATATCTGTTGCCATAGCACGAGCGAAACTTAATTCTGTTAATATAATACGTCATGATTTTTATAATAAAAAATTAGCTTGTAAATTTTTTTTTTCTTATTTGATGATAGTTCTCTACAGAATGCTTTTTTACGTCTGATTAAGAACTATAAGAATAAAAAGAGAAACAATATGGAAGTTTTTTATTTCAATATGAGGAATTTTTAAAATCGTTTTTTTATCCTAAGAATTCTTTATTTTACGTTTTTTAGTTCATAATTTTTTGATAAAAATTGTTGTGAAAATAATTGTTTTGAAAAATTAAATGGTATAAAATTATGTGCTAATGTATACTTCTTGCATATTCTAATGTTTGAAGTAATATGATTCAAAAAAGTATGGAATAAAAATTCGGTACTTACGTAATAACGCCACCGCAACTACAGATTTAGCGGTTTTTAAGTGCCACCAATCTACACCAAAATTTTTGCGACAAATTATAAAATAAAACACTTTATTTAAAATCAAAGTAGTTTATCGGATTTCGGTGGACAATGGGCAAAATATTTCGCTCCTGAAAAAATAAAATTGCATCTTGTTCTATTTTTGGCAAATCCCAAAGACGCATTTTCGTAGCACTAAAAAATGGTAACAAAAATCGAAGAACAAATCATTTTGGAATTCTTCTGATTTATAAAGCAGGTAAGTGTTAATTTTTATAAAATAAAAATTTTTACTTTTAAGTAATTTCTTTCTTATTTGATGATAGTTTTCTTTAGAATGGTTTTCTGCGTCCGATTATGAATCAAAAAAAAAAACATGAAAGTTGTTTATTTTAATGTAAGGAATTTTTAGAATTGGATTTTTCTTTTTTGCTTTGTATCGTAAACATTCGTTATTTTACGTTTTTTAATTTCTAAATAATGATTTTTATTAAAACTTGAAATTTTTTGATAAAAATTGTTGTCAAAAAACCTCTTTTACTAAATTAAATTTCATAAAATTATGAGGCTTATGTATACTTTTGTTCACTTCAATGTTTTAAGTAATATGATTCTTAAAACTATGGAATGTAAAGTTTAGATAGGCCTTTCATGTTATATCATTAAATTTAGTAAAACTATTTTTCGGACATTAGGTTCTAACTCTTATTAGAATATACATATTTTTTTCTGTTTATGTGCAAATATTTTTCCGATGTGTTTTGGATGTTCCTTCTCTAAAAAAAAAGAGATACCATTTTGTTTTCGTTTGCATAAGAAAGGATATTAAACATTTTTCTTTTTTAAATTTAATTATCCACGATAAAAAAAGGAACGTTGCAATGCTACACGCTACATTAAAGACGTCTCTAGAGTAAATGAATGACTGTTCATATAGAAATCGCAGGTATTAGTCTCCTACAACAGCGCCCCTTATAGTTCGTTGCGATCGCGAATTACTATTTTAATAAATTCTATAACTATTTCAAAAATTCTATTACCATTTCAAAAATTCTATTACTATTTCAACAAATTCTTTATTAAGAAACTATTTTAACAACTATCTTAATAAATTCTATAACTAATTTAAAAAAATGTTTGAAAATGGTCGTAAGAAAGTGATTTCTGACAGGGCTGTTGCGTCATCAACAATGCTTACTTAGAACAGAATTTATATCATAAATCAAAATATGTAAATAAAAATATTACTTATTTAATATAAAACCAAAAAAAAAAAAAATTTAAAATAAGCATATTTTTATACACTCTCAATGAATTTCCCCAAAATAAGTAATAAAGGAAGGAATTGATAATTTTTAAACAGGTATCATCACCCGTCAATATAACCTATCTCTGAACTCGTTTCAAACAATAGCTCTTTCAATTCTAATCCGGTAAAACGAATCCACAAGGAGCTCTTAATATCAATATTTCCTTTATGAATTAATCTACACCCAACGATTATTTCAAACTTTTCAAAAGTTTTGTCATCTGAAGTATTCTTCATATTTGAAAACAAAGAGACCTCTCGATAAATTATGCCATCCGTAATTAAAATGCACGTGAGTATCAGATTCAACGATGGAATCAAACTGTTTTTCTCTAGAGCGACAGGTATTTGAAGTACTAATACAATTTTTCTTGGATGCGCCATCTCTTGCGAATAATTTGAATCGAAACAAAGATCTGTAAATGTTCATTTGACATTGAGAGAGAGATGAAGTGACAGAATGGAAGTTAAATACGCTTGGTAGTAACTATTCTTAGCGAGTGAAGACACAATTTAGAGGCATAAAATTAATCATTTTAGAATAATATTTGATTTGATGATTGCATTGAAACATTCCAGTGCATTTTGTAAGAATACCTTCGAGTACTGAAGCTAAGTAAAGCTCTATTAACTCCCGATACAAAAGTATACAGCAAAATTTAATTTCAAAATTTATTTTGATATGTTTAACCCTTTCGCTACTAAGGAAAAAAACGTAAGGATAGCTCAATATTTTAATATTTGAAAGTTTAATTTTGCGCCAAATGTGCAATAAAATAATTACAACGGCGAATAAAAAAAGACATCTAAACAGCTTGCAATTCAAGGTTATTGACATTGACACTAAAGATTAGTTAGTTATTTGTTTTCCTGCGCAAGAGCCAAAAAGACTATACAGAGCCGAGCACTTGGTCAAAATAAAACCATAATTTAAATTAAAAAGAAGTATCCAGTGTCTTTAAGAAAGTCCATAAGACGTGTATGTAGAATTGCACCAAGTAAAGTAGATGAAATAGGGTAATCGCAATTAAAAACATCACAAAATGTCACTTTAAAAATGCTAGAAGTACATTTTTTAGCATTAACAAACTTTACTAATGATTAGAACGTATAAGTAACGTAAAGTAATATGTATAATGAAAACTAACATACTTGCAAACTTGAACGACTATACTTACTTCTACAAGTTCGAGCAATTCGGAATATTTAATAATCCTATTTAATCTCTTTTTTAAATTTAAACAATTCTTAACCTTAATCAACGACATTCTGAATATACGATCAACCGAAGCTAAGATTCACAGTCACGTGACAAGCGTTCATCGAAATCGCATCGATAAACTTCGTCGATTACAATATCGAGTTTTCCATACCTATCCATATCGTTTTCACGGAGCTCTATTTTTTATTTTCACTAATATGAGCAAGTATAAAGAAATTTTACTCATTTTAATCTTTCTAACAATTATTTCGAACTTTAGAACTAAAATATATTTAATATGCAGTGTTATAAGAAAAATACTTTTAAAGTTTCATTGACGGAATTCATTCAATAACTTGCTCACAGTATGTATATTCCTCTGCGTTCAAAATATTGATAGGAACGACCACGATATAAATCGATGTTTCTGTGCTACTTGGGGTAGGTGAGAGCTTACTTAGTATTTCATTAATTGTTCGGATAAACAGGGTAACGCTTATTACGATCCCTCGGGGAACACCTTTTCCCTGCTTGAATTCATCTCAGAGTTCTGAAGAGATTCGGAGAAAGTTCTGTCACTTAAAAATTTTTGAATAAAATAAAACATATTGCTTGTTATATTGCGATTAACAAGATCCCGCAGCATTCCATGCTGCCAAGTTCTATCATAAGCTTTTTCCATATCAAAGAAAATAGTAACTAGTTTTTTTGAGAAATGCCTCTATTGTATCAGTCGCAAGCAGTAATATGTTTTCGATTGTTGAGTAATGGAGTTATCGCATTTTTGATATCTGTGTTGGTAAGTAGGTTGTTTGTTATATTGTTTGTTGGCTTAGCCACGTTATCTGCTGTTTCATTAACCAAAATGCCAGCATGGCCTGATACCCAACAGAAAATTATTTCATATTCTTTTAGTTGTAAATTTCTGTATAGATTTAAAATATTACCTATAATGGAATGTTAATTTAGTTCTTTATTTTGTAAGACAACGACGTAACTTCTTGAATCTGAATATATTAACCAGTTTCTTAAACTTTGAGAGGAAATATACTGGAGAGTCAGATGAATTGCATGGTATGGCATTCCGATGCAAATACGAAGCATTTCGAATGTAATTTCTCAGATATTGTGAAGATATGGGTAACAGCAGCACTTGCAACATGGTCATGTCTTTTAAAGCCATCTGTAAAAATGGAATTAAAGTCACTATATTGTTCTCAGTGTGAACTAAAAATCTGTTGGTAAATGTTAGCAGCAATTTGTGCTTTTGTCAAATTGTTAAAAAATATCAATAGTTTGGAGAGAAATGGCGTCCCACGGAGGTCTTAGTTCATATGCAGGTAAAATAAAATCCTCTAGGTTTAGGTCAGATAGAAGCTTTCTTACTCTCAAACCAAAAGTCGGTATTGCAGAGGGTCTGTTGCTAAATAATATTTCATAAAATGAAGTTATAACATTTGAAAACATGGGATGCATATAATGACCTTTGACATGAAAATAGTATTTCAATGTAAACTTATTTAGTCACTCAGAAAGAGTTGGTTCCATGATATAAAACGTTTAGACTTTTTATAAGTGATGTGCGAAATGCTTCAGTTGCTATACGTATGCTGAAATTATGGATATTTTTAAGATATTTAAAAACAGATTTTCTAGCTGATCCGTAGACAATGCAACCATATATCAGTTTTGATCGATCGGTACACCTGTAAATTTTGAGTATAGCATCTGTATCTGCATCCCAAGAAAAGTTTGTCAAAACTTTAAGTCCACTGGTTTTTCGTAGGTGTTTAATACGAGATGCAAAAGTGAGCTTAGAGTCTAAGATCAGACCAAGAATTTTAGTTCCGTTTTCCCGTCTTAAACGAAAGTTTTTGAGATATAGTTCAAGATCGGGATGGAGCTCTCGTCATCGACAGAAGTCTATACTCGTTGCCTTAGTTGTTGAAAAATTAAAACCATTTAACTCAGCCCATTGGGATAATTTATCAACCCCTTCCTTCTCGCTTCCGTGAAAATAACGGGGTGAGGCTTTGCCCTCTATTTCTCGCTCCCGTGATATTGACGGGCTGGAGTGTTTAGTAGTAACGCGCCAATAAGAATAAAACTAATTCATTTCTTTTGCCCGGAAAACATTTTATTTCTCATTTTACACACCAGATGGCAGTACCAGGATATTTTTAAGGTAATTGTAGATAGTTTATTTTAAATTAGATGTCAACACTAATCAAATACGTAATACAAATATAGAAGCCAAAAAATATGATGACCGTTTTCTTCAAAACTAACCGGTTAATAGCGAGCTGCAATTGTCTTTCTATAGTGTGCATACGAGACACTTTACAGGAGACCCGCAGATCATCAACGAATAACCTGCCGTCCACTGCAGTTGGTAATGTAGTAAAAATATCATTTATTTTCATAAGAAATAAGGTTATATTAATGACACTACCTTGAGGAACACCTTCCTCTTGGTTAAAAGTGTGAGATAGTGTTATTCATACTAACGTGAAATGTCCCGTTTAAAGTTTTTAATAAAATAAAACATATTTCCATTAATGTTATAATTTAAAAGACCCCTTAAAATCCCTTATCTCCATGTTCGATCGTATGCTTTCTCGATATATAAAAAAAAAATCGTCACAAGATGTTGCCCTTTTAAAAATACTTCGCGTATATCAGTTTCTAAAAGCATTAGATTGTCAATAGTTGAATTACATTTGCGAAATCCGTTTTGTTTCTTAGATAAAATACGAGATTCCAATAAATATATCAACCTTGAGTTTATTATTCTCTCTAGAAGTTAGCAAAGACAACTGGTAAGCAGAGCCTGACAAAGACAGGGGCGAGCGGGGAAGTCGCCCCGGGCCCAGCATCGGAGGTGGGGCCCAAATCGCATTGAAAGTTTATTTTAAGTTTCCTATATAAATGAACTTTTGTTTAAACAAAATATCAGTACAGTGTAAATCTATCTTCATTAATCTATCGTATGAACACAAAAAAATTATAATTCGTAAATTCATGTCTTTTTAGAGCGGAATTCAGATAAATTTCCGCAAATACGATGGACAAATGTAGCCAATCAAAATTCTGTATTTTTACATATTGCAAAATGCGATGTGTTTAAGAAAATACAGCCTTCTGATTGGCTTAAGTGAGCCATCATAAATACGAAAATTAATCTGAATTCCACCCTAATGTCAGCAAAGATATGAATTTTTCACAGCTGGATGACAAAGTTATCAATCAGAAAACTGCATTTGGCATGACGGACATAGAATTGTCAGAAAAACAATAAAATGGACTGAACGATATTTCGTCTAACCATTGGAGGGAAGAGGACTTCATAGCAATTTTAGGTTCTAGTCAATTTTCTTGTCATGTTAGTATAGTGAGGCGAAAAATTTAAATATCTCCATAAAATTCAATTCTTTATTACTGAAGTAGTGAAGCAGAGGGGGCCCCAATTAGGATAAGTCAGGCCCTGCTGGTAAGAGCAATTGGTCGGTAATTAGGGTGTGTGGCGTTCTTATCTGGTTTAGGAATGGCAAATAGATATAATTTTCTCCATATTGATGGAAATAGTCTATTCAGCCAAGCTCTATTAAATACTTTTAAAATTATTTCCAAATGGGTATCAGAGAGGTGATTAAACATATTATGGTGAATTTTGTCAGGCCCTGGAGAAGGTTATTTATATTTATTAATAGCAGATTTTAATTCAGTTATTGTTAGAGGGGAATTATAATCATTATGAGGTTCAAGAGGTGGTACATTTTTTTCAGTTTGAGTTTTGTATTTTTGGAAGGTTTGAGAGTAATTTTCTGTACTAGTGGCTCGGGAAAAGTTTTCGGCTATACTATTTCTTTAATTTCTGTTATTTTCTTTCCATGAGCAGCCCGGCACGAGAAATAGAATGCCATGGTGAGAAGCCATCGGAGCACCAAGGAAAAGGAGAGGGAGGTGAAATTTAAAAAAAATTTACAGCATGATGAATAATGTGCGAATGTGTTCGTTGCAGGAATGTCTCGGTATTTATACTTGGGCTTATTTTTGCCACCTATTATTTCAGATCTTACGATCTCAGAATTAAAATCGTAGAATCTCAGAATTAAATCTGAGATCACAGAATTATTACGATCTTATTTCAGAAAAAATTTAATTTTTAACCAGAATTTTTATTTTATGAAGAGCCAAAGAAAAAAGTTACAACTCGAACCAAAACACTGACCAACTCAAACGTGTCGATCCAAGAGGTCGACGAACAGGTGCAAAGGCGACTGGCAAGCTAAGAATTTCAACGTGGCTCCTTAAAAAGGGAAAGTGTACAAATTGCAAATCGACGTCACAATTTGTCTCAATGTATATGAAATAATTTGTGATATATGACGGGTGAAGTATTATGTTGTTGTTCATTTACGTCGTACTAGAGCTGCACAATGGACTACTGGCGACGGTCTGGGAAACATCCCTGGAGGATGATCCGAAGACATGCCATCACAATTTTGATCCTCTACAGAGGGGATGGCACCTCCGCTTCGGTAGCCCGACGACCTGCACGCGAAGTCGAGCACTTTACAGTAGCACAGTTTAACGAGGACCAATACCGCACACCCTCGGTCCCTACGCAGGCTGATCCAAGTGGTCACCCACCCGCACACTGACCGTAGCCAGTGATGCCTGACTTCGGTGATCTGCTGGGAACCGTGTCTTAACGATCAGTCCACTGCGGGACGTGAAGTATTATGCTTTGAACGTTGTTTAAAAACATCAACAACATGCAGAGGAACATAAAACCAGACCAGGTCGGTAATTGTGCAGACTGCAACACATTAAAAATCTTCACTTATTTAAATTTAAAAAAATTTCAATCTCCAAGACTATAGATGTAAGACCATCAAAACTCAAGGTTACTCCTATGATGCAGCACTCAGTCCCTAACAGGATGCTAAGCCTGGCTTACAATCCGGTTGAAAGAGAAGGGGGTCAAATCACCTTCCTCTCGCCTAGAGTGAAACACAGGCAGAAGAGCATGCAGCCTGCCAACTCCGAAATAAAATTGCCCTCTTGAGAGCCACATTCTTATAAAAGGGCAAACTTACTATATAATCCCCTTTTCCATTTTACGAGGAGCAGCACACGGCAAACATGCTGGTCATCAACAGTCAACATTGCTAGTCTGTTACTTTTGAGAAAACCAGTGTCAGGATTCTGATTCCTCTCCCACGCATTTGATTGACCCCTGACCGAAGGGTCAAAGGGTGAGGGACACGAGAAGTGTCGTTTCACTCAGAATGGGGGTGGAGTGAGGAGAAGTGAAGGACATTTTTTTGTGAGAAAAAGGATTTTGTAATGTAGATTGAATGTGGAGACGGGAGAGACTGGATGCAGTTAGGGAGTAGGTAGCAATAGAGTACATGTACTTGTTGTACTTATGTACGCGTTGATATTTAATTGTAAATATTTAAATAATCAAGAATCTTAACCTAAAATAATATATATGAAAAAAATTCCATGTCATCATTAAGAGTGATTTAATAACTGAGCGAACCGAGGTAAAAACATCTCACAAAAGAGAGATGTCACAACCAGTTAGTTTAAATGAAGATTTTTAAAAAAACTAACAAATCAGAAAAATTGTAAAAAGTATTAAACCAACAATAATATGAAAATCTGAAATCTGAAAATTATAATTAGTGTTTATAGCAAATAAAATATTGCTCCCCAAGTCAATGTATTTATTTGGTAGAAAGTCAGAAACTAAAAACAGAAGAACCATCGCAAGAGAGAAGCAGAAAAATCCTTCGGTCTAGCTCGGAGACCCTGGGTGTGCCATAGCCATCACAAAAGTGTGCCCTGGGGTGGTCAAATTTTTGAAGGAAAAAAAAATTCACAACACATAGTAAAACAGAAATTTATTTTTTAAATAAAATAACATTTCAGTTTTATACAATTGCAGTTTATTTTAAATAAAATGCAAAGCATATATTTTCTTCTCAAAGAAAATTCATCTAAATGTTCAATTTATTCTTTCCATAATCCTAATACTTTGTCATTAAATGAAGATAAAAGGAAAAGAATTATCATATATTTCAACAATTTCAAAAAACAATACAAATAGAGACACAAACACAATGAACAAATACATTTGCAAATTTCCTGTATTATGCACACATAACTGAAGAATCTTAAATTATCAACAGTACATTCAAAGAAATTCAAAAATATCATAAGTACATGTTGAGCATGCTGTAAAAGAATCACTTAGTTCAAACATTGCATAATATGCAATTTTTGATGCAAAATATTTTCTTGGCACTAATTGTTTTCAAGGACCACGATTTAAATTGGTACCAAATAATAAATCTAACAAAAAAGCAGAACCAAATTTTTTTTTTAAATATATATTTTAAAATATAAGTTAAATAACATTAAATGCTATCAATCAAATGCCTCTGATTTTGAAGAATTATTGTCTCCATACATTAAATAAATTAAAAATTTATACATGCTTTAAAAAAACTGTTATTGGAAAAAAAAATAAAGAAATTAAAAAGTTAGGCAATTTGGAAATTAGATGAAAAAATATTTGTACCAGATTGTAAGATAGTAGCATATACGGAAAAAAATACACAAAGAAACAAAATATAATTTATCAATAAAAAAAAGAAACAAATAAGTTATGTACACTAGAATAGATCACAAATGAGTAGCGAAATCGAGGCATAATTTTCAACAAAAAAAAAATGTGCAAGCCAAATAATAATTAAACATTAATGAAATTTTGTGTAAGATTCTTAGAAAAATTTCACAAGAAAAAATATATATTGATATATATAAATGCAAATATATTACTACAAAACAAAAGTAATAAAAAAGAGAGAAAATGTTTGTCATAAACCAATAAAATTTCAAGTAAAGAAATACTTTTGAAAATTTAAGTAAATATATAAGAAGTTTTATTTTTCTTTCGGAGCAAATTTTACTCTGCAAACTCAGTAAATCAGTTATTTAATTAATTACTGATCATTGCCTAAACATTAACATCTTAAAGTTAAACATACTTTATTTTGTTATACAAATGCATTAATGTTTTATAATGATAGGAAAATTAATTTTGATTAATTTAAGAAAAGAAAAAAAACTTCACTTATATTAAGATACACAAAAATTGCAGTATACACAAAAGGAAATCGGAAGAATAAGAAATATCAGCTAACGGCTTTAAATTATTACATGTTTAATGGCTCATCTATTCCACACGCTATTATAAAATACTTAAACATTAAAAAACAGGAAAAAATTCTCAAAGTCAAAAAAAACATTGATAAAATGTATGCTCACTTGTTTTGAGAAACATGTATACTAATTACAATAAAAAGAAATATTTTATGAGCAAATCTATATCATACAATATCTGCAACATGTTACAAAATATTTTAAAAGATACATGTATTTACAAAAATATTTACATTTTATAAGTTTTTTTAGTCAACAACTCCTTAAAAGTACATAGCTTAACATCCTACATGCCTTTCACCATAAGAAAACATTTAGCATGGTAATGAAAAAGCCATATAGCATAGATTATCTATACACACACTAGCTACAATCACCTTTCTCAAACTGTGATGAAATTCATTTTTATCACAAAAATATTCTTATCACATTTATAAAAAAAAAAGTTATATATTAATAGCGTAGTAATTTTTTTTCCCAAATTTCACCTGAATAAGACTAGCTACTTTGATTATACTATTGAAAAACTGCAAAAATAAATTAATGTTTTATGACCTTATAAATGTTTGTAGAAAGGTTACCAAGTTATTTCAATATTTATTAGAAACAGTAGATTGGTCTGTTTGCTATTTTTAAACAGGATGATGTTAATAAAATTACATATTATAGGCAAGGCGCTCTTCTGTCACTGGTGTAGCAGTTTCAAGATTTTTTAGCAACTGACTTAACCAGTGCTTAGTTGATTTGTCATCTTTAAGGCAAGTAGCAAATGTGTTATCCTTTAAATTGTCAGGTAGGCATTGGCGCAGAGCCTCTCTTGCCCTAAAAAAATTCAAAGCACACATTGAAAATCACAATTTTAAAAAAAAAATAATAAATTAAATTTGAATAAAAGATAAATTTATGGCACACAAAGGCAAATTTTAAGGTAAGTATTAACTTTTGAACGCTTAGTGTAGTATTTTGATGGATTATTCTTAATTTTCTTTTTTGGTCTAAGATCATATTTTCTCTCAGTAATATTAGAAAATGACTTTGCAATTTTATAGTTTACTGCCTTTTTCAATGTGGTTTCATGCCCATTTAGTATTTAACAATTTTGAGAAGAATTGTGATTTAACGGTTTGCTGTTGAAAAAAGAAAAAAAATTTAAAGTGGCATTAAAAAATTTTTTTTTACTTTTTTCAGAGGAGGGGAAAAGAAAAAAGCATCCTTCTTAAAAATAAAATTTCTTTAGTAATGAAAAATAGAACATGAAAGTTATTTTTGTCCCAAAATAAGCAACAACGAAAAAAAACTTAATAAAAAATCTTTTTATCATATTTGATACAATATATTTATTAACTCATTAATACTCAAATCATACTCAAGTAGAGTATAATTTTGAAAACTTTTGAGCACTAATTTCACAAAATTTAAAGATAACATTGATGATTTTAAAGCATGAAATTATTATTTAAAAACCCCAAATTGTACTTATTCTAATTAAACTAACATAATAACAAATCTAAACACAAAATCAAATTTTGATTAATATACCTAGCTGCATCAAACAAATAGATACAAAATTTATGGGGAAAAAAGTGTTCACTCACCCTGAATTAAGATTTTAAAATTCAAAGTTTGTAATTGTTCTGAGTTAGAATATTTACTAAGTATCTGAGTTCTTTTTAAATAAATAAAAAGTATACCACACAATACTTCTTAAAGTTAAAGAAAATTAGGAAAGAAGATAAAATTTTAGGGCATTTCAAGAAGTAGGAATTATAGGACAAGCACTTTTATTTCCAAAATGAAAATAGTATTTCATTTCTTTATCTTAAATATTGTATCAACTTCAGATGATTGGGAAAAAAGTATTAAATTGAAAATAGTACTTATTTATGAAAAAGAAAACTTCAATGGAAAAAATAAAATGAAGAAATAAAGAATAAAATTAAATAGTAAATTAAAACATTATTTTTGATCAAATAATAAAAACTGAAAAAGTTTAAGAAAATAAAAAAATTTCCATTTGAAAAAAAAGTGTGTTTTATTTAAGAGACATTATAATATTTTGTATTTTTTCAGTAACATTTTATTACTGATATCAAATATTGTGATATCAAACAGAAATAACAAAATAAAAATTTCTGTTTCATTTTACAAATTTTAACTTTTTCTAAAACTCGAGGATGGTGTGAAATTTGAACAAAAAACTTTTAGTTTAAATTTTAACCAAAACTTAATTTATGAATTTAAAAATAAATATTATTGAAACTATAGCTACTGAAATATTTGTAGAGTACAATCAATTAGTTAATAAATAATTAAACAAAAAAAAAACACTTTTCTAATTGACAATACAAAATAAGTACTTTTCAGTCACAATGTCATATGAAAAAGTAGACTGTATGCAGTCATTCCAAAAAGTTTTTTTAAAAAATGAAAACAGATTACTGTTCTACACATTAATATTAAAGCACTTTTTAAGATTTGAAAAACTACTGTACCTTGGATTATCCGATAGACGTAAGTAACACCTGATAACATGCTTCAAAAGGCGTGCAGATTGTTCCTTAGATAAAGAGATCACCATCTTACCCTAATATTCCAAAAAGAAAAAATTATAAAACATTAGCACATTTAAAAAAAAACTGAATTGAATAATATTGATAAAATTGAGGGAGAGAAAAAAATACTGATTGAAAATAAAAACAAGAAACCAACATGCATTATCAAACAAAAATTGGCTATAGAATGACTCAACTTAAATAACAACACTTAGAGATGATTACAAAAAAAAAAACACTTTTTTTAATCTTTGCTTACCATTGACCATACATTTTTATGTTAACAAAATCAGTATCATCTATGCACAATTTTGCTTTTCTAAGACAATATAACAATTTTTTTTAAACAAACTGTAGTTGAGTACAATTTTTATTTTACAATGTAGTTTTCAAACTTGCATTGCTAAAAAAATCTATAAGTGCTGTTAAGAGGACTCTATGCCACAGAAAAAAAACCTCATGGTCAGTTCTCTTTCATTTGCTTAAGTAATTTAAAGTATAGAAAAAGTGAATTCAGGTAAGCAAATATCAAAAAGCAAACAAATTGTGGCATAATTACTCAAAATTATCAGAATTACATAGAACAATTTAAAGATATTACATAATCTTGCAAAAATTTACATTTTAATCATTTGAAGAAAAAAATTTCAGCATTTGAAACTTAATGGTTGACTCAAGGTTTGTCTTACTTTTTTCTCGAAACTGTAAATTTTAAACTGCCGATGGAGGTGAAATGGAATTTGCCATGAAAATTTCCTCCCATGGTATAGGGTCCTCTTAAGTTTAAAGACATTAAATTAAAATTTTCAACAAAAAGTAAAACTTAATAAAATCTATCAAATTATCTATTTCATTACGGAAGATTTGACGTTAGAGAATCAATATTGGGAAACTCGTCTACATTATAATTTACATGTTTTCTGTTTCTATAGTTAAAAGTTTCTCTTTCGTTCACTTATGTAACAGAAAGGGAAGGACCTCGTGAAAGAATACTTAAGATCTAACAAACATCATAAAGAAAAAATTTTTAAATGTTTTTAATAATTTTCTTTTTTAGAAGAGATTCCTTTTTAAATGCACTTTAGCACACTATAGGAACTCAAAACAGTTTAAGACAATAAACAAAACAGATATAAACATACCAGCTTACACTAATAAACACATATAATATAAAATAGTCTTTCTTTTTTAATTATAAACTTTAATTTAAAAATCACATGTAGAAAACTTATTCATGCTGTAGATTTTATTATGAAGGAAATAACAAAGTCACAAATTTGATTATTAATTAGATTTAATATTTAATCAGTTCAGTCAGAACTAATCTTAACATTGAACAATGTGGACTGGTGAGGAACTCATAACATAGTGGCAATCTCATAACAATGTGGAACTCATAACATAGTTTCTGTGTGAAATTGCAAATCAACAAAGCATTAATTATGCAAAAGAAATAAATTTCAAAATTTGACCCGATTTGAAAATTTTAAATTTTGCTATCTATGGGATAGTCAAAAATATGCTAAGGTAATATCTGAATAAAGTCCAATAGTAGTGTTTTAAGCAACTCAAAAAACACCAAATGTTAAACTACATTCTGCTTCTTAGCTATACCCAATTAGAAATGACAGGCTTAAAGCAATATAAGGATAGATTTTTCAAGTTTTTTAGAACATTTTTTGGTGAAAAACACCAGGTTTTCCATCCCATCCAAAGAATAAGATGTTGTAATCAGATCTAAAAAGAATAATTGAAGCTTTTAAAGAATCTATTTGGAAATGATATTAAAGAATTCTTTATATAAAAATGATTCTTCTGAAAAAAGTGTGGCCTATCTCTATTTTGCTCTAAACTCTTCAAATATGTTATCCTTTAATTTAATAGCATAGGACAACTGGACTTTAGTCTAAAAATGTTTCCCTGACCAACCAACTTACAGATGCAAAGAACATAAAAATATTAGTTATAGGTAAATCACTTACAAGAATCATGGCCACATGAGAGAACCTTTCATATGTCTGACAAATATAATTTAAGCCAGTCTCATCTAATAAGATCTTTTGTAAGATAAATGTTGCTACCTAAACATAAAATAAACAAATATGCTAAAAAAATGGCCATTATATTACATAAAATAGTACAAATTATAATTACAATAATCAGTTTAGTATAAATATAGTTATATTACAAAACATGAAATCATCATTACTCATCTAACCTCGTAAAACCCAGTGTCTAATATATTGGACATTTGATACAATTTGACCACTTAAACAATCTCTTCAAATTAATTTTACAGTTTGTATGCTTTTGCAAAACACTTGAAAGCTTGAGGGAAAATATAATTAAATTGATCCTTGTGGGTCAGAGCTTTTAATTACAATGAAAAATCATAAGAAAGCTACAAAATTCAATCTAAGTAACCTTTAAGAAAATTTTATAGCATATAAATATCTCATTATTTGAGTCTGGTAGATTTTGTTTTATGACTAAAATGTGAAGAAATACTATAAAAATGTTTAAAAAATTTTTCAAATAATTTTCAAATACCAATACTTTTTTAATATACATCAAAATACAAAATAACTATAAAAAAATTTAATAAAATTTAAATAATTGAGATTCAAACAAAAATATTTTATTGCATTTATGAGTTTACTTTCTTATAAACTACATATTTCTAAATAAAAATCACATTTTTGCCATTATTTAAAGTTAGCATCTCAGAAAATTAATCCTGGCTAAATGGTGTTTTAAGTAAAGCTGGAAGTTAATGATAAGTCAAATATATCATAAGCCTAATAAGAATTTCTTTTTTACTTGTATTGCAATTTTTTTTAACTATTTTTTACATTAATAAATTCAATTATAGCTTTAAACAATTTTAAAGAACAAAATTCTTTTTGAAATTTAAGGAAATCATGTATAACTACGTAGAAATAATTATTTAATGTGAATTAAAAACAACCATTTAACAAGTTTATATAAGTTAGTTGCTTTTGTTTTCAGAAAGAAATGGGATAAAAAAAATTTGTTTATTTTAATTATTACTAGTGCAGCTTAGTTTGGCCATTCAGGTTTAAACTTCCGTAAAAAGAAAGCATGTCATGTTATCTATGCAAGAAATATATAATGTTGCAGAGTAAATGAAACCAATAAAAAGTCTTAAAAAGATGCAAAGGAATATAAATGTATGAAATGAATTTTGAAAATAAAGTATCAGCACGATTTAGAACTAGAAGCTGATTTTTTACAAATAGTTTATTTGGGCCGGGATAGCCTGGTTGGTAGGGCACTGTGCCCATGTCCAAGAGTTCATGGGTTTGATCCCTGGTGGGCCGAAGACTCCCCGTGTAGTAAATGGTGACTGATGCACATTAAATCTGTCGAGTCGCTAAGTCCTCCATGTTCCTATAATAAATCAATACTTTTGGGGGTACTGATTCGTGGCTGTTCAACGATTCTTGTCTTCTGGATTGGTTCAAAATTACAAGGCTACAGAGTTGAACATTAGTAGTCGTAAACCAAAAATTGGTTCGGCTGTTCAATGATGGATATAAAATATAAAAAATATAATAGTTTATTTAAAGAAGGAATGAAGAGGTACTGCTATCTAGGGCAAAAGTGCATTCAGATGCAACTTATCATTGAATGTTTTATTAGGTGTATTAAAAATGCTTTTTCCTTCATAAATATTAAACCTCACCAATTCTGAAGCATCATATTCATTAATCACATTTAAACAATGGAATAAATGTAAAATTACATGATTAAAATAAAATATTAAAGTAGAAATAGAAAAAGACGCACCGTTTTCGATAATTCACTACCAGACTCCATAATTCGCAGACAAAGTGGAATTATTTCAGTACTAAGGAGGAAATTAATAACTTCTTGTTCATCAGTCTAAAATAAAATTTAAAAAAAAGTGAATTATGTAGAATGCAAATAATAAATACCATACTTGATATATAAATTTTTAAGAAAAAATTTGTTTCTAGACTATTTCAAGATTAAACTTACGAGACACACAAATCACAATATAGCCATAAATATAAATATAAAAGTCTTGGGAAATAAAATGATATACAAAAACATAAATTTAATTAACACAAGATATAGCTTTCCAAAACTAATTAGTGAATGACCCCCTAACAAATCATATTGAATAATACAAACTGTCAGTACCTGACCTCTATCTTTTTGAATCCATGAATTTAAAGAGGATTTTAATTAGTTTTTATTAATTTTGAAAAGTTAAATATAAAAATGCTTGATGATAAGGGTATTTCAAAATATTTCTAGAAATATATAATAAAAAAATTAGAAAATAATTTTAAAAAAATGAACTAATGTGATGATAATGGAATGTGGTGGAGTGGATGGAATGGAATGTGATTATAAAAAAAACAGCAACTCATATTTCAAAGGAAATATCTCATGTTAGTTTTAAAGTTATAGCAAATAGTTTTCACAATTAGGTTAAAAATTGCAACATTTACAATACTTGCAATTATGATTAAATATACGATATTGTGACAAAAATGAGCAAAAACTGCCTTTAGACTCTTTTGATAATGATTGGCTACTGGTTTGGGAAACCACTACTTATTATTTCAAGGTACTTCTAATCCGATTTTAGTAGTACCAGACAAATGAACCGCTGTTAATTCAAATTCTGAAACTATGTTTTTATTGATTTGCTCAATAATATGAAAATTTAGCAGTTTCTTGGATAATTAACTGACTTTTAACTATACATAGCAAAATATTATTTTAAGAATTTAGAGTCATCATGCACCTTCGCTTCAAAAACCTTTATAGCACACTCTCGTAATTTCAAAAAGTTACATTTCCTGAACCTAAATTTTGCATTTTTTTATTTAAGGCTTATAGCTTAAGTTAGAAAAATATACAAATGCATGCATCAGACTTAAATAAGTCCCAAAAATATTTTTTGCTACACAATTGACCATGAATTCTAAAAAGCACAACAGTGAAACATTTGTTTCTAATTGTCTTTAACAAAAAAAATGAAATTGGTTTTTCTTGGTTAAAGGGTTAAGAAATAAATTTGATCAAGAAGATTACACAAGAAAAATGGTTATCATACGAACATCTAAAATTAATCAATCTACTTTATCATTATATTTAATAAAATTTTGAAATTTAAAAGTCTGATTAAAAGCTACATAGTTTAAGAGATAAAATTATTATAATTTTAGCGATTTAAATTATTGCGAACAATACATTGACAGCTTTTATCTCAATGACCTTGATAAGGTTAACTACAACTACATTACAATATAAAAACAAATATTTAAGTGTCAGAGTCTAAAACCTACTTTAACTAAGGCTCCAATAACTCCTAAGCTGGTTAATCGTAAGTACTCAAATGGTCTTGTTTTGCTAACGGTATGCAGAAATGGGTACAGGTAAAGAGGTGTATTCGCTGGAAAAAAATTAAAAATAATTAAATATCAAAATATAAAAAAAATTTATTTTAAGCTTAAAAAACTAATACCAAAAAGTACAATCCAGTATAATTTTTATAGCATCATTTAAGAACTTACCCAAGTAGATTAACAATTATTTTACTTACAAATATACCAGACAAATGTATTTCAAGCATCTCTTAAACTGTAGGGAATGAAAAAAAATGCTGTTAATGTATTAATCTTCATTTTTTTTTCAAAATTTCTTGGATATTAAATTTTCCTTAAGTGTGAACAATCAGATTAAAATATAGAAATAATGAGCACATGCTTGCCAAAGGTGAAGAGCAAAATTAAAAGTTTTCAAATTGTTTCAATACTAAATAGGGAACAGTTCACACCTAATAACTATAGGAAAAAATAATATTTACTGAAATAATTATTTTAAATATATATATATATATACTGCCACAGATATAAGCTGAAATTCTAAAATAATTTCTTGCTCAATTCATGGTAAAATTGACACTTGTGGCTTTTAAATGAAAAACTCATTGGATACCTGTTTATAAAAATGCCAAAGAAATCATAAGATTTTTTAAAAAGCTTGCTACTTAAAATAGATTCCTGATGTAAAATGAAATAATAATGAAAAATAAGATAAAATCTGGGGTTTAATGACGAAATTTCTGATGAACTTTTGGGGTTTAATGACGAAAAAAAGCAAACATCTCTGTTACTATTAGTATATCTTGAGTTAAACAAGGTACTTAATTTATTAAAAATTTCATTTAATTTAAAAATGTTTTATTAATCCCATTTGTCTAAATCCTTTAAAAACTGTACATAAATAAGCAATAAAAAATAAAAATGCTACATCCCACATATTCCATAACAAGAGACACAAAACCAGTTGACAAATTAAGATTTGAGAGAAATAAAAAATTTGATGGCGAAAATATTGCTAAGAGAAGATATTGCTATTTATTTCAGTGAATAAATTCCACTTTCTGTTGCTCATGCATTTGTATAGAATGCTCAAATGTTTCTCTATGTTTAGAATCTCTTCATTTTTGTGGTTGTATCTATTTTATACACTGCAATAAAACTGAAAGTATTGTAAAAATTCCCTTCTTTATATTGCCTTCTTCTTATTATTTTATTAAAAAATATTGACAACGTATCTTTGTGCTAAATGAGTGGCAAAGTGCAACAAATTTATTTAAATTATTTTATAATAGAAGCAGGGAAGACATTTACGTGCTATAGCGCGTAAAATACGCAAAAAATTGAAATCGGACGCAAAAAAATGATCGCTACGCGTCCCGCGGGACGCGTAAATTTTTGAAGAAAGTTTATAAATTTCCCGACTTTTTAATCTTTGATATCGAAACATTTTAATAAAATCGAAAAATTGGGACGCAAAAAATAAATCTGTATGCATCCTCGGTATAAAAAAAAAAAAAAAAAACC
The DNA here is from genome assembly GCF_982258835.1 of Parasteatoda tepidariorum. Taxonomy (NCBI): domain Eukaryota; kingdom Metazoa; phylum Arthropoda; class Arachnida; order Araneae; family Theridiidae; genus Parasteatoda; species Parasteatoda tepidariorum. The sequence goes on from NC_141764.1 coordinate 46,283,281, forward strand.
TGTCTCCAGAGTTAGACCAACACATGTTAGACACACAGGTGGGAAACCAGTTCTATGACTCAAAATGTTGACCATTATAGCACTTAGAGGAGATATTAGGGTAGAGAGAGCTAGTCTATTGTTTGGGCTCTGAAAACTTGTTCCAAGATGGGGGTTTCCATTTTGGCGAAAAATTCATAGCTGGCGGTCGCATCGTACAGGAATATTTTCAAGAGTACTAAAGATTTTTTCTCTCTTTTATTTTATTTTGAATGCTTTCCCAATTTTATTCGTGATTGTAAAAGATAAGCTTTCAAATAAAAATACATTATAGGATGTGTGCTACATTTAGTTATTTACTTTTAATTTCTTAATCTTAAAAAGCTAATAACATATTATTTAAGTATGACTTTGCCAGACAATGAAATAAAAATAATGATTTAAACAATAGTTAAAAAAGGCACTAGCATAAATATTAAAACCCGGAACAAGGCAAAATCAACGGAATTCAAAAAAAAAAAAAAAACCTAATGATAAAATTTATGAATAGAAAGAATTAATTTATTGAGTGCGAAATTTATCGCGAAAAGAAAAAAAATCAAACATAGTGGAATCAGAAAAACAAAACTGTAATCTGCTTCATAAAATAATCCTATGTTTAAATTAATAAACAATTCTCCTCTTATTTTATTTTTTTTTGGTTGATAAAAACAACATTTTTAATTACTGCAGATGTGATTCCACACCAAGAAAAACCGCAACCAATTGATACAGCACTTCCAAAGAATGAGAATTTATTCAAAAGAAAAAGATTTTATTTTTATTAGTTGATGTCAAATAAATATATTTTTCTTTTTCTGTTCACTGATATGCATGCAATGCATTTTCCCCACCCCCCTCGTAAATCAAGCAGAAAACGAAATCAGCATGCCACACCCTTGAGTTTGATTGACGGCCTAAAGGAAAAAATAAAACATTCCTCCCTTCCCTGCTTTCAAGGTCACAGAGGAAATGACGTTTCTCTGGGTAAACGGGGAAAAAAATTTTCCCCTTCCTTACATTTTCCTCTACTCAACTTCAAGGATGAGTCCAAATTCCGCTTTTTTCGTTCTAGTTTAAAATGGTGGGAAAATCGAGCAAAATTTTTCCCGGTTTTCTGGATACCGGATAAATGGTTCTCTACTGTATTTGTTTAAAAATTTATGTAAAGGACCCATTTTTTTTCAAAAGGACCCAGTTTTTTAAAAGTCATGGGTCCCAGGGACCCGGGATTTTGAAAGCCTAGTGTCTTCCCTGAGAAGTCATTTCCTAGTTCATTCTTGTAAATAATAGTTAACAGTATTAATTTTCCTGCACACTTTAACACATAATTTTAGCCAATACTGGTTTAGGGAGCAGCCTGGTTTAACGAGGGACTTTCCATAATCATATGACATAAGTTACATCATACGTTTAAATATATGTAATGTAAAAATTGTTCAAACAATAAATATTTGATAGATGGGATACAAAAAGCAGAGGGATAGCAGTAAAAGGATATATGCATTAAAAATATCCAATTTGAATATAGTGACACAAGAATTACCTTGCAAGAAAGCTGATCGTGTTTCTGGATGAGAGGCAACGCATTGCAAAAGAGCTAAAGCATTACAAACTCTGTTAGATTGATGAGCCTAAAATAACAAGAAAAAAAAACTAATGTATAATAATTATATACAATAAAATTCAAATTTTAAAAGTTAAGTTTTTCTTCTTTCAATATTATTTCTTTTCCAATTTTAATCTTTTTATTACCAAAATAAAATAAAAAATATGTCTGTGAAATTTGATTGTTAATCTTGAGCATGCAATTTTTGAATAAAAAGAATAACTAAGTCTACAGCTACTGTGCTTTGTTTTTAATGAGGGGCTTAAATTTTACATTCAAAGCCTAAATCGTCCTCAGAATGTACTTTTACAGGGGTGATTGTGAGCCCAACGCATAAAACCTAAAATTTCTAGAATAAAATCAGTAATGACGCATTTCAAAAAATTTACGTCTTTATAAATTTAAATCATTGATATTTCCAAAACATGAAATTCTAAATTAATTATATGCAGCATAATTTAAATTAATAATTATGTATAAGTTTACTTTTATCTCTAATCACATTTATTATTCTACCAGAAAAAATATTTACAAATGAAAGAGATGCGAAGTATAAATTATAGTTCTAATATTTTTATATAAAACATACAAGAATTTTTATGCATAAATGTGACCAATGATTTCTTGAAGCTTATGGACCTTGGATTTCTGGAAACTTTTGGATTGCAGTTAGCAAAAAATCGGGAAATTCAGATTTTCAGAAGCACAATCATCTCTGATTTTAGGAAAATTATTGAATTATAAAAACATACGACCTACTTATAACCAGCAACTCTCCAGGGACTGAAACAGTTATATATCTTTGATGAACTTTTTATTTTAGACATAGCTCAAAATGTGTAGTAAAGAAAGTAGACATAGCTTTTCAAGAAAGTGGACTTCAGTTTTTTCTCCAGATTTACATCATAATATAATTGACAATTCTTAATTTGTAAAGTTCATTTAAAACTATTTTAATGAACTAAAAATACATCTGATGACAAAAATGGAAAATTATGATCACATACATAATTACCCGTTTTAGAACATGAAATAGTCTTGTAACATGAAGATTAGTTGTTCCAAAAATTTGAATTTGTATAGTTCATTTAAAATGATTTTAATTAAATAAGCAATTTATTAATCACAGAATAAGACTGACGGGTTGTTTACAAAATAGTTTATTTTAAATATTTAGTTACATTTGAAATTACTAAAACAATTTTACTTCTAAACACTATTCTCATTTAAAAAATGTTAATCAAATTACAATTTTAATAACAGTAAGAAATTATTCCAATTGAGAGTTCATAAAAAAAACAATATTTTGAAATAACTAACAGTCATATCTTGAAAACTATCAATAATTAAAAAATAAATGTTATATAAATTTTATTTAATATATTTCCCTTAATTTGTTATTTTTATGGTTTCATTTTTTAACAAGAAATCAGTTAATTTGCAGTTTATGTTACTGTGCAAAGTTCAGCTTTCTTTCCAAAACTATTGTGACAAGTCTGTTATTAGTTAATATTTATTATTAACTAGTTAATATTTATTATTAACTTAAGTTATTAGTTATTCAAATACGCTGTAAGAACTTTGATTTATGATTTAAAAAAACTTTATAAGTGTTGAATCAAAATTAAATTAATATTAAAACTATATTATGACAATATTTTAGAAGCTCTAACTACCTAAACCAATTTGTTATTATAATACATAGCTTTGAATGCATGGCATCCAATTTGAAACAAATGCATAATTGAAATTTAAAGACTAGATAAAATAGAGAATTCAAAAAATACTTTAACTATTAAAACAAAGTTAGAATTAGCAATCCAAAATTTTAATTTAAAATTATGATTTCTTTTTTTTTTTCTCTTGATTTTTAAAATGACAAAATAAATGTAACAGATTTTGTTTAGTCATTCATCAAAAAATAAATAAATATTTAAGCTATATATTTTTATATTAAAATATTCATTTTTAATTCTATATCAATATAAATAAGTTAAGCTAAAAAGAAAAGATTTAAATCTATGTACTCATTGGAATTTTTTTCACAAAATTTCTTTATAGAAAATATGATAATGTCAAAGATACTGTAAGCATATTATGAGAAAAAAAATACTCATTGATAAAAGAAACAGCACAATTCAAATTCTGAGTTATTTAATTTAATAGAATGACACTATATCAGGAAAAAAATATCTGAATTCATCAGCATTTTTTTTTTCTTCTATTTTTGGCATATTAGGGTAATTTCTTCTTAATATAACCTCAAGCTTTAGAAATATGCATTTTCCACCAATGAAATATAATGTAGATTTTAATTCCATACTTTTTCAATCAAAAGGTAGAATTTTAATTAACATTTGTAATTTTTGTGAAAAAAATTCATGTTTATTAATTACTTTCTACAACTATGCAAGTCAATATTAAGACAGCATTAAATGTTTACTTTAATCTGTACTTTCAATTTCAACAATCAAAAGATTTTTAAAAATGAAATTTCAAATGTGTTGGAATTCAACCCACACCAAGAAAGAAAGTAATTTTGTTAACTAAAATTAATTATGCAGCAATTTATTTAAAATAAATTTTAAAACTAAGAAAAGAAAATAAAAGTATCAATAATTTAAAACACTGTTTTTCAACTTTTAAAATCAATATATATATACATAAAAAATCAGTTGATTTAAATTAATGACTTTTTTAAAAAATCATTTTATTTAATTCACGATTTAAATCGTGATTTAGATCAAACAGATTTAAATCAACAAACCCTGGTTTCAAGTTATTCAGTTTTATTTTATACATTCAGTTTTAACTCAATTGACTGAACCAGAGTGGGCGGTTCGTCCAGAAGAAACCTATTTCTTCCAGGAAACTGGAAGAAACTTGTTAAAATGGAAGAAACTAAAAATGACCAAAACACTTGTTTAGCAATATGTATTTATAAGAATAGCTTCAATTTAAACAATCTCAGTGAGAGTTCACTACTGTTATTTTAATTTCTAAAGAAATTTTTCTTTTCAATCATAGTGTTTCAGTTTTCACTTATACAAAAACAGCACATTAAATAGCATGGATATTATTACTATTATTCAAAGAAGATTGTAATTATAAACTGTTTAAAAAATTGTTTTTATAATAGATATTTCTTTTTGAAAAAGAGTTTTTTCATTTTCTTCTATTTGGGTTTTCTTCTATTTGGGTACCTTACTCATAACAAAATTCTAAAGTTAATTACACTTTTCAAACAATTGTTCCTATCAGAAAATATTTATATTTAGATACCCTCTTTCGTTTAGATACCCTCTTGAAGAAAAGTTTTTTCAATTTCCTCCATTTGGGTTGAAAGAAACCTATTTCTTTCAAGTTAGTTTTACTCCACAGTGAATGAAACTTGCTATCCCTTGACTGATCTTTAAAAAATGGCTCTTAATAAAAACAAATTCCTTTAATCTCTGTGATTTGGAATAACGTGTAAAAAATACGCAATTTGCATCAGTCTATATATAGCTTTCAAAATGTTTTTTAAATATTTTCAGCATTTTTTAGCACATTAAAAAAGATAGAAGTGGCACTCATTTTTTTCCTTCAAAAAATTGCACTCTTCCCCAAAAATATTAGCAGCACCTGATTTATAACAAAATTCCAAGGTTAATTACACTTTTCAAACAATTGTTCCTATCATAAAAATTTAAATCTAGATATCCTCTTTCGTTAATTGTGTATTTCCATATGCATAGTTTGTGCTAAAAAAAGGGTTTGTATACTATAATAGTTCATTATACAGATTATCATTATTCTAACAATCAAGCTACATTGTACTTTACAGTAGTATCACTCACTTAAACACAGTTTTACCAAAATGTCAAAAAAAATTAAAATTTAAGAGAACATATAAGGTAAAATAAACAGTCTAAAAATATATTAAATTTAAAAAATAAATAAATATAACTCAGTAGAGTTATTAAGTTTGATTAACAATCATAATTTTATAACAAAAATGCATACATAAGTAAAGGCATCTTAAAACCTCCAATACAAATTTATCTTTTGGCTACTGCGAGAAATTAATTTTGTGAAATTGAAAATAATGTATTTATAAGAGACAAAGAATAGGTCTATACTATTATAAGTACCATACAGATACACAATACATAGAAATACAGATACACAGTCAAATCATGTAGTTGACGTGGTTGTATCGACTATAAAGAAGAGACGAGCAAGACTAAACAAGTACTAATACTAGGTAATTTTGATTTTATTGTATTGCAATTAAGAAATAAGGTCCATAAGGTTAATTTCGGTCCATAAGGTTAATTTCAGTCCATAAGGTTAATTTTATGTATTTGTCATAAATGGAGCCACATTTGTCATAAATAACAATTTCAGCTGAGATAAATAAAGCGTAATTTTAGATTAATTTTTAAAAAAATTTATTATAATAATAAATAGAGTAAATAAAAATTAAAAATCACACCTATAAGATATAAAATTTTTCTCAATTGAATAAAGAGGAAAAACTATTTTAACAAAAAAACTGAGCATAAAATATATTATGTCTCTCAGTCGTGTATGCATAAATATGGCAAAAAGATATACTTTTGTGAAAATTTGACTACTGAAGTGATTTTTCATGTGCAAACATGCAGAAAAAATATAAACAAACAAATATAACTGCCAAATCTAGTTTTTATTATTTCATTTATAGCAGTAATACTTGACTAATTTGTACAAATAACTTACAAGAAACCAAAATTTCTCATGATTATTTATATTATAAGAATAAAATAATTATCCCATTAAGATATTGTTAACTTCAACTGCGCTTATCAATAAAACAAAATATTACTAACTGTTAAAGAAGGAGGATTTATAGCTGGGTAGATGTTTATAATCTCTTGTAACAGAGCAGTAATTGTACCAAAAGAATGCCATAACATGGGAGCTAATTCAGGAACAGCTTCTCTCTTTTTGCTAAAAAAAAAATTTTTCATTAAAATTTTAAAAAATAATTAATAAGTGACAAAAAATTATAAATGAAGTCAGACATTGATAACTCAATCTTGTTTTAATTAATATGAGTATTTGGCTCAGTTATTGAATTCAGGCTTAAAAAATAATTTGTTAGCTTCTGAACTTCCTAGTGCAGAAATGTGACTATTGTTTATTTGTGTCTATTGTAATAAGGGTACATATCGGTTAGCCTAGCTTAAGTACATTCAACTATTTTTTTTTCTTTTTTATTCATTTATTCTTATTTATTTTATTCATTTATTCTTATTTATTCATTATTTATTTATTATATTTCATTCATTATGGACATTAAAAAAAATTAAATATGATTTAAAAAAATTTAAAAAAACAATTGAATTTACTTGCATTTGGCTAACCGAAAAACATTGTAATAAGCATAAAAACATAATTTTTAATTCAGGTAATATCTTTCGTTAGCACGTCTTACTTAACGATCAATAAAAACTTAACTTTTAAAGTTCACTAAAACTTTTGAAATAAACAGGCTTTAACAATTTATGCTTGTTCAATAGTTTAAATATCCTAAATAAATTAATTTTTATACTCCTTACATTCAGCTCAACAATATAAATTATATTCTCACGCAAGTTTTAGAAGGGGGGGGGGGGACAGAAGTTCAATTTTTCATAATTTTCGCCGTGTATCTTTTTGTTCTCTACCTTAAATCAGAACAACAGAGAACTCATCATTTGAAAATGGTTGCCCATCGATTTCCTTCTAAACCCTACCCAACCATCCAATTATTAAATGTGGTATTTACCTTACATTTACAGCTACTTACAAAGATTTTCAAAGGAGTGGAATTCCTTGGTTTACTGTATTGTTACTGTTCTTTTTTTATAAATATATATCTACAACACATTTAGACTCTGATTTTTTAATAAGTGAGACATAACTGATCGAGACTTAAGTTTTGATCAAATATCCATCTTCAGCTTCATATTTACATACTTTATTTGAAGCCTCTGTTACAAATTTGACACGCCTTTCCACAGCTTTGGAGAAACAGGGAAACTTTGGTATTTCTCTCATGCATTCAGTTTCAGAATTGATGAGTAATTGAATATCATCTTCACATAAGTCTTGCCACATTGGAAGAGAATATGCCACACAAGAATTTTAATTAATGATTTCAAAGTAATCTGAAGATTGAAGTTTATTTTTTGGTAGTTAAAAAGTTTTAAGTCTTTTTCCTTGGGATGGTTTATATAGCTTTTAAGATGCTTCTTATAAACAACAAAAGGTCAACAACAGTTAACGATCTGAATTTGAATAAAAAGGCAGAATCATGATTTGCCAAGTTTTCTGGACAATGTTGCAAGATAATTGCATTTAATATGTTCAATAGATATTCTTAATTGACAGGTTATGTGTTGAATTCTAAAGTAGTTTATTCTAACCCAATGCAGCTGGACTTAAGTGAAAATGATTTTAAATCACACATCAATTCTGATACAATGTGAAATATCATAGTTTCCTTGTCACCCGCATGCTGTGAAAAAGTGTATCAAACTTGTGACGAAGGATTGGATTAAAATCTATGGATATGAAGCTAAAAACTGATATATCCGAACAACATTAAAAATCAAAATCAGTTTTGCCCCATTTTTCCAAAAAATTAAACATTATATGAATAGTGGATACTGAAAAGGAACCTTAACAATACAGCAAGCCAAAAAATTCTGTCCTATTGAAAATCTTAGTTAATAGTTGTAAATATATGAATGACACACAGAATAATTAGATGATTGGATAGGAAAGGTGTGGTTTGGGGAAACTTGTTGTGTAATCACTTTTATGTATCAAATTGTTAGTTTGGTTTCAAAAAAATGCACGGAAAATTTCACATTGAGAATTACTAAAAATTGATAAACTTGTGTTGTTTCTAAAAGATTGCACGAGAGTAAACATTTAAATTATTGATCAAAATATAATTTATTTAGGTTATAAAAACCATCAAACAAGCATAAAAAATTAAGCGTGCTCATTTCTAAAGTTTTGGTTAAATTTTTTAGAAATTTTAAAACAGACATGATTTTTTTTCAAGTTAATTATTTTAAGCATGATGTGTGAATAGTAGATATTAACAGATTTTATGCTGTTTTTATATTTATTACAATAGGCAACTTTTCATCACATAATTGATCAAAAACTATAAATAAAAATATTTTTTATTTCAATCCACTCTATATAACACTCACTTTCATCAGGGGAATTTATTTCATTGCAATTCAAAAAGAGCATTTTCTTAAGAAAAGCAGCCAATTTTTAGTCAGTTCACTTACAACTGACATTAAAAACAAAAAAAAAATGATATACAGGGCATAAAGTAAGAAAATGTTGTCGCTGGTCCATAGAACTAAAAACTAAAAGAATACTAGTCTTTATACATTTTCACTACTCTGTTTAATGTTAATGTATCTTGGATATCTTTAATAGAAAAAGTTAAAGAGAATTTTAATGAAAAATAATTATGCAAAGTAAATGTACTCTTCACAAATATATTGAAATATATTATTTTGTCACAAATACACAAATAGTTTGTCTAAAGTAAAAACTGACCTAGCCATTCGTCTAGACCTGTGGCAGTGACTATGACTATGGTCACAAGGTATAACTATTAGGTGGGGGTGGAGTAACTGTTTAGGACAGGTTTTGGCTTGGGTCGGCGAGAGAAAGGGAATTGTTTTCTTCAGTCTATTGTGTTAGCCTTAAAGTGAAGAGAAGTTATATTTCCTGAAATGTGCCAATCTTGTTTCCGTAGCAGGAAATAGCCTCAGACTTTGTGGAAGGGAGTTCTTACCGTAGACAGACTATACCAGCATGAAAGAAGAAATCATAACACCAAAACATACCATGCTTTAACATCAATTGCTAGGCTGAGAGACCGCTAATAATTATTTTACAGCGGTCAAATTTTAGTGGTCCTGGACAAACAGATCACAATTAATTTTGCGCCTTGATATAGATTATAAAAATTAGATTGGAAAATGGATCAAACAAGTTTTATTGATGTATTAACATGAAAATTTAAAAAACTTATTTCTAGATAAATGCTGTATCAATAAAATTCAATTTTCAAATCAGTAATAAAAAATTTTTAAACTTGCATATTTTTGCTATATCAAGTCTTATATTATAACAGGTTCCCTTTAAAGTTTGAATTGAAAAAGAATAGATATTATAATATCAAAAATTTTGAAATAAACTCTAAATAAAAATGTGTAAAATATCACAAAACAAAAATACACACCTGAGTTCAAGAAGAGCATTTTCTCTAGTTTCTGGTCTAGCAAGCTCACTTATCCATTGATATACTTTATCTTGATCTGTTTGAGTCAAATTAGCCAACTGAGGGGCATTCATTAGTCTCTACACATAAAGTATATAAAGTAATTAATGTTCAACTTATTTAGCTACAACAGGCAACAAAAAAAATACTGCAACAGGAAAATTTATAATATATTTTCAGACCAATATCAATTTGAAAGCAACAAAAATGCTATTTTCTATAATCAAAATTTAAATAAATACACTGATTTATTTTTGTATTTAATCTATAACTATTTGTATCTTAATTTCATAATTATTCAAGATGTACCTAAATCATTTCTGCAAGAAACACCAACTAACAGTTAGCCAAACTTTGAAACCAACAATTAGTTTCATGGGGATTCAAACTTAAGCAATGACTTTGAAACAATAAGTTACATATTTTTAACTAATTTCCTTTTTGTTTGGAAACTTTACTTTTGAACACAATTTTAAAATAGCACGTAACTTTACAATATAGTTAAATTTGTGTTTACTTTTAAGAATAGTATTCTGTATGGAGATATTTCTGTATTGTTCAAGATATTTTTCAATTCTTTTTTTAAAAAAACATCTAGAATTCAATGTTTTCAATGAGGTTTCCGTATCCTGATCTGTGGCAGAATATAAGACAAATCTTGGCAACTTCCGGGCAGAGGCCCAGGAGAAACTTAAAAAAATATCACAGAAAGGGACCAACTCGAAATCTATAACTCGTAGCTACCTCCGAGCAAACATCTACAAGTTAGTTTTTTTTTTTAAATTTGCAAGTTTAAAATCTATTTGGCATCTTGGCAATTGTAGTAGGCGCGACAGATCATGATACAGAAATATCCCCACATCTGCCACATTTCACAATATTAGGTACTTCCCTACTAATGTATACATATTTTTCTTGCTTAACAATTCTTCAAAAATATTATGAGGTCACATCCATCGATGTTTATTTTAATATTTAAAAAAAATAGCTGAAACAAACACATAAAAATAAGGTAATTAGTGGGAAATGTTAATTACTAATCAGTCTGTTTCAAAATGTTATCATTACTTATACAGAGTACTATACCATTGTAGTGCTATTTTTTTAAAAAAAGAACCTTACTTGTTGACTGACAAGGGTATTCATTATTATTTATTTATTCGTACGTGACAATAACTCAATTTAAAATATAGAACACAAAAAAGTCATCAGATTCAACCAAGGATGAAAACTCAGAATAAACTTCAAAACTATTTGAAATTCAAACAAAACTATTAAGAATTCAACTGGTTTTAAAAATGTTCCCTTTTATTCTTCAACAAAAATAAAATATTATAATCAATTAAACGTAACTCGAGCTTGACGTTGGCGATTATGAAGATCAGTTTCAAAGCATTATTTATTTTTAGAAACTGCACATAGCTTGCATAGTAGAAATTTCATTGAAGGAACGTTAGAACACGCCATCTAGGAATAGTTTTGATTCCATGTTAAAAATATGTGTCATTCTCACTGAGTGTAAATTTTTCGTATCGGTAAAATCACTTGCGAACGGAAATCCCATTTGCAAGTTTTTCACAGTAAAATATTTTCCAACAATCCATGCTCAGTTTTCATTAGCACTAGTCCCACAAAGGTCTGATCGTAAAAACACGGTTAACGCGACTTGAACAATTTTGTCTCTAAATATATGAACTGTATCAAGAACACCTGCAACCAATCAATGCCAGTAATAAAACTGAAATCTAATCAAAACAGACCAAGAACAGTTTCATAGTGGAATAATGAACTAACTGAATTAAGAAAGCTACTTAATTCAAAAAGAAGATTATATCAAAGAAGATTATATCAAAGAAGATTATATCAAAGAACTAACAATACGACTTTAAAAGAGATTTTAGGAAAATTGATTATTTCAACTGTGTTTTAGTAAGTACAGTCTGCGAAGGTAACATGTTAGTCTTGGAGGGATTGTTGCACAGATATTTTTTCACAACCTAAGACTATTTTGTACAAGATTGCTTCTGGCAAGCGTAAAAATCAAACGACATTAACAACAATACAAACCACAACTGTTGACTATACCTCGGACTTCTCCTACCATGCTCTGGTCAACTCTTACCATGCTGATTTAAGAACATTAATATTAATAAATATCCCCATGAACACTCAAGATGATTTGGATTTTTCTGAGGAATATTTAAAATTTGCTATTGAACGTATGAACCCGATACCCGAAGAAAACTCCAAGGGAAGACGGGAGATTTCTTAGCAAAATTATTTTTGAAGTTTTTAAGCAGTATCCTAAATTTATTTCAGTAAATACTTTTGATTCTTAAACTGTCTACAAAAAACCTTAAAAATTTCACTGTGCTTACGTAAATTAGTAACACTCTGTCTAGTTGTATAGTTACCTGAATTTCTCTCAAGTAATCTTTTTTCAACACGAGTTTCTTTTTCGGTTGGTCGATAATTTTTTAATACACTGAATACTAAGCATTACGTTATTTTTCTTTTAATAAAGGATATTCATTTCTTTTAGTCGCTTTTGCTTAATTTTTAACAAGATATTTTAGACAATATTAGGCAAAATTGAAATTTTAAGTCGATTTTATTCTCTGCGAATTAAGAATCCTACATCGCAACTCGCATAAATGCAATTAACAAAGCCCCAACTGCTGTTAACATTACATTGACTTTTGATTTAATTCATTACTTCATACGATTTTTAATTTTACTATACATTACTATAGTTTATCAATGGTAAGAACTCCTCATCCCTGCCACAAAGTCTGAGACCGTGTCCTGTTATGGAAACAAGAATAGTGCATTTCAGGGATGGTAGCTTATCTTCACTCTAAGGCTGGTAGATGGAAGAAAAAAGATTCTTCCCTTTCTCTCTTCGACCCGACCCCACACCCCTACTTGAAAAAGTTATACCTCGTTACCATAGTCAGAGCCACAGGCGAATTCTAGACGAATGGCTGAGGGAGTTCTTACTTTAGATAAACTATACCCGACTATACGAATCATGATGCATAGCAATTGGTGCAAACTGAAATTTTCATAGAGCACCCCAAATTAATCTGATTAAAATCGCTATCTGTTTTTACATGATATAAAAAACGCGAATCGCGATCCTTATTCACGCCGTTTAAAAAATTCACATTGTGATTCGTATTTACGTGATTTAGAAAAACTTGCATCCCAATTGCATTCAAACGACTTAAATATCACAAAAGGCAATTCGCATTTAAGCGAATTAAAAATCCTTCACTAGGATTCATATTCAAGTTATTTAAAAAAAAAAAAATCGCACACACATACATAGCGATATATTTCATAGTACTGACAATATTTAATCAATTAATAAGACTAAAAGAGTAGGTTTTGTCTCTAGGTTAATTATAACTTCACGCACAGTTGTAACATTTAAATTCAACGATCATACAGACAGTTACGAAAAATAAGGAAAAAAAATTTTTTTTACTATTTTTGTAAGAATATCATTGTTCAATAATGACCCCTTCACAATTATCCTAAAAGCACACTAATGACGCAAGTCTGAATTAAAAATTATGAAAAGTGGATATTTTATGAAATAATATGGCTTGTAAACTTGATTTTTTTTATTTAAGTTGTTCTTGAAATTTCTTTAAAAAGAAGTATATTAATGAAATTAGTATTATGAATTGTTATTAGAGTCAACCGGCCACTAACTTAATATTTCAATTTTCAGGTTTAGTTGCTCTATATCAGTAAAAAAGTTTCAGAAAGGCATAAAAACAATATTTATAGCACTAAAACGAAAATTTAAAATGTGTCAATTACCTTAAATCTCTCACCTGTGGCTCTAAGATCAAAAGAATAGTTTCTGATTGATTCCTGAAAAAGCCTGCCTTCAAAGCACAATAATATAGATTCTTCTGCTGAAGCCATATATCTAAGTACCCTCTCAGAAAATACTAATCAATAATTATTGCAAAAGGGGGAAGACCTTTTATTAGTCTTATTTTTAATAGACCCTATTAAAAACAATTTTCATCATATTATCAAATAAAAAAATTGAAAATATATAAAAAAAATTAATCATTTTTAATCTTCTAACATTATTTTTATACAGAATTTTTGGATGGAGCAAACATTTGAATTATTGAAAATTTTGCAGTTTCTGAATCACTCTTTCATTAGAGTAAAAAACCTTTTAATCCATTTTTCCACCTTTGTTTTTGCAAACGCATAGTAAAAATATTGTTTATTAAACATAAGCCAAATTTAAATTTTTTAATACTCCTAAAATAGCTTTTGATAGGAGACAATTATTATCTTTAAATGCAAGGACCATTGAACCGGAGGAATAGGGGTGGGGGATTAAGCCCCCTCACATTTCATAAATGAAGAGACACAGCCCCTTCTAAAATTACAATTTTTCACTCAATATTTACCTAATTAAATTTACAATAAAAAATGCCTCAATTTCAAGCGAGCTTTAACGTTTCTTAAGTGAAAACTATTACCAAAGCATCCCCAACTCACCTCCCCCAAAGGAAATATACATAAACATTGCTGACCTATGGGGAAAATGAGGTTTCAAATGACACACCAAACAGATACATGGGGGCCACTAAAACAATTTCAAGATTGAACTTATTTTTTGATTAATTAACACGGTCTAGCATTGTTTACCAGAATCTCCATAAATTTACAGCTGACAGCAAAATGCACCTTTCCATGAGAGTGGCTTGTGTATTAAATCAATAATTTTTTTTTCAAAAAAAAAAAAAAAAAAAAAAAAAAAAAAAAAGAATAATAAATAAATAAACAACATTCATTTTCTATTTTATTACTTTATTTTTTACAGCAAACAAAACAAAAATAAATTGCAGCTAACCGTGTTTATCTTTTCACACTAATCACCAAGTTAAAATCACTGATATAAACCACGAACTTTTTCTGAAAGCCACTCAATACTCTATTTTTCCTTTCGCCATTATATTTTTTCCCTAACTCTATGAATTTCTTTTCTTTTTTTAAAAATAATGATCCTAATTTAACTTAAGACTAGCATTTCAAAACATCATGGAAAAGTACAAACTAAATCAAATTTATATTGAAAAATAGTACAAATTTTGTTTACACAAGCAAATGTTAAAGTTCAATCCTATTCTTTCACTGCAATGCGAAATTATTTGATCATTTACAATTAATAGCATTTTCATTAAAATGTATTTAATTTTTGTAAATTTCAAAAGAAAATCTTACATTTTTAAAGAAGTAAAAAATATTAATTGAAAAAAGAATTCTGGGAAAGAAATATTAATTAATGGGATTTAGTCCACTGGTTTTTTTTCTCAAGACTGATTTCAGTCCTCAGGACTGAAGAGTGGCACTCATGGAACAGAATAAAAAGTATACCATTAAATGAGAGATAAATTGCTGGCGAGAAATTTCTACTATTAAAACAATTCAATTCTAAAGAGAGAGAGAAGGGGGAAGGAGAGAACCCCATCATCCTCTTGAGATACTTCCGCAGTCACCATCTACATATTTATACAAATTTTTAAAAAAGCTAGCACACTGTTAAACAGTTTGCAAACCTACTGACTCAGGTTTGCGAACTGAGTCAGTATTCTTCCTCGCTGCTTTGCAGCTTAATAGAATAAAGTGGCCACAAAAAATTATCGCCACCACCTCTTTTTGCCATTTGACACCCCATACTATTTAGTTCCTGAAATGTAACTGCATAATGCACATAAAAACACTTTTAATAACTTCTGTTTATTTTTTAATTACACGCTTGACAAGTTGTATGGTAATGAATTTCCTATTAGAAATCTTTAAATAGGCTAAATTTAAGCCCAATGAAATTCAAACTTAACCTTTTTTCAATCTATTTAAATGAAAGGATTTTATTATCGTCTGATATGCTTCAATGATTTTTCTGCCACTTTTTATTGACAGCGTGTTTCAACATCTTTTCAGATGTGGTTAACTTTGTTTTTTAATCTTGACATAAAGTAGAATTAATTATTGATGAAAAGAAATTCCTCAAAAGTGTAGGCTGTTTGATTTTGTTTCTTCGCCAAAAGATGAAAGGAGAATAAAAATGTAGGTGCAGTATTTCATTTCTGGCACACCCTTCCCAGATGACTATAGAGCAGGAAAGGTAATGACAAAAATAATAAATGAACCCTAAAAGAAATATTTCCAAATAAAGTTTATCAATGAAATTTTTTAAAAAATGGGCAATGATTGAAGGATAAAACTTATTTGAACAACTACAAATTAAGAAAGGTAAATAGATTGCAGAAGATGTAAAGAAAGAAAAAATGATTAATGAAAGAATGCAGAGATAAATAAAGCTGAGAACAGCAGTTGCAGAAATTCTAACCTTAATATTTTATTTTTAATGTGCTTAATTTTTCATAATTAGTTTATATTTCATTCTGATACACAAATTTAGAATTGATTACGAGAAAAACAAGCCTATGATATATTCCTTTATTTATTACATTATTTTTCCTTAAAATATGATATAATAATATATAACGTAATATTTTTTATAATATCTTATAATATTAGTAACATATTTTTAAACTAAGAAAAATGTATATTTTTTATAACAATTTAGAAGCAAAATCATTATTTAAGTATTTTAATTTTTAAAAAAATGGCCACCAATAAATTTACCTCTAGTGGGCAGTGAACACCAGATAAATTTCCCAGTCTAGTCGTTTATGACTCAGCACTATAAAATATAAACTAGGAGGATAAAAAATAAAATAGCAAAAAAGCATATAATATACGAATCATGAAACAAAGAAAAAAAAACATATATCATTATTACAAAACTTTGACTCACAAATATTTCTAAATTATTCAAAAAAAATTTAAATAAATGAATATATCATAAAGCAATGCACAAAGCTGATACAATTTAAATCATTATTTTTTCAACACAAATGTATAATGCTTGTTACCTGGGGCATGCTTGAGCGGAGGAGAATTAAGTGATTGTCCAGGTCTGCCCAATATTCGTTTAATCCATAAGTCTATTCAAGTTTGCTACTTAATAATTGGTAGGATTTGAGATATTTTATGTTTTTGAATTTTTATACAGGTGAGTAGAAAGTAAGAAAATTTAGTTAGCAGTTTGTATTACTAGTTTGTACACATTTTTACAAGTGCAAAAGGTTAAAGTTAATTTAAACAAGAAATTTCAATACACAGATGTAATGTAACAATTTAGACCAAACATGGTAATTCGAAATCAAAAAACTAAAATAGCATTCTGTACATGTAATGCTGTCTAAAGGGACCATTGATGATTATTTTATGGTTGTCTCAGATCGTTAATTTCAGTCCATGCACATTATCAAAATTATAGTTGCAATTTAATAACTTATTTATAGGCGTAATAATGTTTATTAATGTTACATATTCTTTAGTTTATAATAATTTCCTTAATTATTTGTAACAGGGTTTGTTGATTTAAATCAAATGATTTTTTTTAAAAAAATCATTGATTTAAATCAACTTATTTTTATATATTGTATATATTTTAAGAGTTAAAAAACAATATTTTAAATTATTGATACTTTTATTATTTTCTTTTTTTAGTTTTAAAATTTATTTTAAATAAATTGCTGCATTATTTAATTTTAGCTAACAAAATTACTTTCTTTCTTGGTCTGTGTTACTTCCAACACATTTGAAATTACATTTTTTAAAATCTTTTAATTCTAGAGATTGAAAGTGCAGATAAAAGTAAACATTTAATGCTGTCCTAATATAGACTTGCATAGCTCTAGAAAGTAATTAATAATCATGAATTTTTTTCGAAAAATAATGTTAATTAAAATTCTACCTTTTGAATGAAAAAGCGTAGAATTAAAATCTACATTACATTTTATAGGTGGAAAATGTATATATCTGAAGCTTAAGGTTATATTAAAAAGAAATTACCCTAATATGCCAAAAATAGAAGAAAAAAATGGGCTGATGAATTCAGATGTTTTTTTTCCTGATATAGTGCCATTCTTCCCTTTCAAACAAAGTCTATTTGAAGCTGTAGGAATATTAACTGGTATTTTTTTCTCATAATATGTTTACAGTATCTTTGACATTATCTGATTTTCTATTAAGAAATTTTGTGGAAAAATATTCCAATGAGCACATAGATTTAAAAAAAAAATGTTTTTAGCTTAACTTATACTTTTAGCTTTGATATAGAATTAAAAATGAATATTTTAATATAAAAATATATAGATTAAATATTTATTTATTTTTTGATGAATGACTACATTTATAAACACAATCTGTTACATTTATTTTGTCATTTTAAAAATCAAGAGGGGAAAAAAAACACATTTTTACATTAAAATTATGGTTTGCCAATTGAAACTTTGTTTTAATAGTTAAAGTTACAGGGGTCTGTCCAAGCCGAATTTACTACCTTCACAAATTCAACTTTAGGAAAACGGTAGAATAATTTTACAAAATACTTTTTTCTTAACATTTTAATTTTGTGTCTCGTAAGAAATGATAAATCCATATTTTTACCATATTTGTGTTGATTTTTTAATATAATTTTTAATTTTCACAAATCATGTCTAAATTTTCGCAAAATAGGTACCAAAAAAATCTAGACAGACCCCTGAAGTATTCTTTAAATTCTCTATTTCATCTAGTCTATTTCAATCTTGCATTTGTTTATAAATGGTTGCTATGCATTCAAAGCTATGTATTATAATAAAAAAAATTTTCAGTAAGTTAAAGCTTCTAAAATATTGTTATAATATAATTTTAATATTAATTTAATTTTGATTAACCATTTATAAAGTTTTTTTAATCATAAATTAAAATTCTTAGTGTATTTAAAAAAAAATCAAAAAAAAATTGATTTAAATAAAAAAAATCCAATTTAAATAAAAAAAATCACGAACCCTGATTTGTAATTTATATCACTTTCAAAACTTCTTTGCAAGAAATTTGAAAATGCAGTTAATAAGCCACTGAGATCCTATGCATATCCCTGTTTGTAAGCTAATGATGAAATCCTTAATAAGAAGATGGAAGCTTTATCTTGCTCTCTGACTTCCTGTATGTAAAAATGTCCAATAATTTTTTTTCTTCTAATGGCTGGCAGCTGGCACTGAACTACTATGTTTTTTGCTTTGGAAGTGTTGCTCATTTATTATTATCCGGTGAGCACCTGCCAACCTAAGTCACGGAGGTGAGTAACATTACCCACAAATCACTGCCCATTCATAGAGAGGGTCATATTCACACAACAGAGAGAGAGGTGCAACCATTGGATTCATCAGGCATCCTAGGTGGCTATTTTCAACAATAAATTTAAGCATTTATGAACGTTAAGAAATATCATACAATTTAGAAAGACCATGAATATGGTATAAGTTTGTTTCTTTTTTTGCTATGAGCATTCATTTTTAAAATTTATTTAATGTGGACAAGAGCATCATCAGCTCAATATTAAACAAGGAAAAAATTTAATTTACTAAATGAAGTTCCGATTTTGCTGAATCCATATATCTCTAAACGAAATTAATATTAAACTGTTTAGTTTCTCATGTAATGTGGAAAAATTGGAAAGCGTCCCTTTCTTCCAGTATATCCCTGAAAAGTTGGGGGAACATTTTAGACCGGGGCATTTCAGACAGACCCCGTGAAAAGGCTGTGACAGAATTTAGACTTGAGGTGGGTCATGACTGTCTTGCGCACCACCTCCACTGCATTGGTATTTTTACAAGCCCGAATCGCCCACTCTGTAGGAAATTCGAAGTAATGGATAGGAAGCACTTGATGGGATGTTCGGCTGTACACGGAGACTCCGAAGTGGATATTGGAGGGCTAGGCATCTGCTAATGAGTCATTGACTTTCTCCCCTTATCTATCTGATTTGCATATATTCTACTTGTTAAGAGTTTGTCAATTTCTGACATTGGAAATAAATTTTTAAAAAATTTAAAAAAAGTTTCTCATGTCACCACTTTAAATAAATTTTATTTTTTATTGCTATTTTATATTTGCTAGACACTTATCTTTGGCACCTGTGAAAGAAATCTTTAATAAGAGTAGTTTAATTGACTTAATAAAAATGTTTGACTACATTTAAAACTATCACTATTGGCCGAATGTCAGAATACATTTCTAAAAATTATTCAATAGTAAAAATTGGGAAAGGGTAACAGTAACACCTAGAGATCACAAATATGAAATCTTAATATTATATTAAATATATTGTCAATACAAACCATTGTTGGCAAGATTTTGCCGCAGGTGGAAAAAACCATGGTAAATACCGGTAAAAACCGTCCTGGCAAAAACAGGTTTTTGCCAAGCAAATTGGCAAAAACCTATATTTTCCAAGATGAGAGGACAAAAACACATTTTTGATACAAAATTGAAATATATACTATGAATATAAATAATTACAAAAAATTAACGAAATTATTATTCCATAATTAAATGATAATGTAATAATATATCATTTTAGTAGTTTAAAACATTATTGATTGGAAAATTTGTGATTATTCTCTTTTTTCCAGTGAAATGAACTTATTTTAAATTAATATAACTATAATTTAAAGCATAAAATATCTATCAACATGTGTAGTTAATTATTGTACAAATAATAATTTTTTATAATAAATAATAATATTATACAAATAATAATATTTACTTATTTGCAAAAAAACATTTATTTTAGGATTCTAAAATGAAAAGAGATCAAAAACTTTCAATCTTTTAAAAATTATTACCCTTATATTAATTATTAATATGTTAAAAATAATTTCTTCATGTAATGCATCAAAATTATTATTCCTTATGATTGATTTAAATTTGTTTCAAGTATTTTGTAATAATATTTAATCAGCAATTTAGATAATTTGGTTTTTGCCACTGTCCCGGCAAAAACCCCTTTTTGCCGGCAAAAACTCCAACCCTGATATAAACAATGAAAGAAGTAAAAAACACATAACATGTAATATTGTTCAATTTAAATAATTTCATTTTTCTCCCAATAAAAAGGTTAATAGAGAAACTTTTCACCTGCCTAAAATATCATTTTACAGAAATGCAAATTGTTAAATTTATATAATTATCTGTTTTTACTTTGTTAAATTGTAATTTAATAGATAATTGACTGTTACCGTTGGTAGAATCAATATAATTTTTAAATATAAATGCATATGAGAATTCAGTTAATACACATTATACAGTATAATAAAATGTTTTACTCCTTTTTACATCTTAATGTATAAAATACAAAATATTATTTTCATATATGTTCTCAATTTAAACAAAACAATTTGAAACTAAAATATAAAGTACAAGTAACTATCATTAAAATCATCTTATAATCAGTAGAAGCAAATAATTCTACCACAAGTCTCTGCATCACAATTGGATTTAATATAGGCTAAAGCTATTTAGAATAAACATTTGAAAGTCACCTGTATCTCTGAAATAGTCTTGTTACACGCAAAAAGTTTAATGCTGCTGTATTCTGCACTTTTACAAACTTTATATTTTTTGATGTAAAAACATTATTTTCATTACTAAATGCCTTTTTTGCAACTTGGAGACTTTTATACATTGTTGGATCTACAGTTTTTTCTGCCATATTTTCTTCAGGCACTTTGAGCAAATTTATTTTGTTATCTGTGTTTTGAATTTGGGACTGCCCAAGTTCCATTTTGCTATCAGCATTGTGTTTTGTTTCAAAAGTAGTTTTAATTTTTTCACGCCTTCTAGATTGAGTAGAAGTAAAAACATTATTTTCATTACTAAATGCCTTTTTAGCAACTTGGAGACTTTTATATATTGCTTGATCTACAGTTTTTTCTGCCACATTTTTTTCAGGCACTTTGAGCAAAGTTATTTTGTTATCTGTGTTTTGAATTTGGGACAGTTCAAGTTCCATTTTGCCATCAGCATTCTGTTTTGTTTCAAAAGTAGTTTTAATTCTTTCACACCTTCTAGAGTGAGTTTTTAGCATTTCATTTGATTTAAAACATGTATTGCAATCTTCACACATATAAGGTTTCTCTCCAGTGTGCTCTCTCATATGATACTTTAAGTTAGACATTGTTTTATACTTTTTGTCACACATAGTACAAGCAAATTTTTTCACTCCACTGTGGGCATCCATATGTGCAACAAATGCAGCTCTGTTAAGAAAAGATCGAGGACAAATTTCACACTGAAATGACCTGCATTCTTTGTGAACTGCAGTTTTGTGCAACTTGACAGAATATTTAGTAGTAAATCTTTTTTTACAAATATCACAAGGAAAAAGCTCTCTTCTACTAGAGTGGATTGCACGTTTATGCCTAGATATGTATTCTTTTCTTTTAAAATGTAATTGACATATGTCACATTCATACCAGTTCTTAGAATGAACAATAGAATGGCTTTCCAGACGTCTTGCTGATTTAAATTCCTTGTTACACACTGTACAGATATGCACACCACCATCCTCAAGATATCTAGATTTATATTTTTCAATTAAATATTCAAATTGTTTGAATTCTTCAAATGTCTTATGATGTGCTAGATAAGTTTGACTGCTATAATGATATTCCAGTCCACTTTTTTGGCGAAAACTTTTATTACACATTTCACACTTATAAGGTTTTTCCTCCGTGTGAGTAATCATATGAAGTTTAAGATTAGTAAACATTTTAAATCGCATTTGGCAAAACTCACACTGAAAATTTTTTTCAAGTGTTAAATATTTACGATGTGACCGTAACCTAGCTTTAGATGAGAATTTCATGTTGCAATGATCACAAGAAATAGGTTTTTCATTGGAATGTACACTTCCATGTCTACGCAGATCACTTGATCTTTTAAACCATTTCTGGCATATTCCACAAACGTGGCCCTTAAACGATCTTTCAGCATTTGGAGGACACGGATTTTGAGGCTCTACTATTTTCTTTGCTTCCATCCGTAATGTTTTAAAGCTAATTTTCAATTTAATAACGTTGAAATAAATAAAACTAGAACTGATATATAAAGCATTTAGTTTGCCCGTTGTTTACAGCCTATTTCTGTCCCGTCCTAGAATGGTTGAATGAAAACAATGGCTTAACTTGACTGTAACCGTTGGTGCAACATTTAAGTTACGGATCCAGTTCAGCCTCGTCCTCACCTCCGATTGCAGTCGAGAGGAAAAAAATCTGATTGGTAAGTTCTACACCATAGAATATATCACCAATCAGGTTATCATATTTCTTTGAAATAGATCAATGGCCCATGATTGAGTGGGAATAGCCTTTAAATGAGATTTAGACAGTATTCCAAAGAGCCAATCACATTGCATGCGAAAAGTTCTTGTGTATACTAATTCGAAATTGCGAGCAAGAACATGATTTGTGTAATAAATTTCCCCACTAAACTCTAACTCCTTCGTAGCTCTAAATTCGCATAAAGTGTAAATGATCCCGTACACACTTGCTCCATGTCTAGAACCTTCCTCTCTCTCACTTTTTGATTAATTTAAAATTTACACAACCGGCTTTCTCCATCTGGGGAGAAGTGTTGCCCTTGCCCCTTCCTCTTTTCAGTTGTATAGGAATGTACTACGATATTTTTCCTTTTCCTTATATTTTTCATATTTAATTGTAAAAAATTCTTTTTTTTAAATTTCCACGATTCTTTCTTTTAGAACAATGTTCAATGTAGAGTTTCCAATTTTTCGTATTTATTAAACACTGTTTACTAGTTTCATTTTTACTCATCATTTAGAAAGAAAAGCATAAAAACAATACTCAAAGTACAAAATGTGTCAACTACCTTAAATCTCATACTTGTGGCTCTAAGGCCAAAAGAATAGTTTCGATCCCTGAAAAAACCTGCCGTCAAAGCACAATAACGTATGTCTAAGCCCTCTCTAAGGGAATACTAATCAATAGTTAATTCAATAGGGGAAGAACCTGATATTTATTTTGTTTTAGTAGACCCCTGGGGAACAATTTACATATTTTTTTTACAAGAAATCAGATAAAAAATTGAAAATATACAAAATAATACTCCAATCATTCCTATAAACTATATTCCTGTGACATTTTTATGCAGAATTTTTTCACAGAGCAAAACATTTTCAATATTGAAAATTTAACAAGTTGAAATTTTTTATGTTAGTTTTCCAGACTCAATAGTGATGCACTTTTTTACAACAGTCTAATGTCAGTTCAAATTATTTTTTCTTTAAATCTTTGCTAATCTAACCACTAAAAAAATGTGCAGTTTTTGAATAACTCTTTCATTTCAGTTAAAAAGCTTAATAAGTATTTTTTTATTTTTGCAAATGTATGGTAAAAGTATTGCTTATTACATATTAGCCGATTCTTTGCCTCAGAAGTATTGTTCATTTACAAAACCTGGTAGACACCTGTCACGGAGGCGAGTAACATAACTCATGCCGCAGATTCATAGAGTGGGTCACATTCACTCAACAGAGTAGAAACAGAGAAAGAGAGACATTCAACCATTGAATTTGCAGTTATCTACTCTGGCTAGCTCTTTTCAATAATAAATTTCAGCATTTATGAACAGTAAGGAAACTTGAACAAGTTAGAAATACAATAAATATCATACTGTTTTTTTCCCTCCATAAATATTTAAAAGAAAAACCAATAAATACAGTCAACCCCGCTTAAAGGAATAGTTCGGTTTCAGACAAATCTATGTAATTAAGCGGGTTATTCGATTGAAAGGGGAGTGCTATATTCAATCTTAAATTCTAAATTTTTACTTTTTAATGCGTAGTCCGAGCCGGATTATACCTTTCGTAGGCCCTAGGCATAGCCGTTTTTGGGCCCTCCCCTCCTTCCCTCTTTTAAAAATATATGCTAAAATTTTTTTGCATATTTTTTTTTTTACATTTTTATTAATATGGATTTTAATTTACAAATTAGTTTATCGAACTTTAACTGCAATACCGACATACTGCCGATATTGCAGTTGATATCGATAATACCATTATGATTAGTTAAATTTGGTGAAAATTTACTCATCCGATTTAGAGGAAAACTTTGCAGATGAATTTTTACTATTTTCAAATTTGTATGAACATAAATCTGCACAAGAAATGTTGAAGGCTCAAATTAAAGATAAACTTGTGAATACTTTTCCTAACGTTCACATTGCATTAAGAATATATTTGTCGATTCTTGGATTAAATGCAGAAGGAGAAAGATCTTTCTCCAGATTAAAATTGATAAAAAATTATTTGCGTTCAACAATGAATCAAGATTGTTTGGCATCGCTCGCACTTATGTCTATTGAATACGACATTTTGCGTAGTTTGGAATTCGACAGCATAATACAAGATTTCGTTGAATCCAAAAATCGCAAAAAAGTAATATATTAGATCATAAGATTCTGCAAAATAATTTATTACAGAAAAATATTATATTTTTATTTGTATCTTCATAATTTTGTGCAATATACACTTGTTGCTAAATTATTCTTAAAGCTAAATTATTTTTGTCAACAAATTTTTTTCTCCCAAGTTTTTCGTAGGCCCTAGGCACGTGCCTATAAGTTAATCCGGCCCTGTGCGTAGTGTAGCGTTTTGATTAAATAAACTCAGTTTTATGATCAATAAATAATTATAATTAAAACTTTCTGCCTTAGTATCATAAATAAATATCATTTAAAGTTACATAAAAATAAATCAATGTTAATGAATCATGTTGGAACTAAAATATTATTTGATCCCATCCGAAAAATTCTATAGTTGAAGACTGTTCTTTGTACCCGTTTAATTCGTCAATTTATCAAAATTAGATTTTCCCTTTTAGTTTCTACTAAAATTTTCATGACTTGCGCACATTCCTTTCAAACACATTCAGAATTTTTTATTTTTTTTAAATCTTCGAAACTAGAGAAATTCCTAATTAATGCGCTACTTCATTTGGAATTTTTTAATTCTAAGATTCATTGTTTTTTTTTCAATTAATTTAAATCATTCTTTTAGCTCTCAAATTGCAACCAACTCAAAATTATTCACAGGATTAAGCAATTATTCTACTTAAGAAAAAACATTCTTTACACTAGTGTATTAGGTTTTTAAAACTTAATAATGTATCAAGAGGGGACCACAAGTCTTGACCTAAAAACAAATCACTCTATCCCTTTTTCACATACTAAATGATGTCTGAGTGAAGTAAGTCAAAGAGGGGTAAAACACCCTTCGTTTACTCCAATGTATAACTGGTAGCAAAGATTTGATTAATTTTTCAACTTCATCCCAAACACCTACTAATGAATACGAAGTCCCTATTGAAATTACCATCTTGTATCCTTATCATAAAAAGAGAAATTGTAATTTAGCTGGTGAAACATTTCTAAAAAAAAAAATTTTTTTTTCATTTCAGTATTTCCTTACGCAATTAAGCGGGGCAAAAAACAACAAATGGGGAAATTTAACATTAGTTTAATATAAAATGATTTGGTTCCATTAAATTTTATTCGATTATCCGAGGGGCGATTAAGTGGGGACGACTGTATTAGTCTTTCAGTGAACTGACCGTAAAGACAGAGAACTCCGAAGTTCAGCATAACTGGCTGCGGTCAGCAAGCGGGTGGGCGACCAATTTGATCAGCCCGTGTAGGAAGCGAGGGTGGGCAGTATTGGTCTTTGTTAAACTGTTTTACCGTAAAGTGTTTGACTTTATATGCTGGTCGTCGGGCTACCAAAGCAGAGAAGCCATCCCCTCGGCAAATGATCAAAATTGCTATGGCGTGTGTTCGGATCATCCTCAGGGATGTTTCCCAGACTGTTGCCTATAGCCTATTGTGCAGCTCTAAGGCGACATATATAAAGTACCTACCTACCTATAAATATTAATTTTAAAAACTGATAAGATATGGGCAAGCATTATGAGCTTATATTAAACTGGGAAAAATTCAAGTTACTAAATGAAGTTCTGATTTTACTGAATCATAACTAGGACTGGGCGATATTAGAAATTATATATCGTGATGCATCGTCAGTTTTACATCGCGATATAGCGATGTATCGCGATATAGTATTTTTTAATTTCATTTACTTGTAAGGCACAGAAAGTCAGATTTCTATCAAAACTTCATACTCAGATTGATTTAAATCAATTTATAAATTTGAAGATATATATGTTTTGCTTAAGAAAGATATTAAATAAATTAACTACAATGTTCAAATCTTACTTAAAATATTTATTGAAATGTTTATTTAGAAATTCATAATACGCGTAAAACAAAGTGTTAAGAATTTCTTTAAAGCGTTTTTTACAAATTAATATTTTCTTGTACTATTATGCATAAATAATTGCATAATTATTAAGTTTGATCGTGATGTTCAATTTCTAAATGAAACGTTAAAAATGATTTGTATGTTTAAAGCAAAGTGCTAAATAAATTTTAGAAAATAAAACGCTTTTAAAACACTATTTTTTATTATTATCATTTCAGTTATTATAGTTCATTTACGTCACACTAGATCCGAAGACATGCCATCACAATTTTGATCCTCTGCAGATGGGATGGCACCCCCGCTTCGGTAGCTCGACGACCTACATGCGAAGTCGAGCACTTTACGGTAGAACAGTTTAACGAGGACCAATACCGCACACCCTCGATCCCTACGCAGACTGATCCAAGTGGTCACTCACCCGCACAATGACCGCAGCTAGTGATGCTTGACTTCGGTGATCTGCAGGGAACCGTGTCTTAACGATCAGTCCACTGCTGGACCTTATCATTTCAGATAAATAATTAAATTAAATAATGACCGAATTATGAACGAAAAACAAAGTAAGATTTAATTTCTTAAAACTAAAAAAATTGTGATATTCAATAATATATTTAGCTAATTAACAAATAATATGAAAAGAATATTTTTTTTAAAAAATTATTATACTCTCTAATAAAACGAAGTGCTAAATGATTTAAAAAAATGAATAAAATACGCAAACCTGTCAAATTTTTTTTGTAAAAGCAAAGTTGATTGACTTATGTCCAAATCCAAATAACAAAAATAAATTTTGTTTTAACTTTATTTCTAAAAATAAAAACAAGATTTATAAATTTAAAATCAGTAATAAAAACTCATTAAATTATTAGAAGTTTCATCCAAAAAGTTTTTAATAAATTAAAAGAAAGTAAAAAAATAACCTAACAAATTCAATTCTTTATGGGCGCCTAAATTAAATTGCCGATAATTTTCACACTTAAAATAAAAAGTTTTTTTTAAAAAAAAACTCTTCTTTATTTATTATTTTCTATAATAGATTGCCTTCAGAACAAGGTAACATTGGCGATCACGAAGTTAGTCCCACTGAAAATAATCTACAAGAAAAGTCGCTACAAAGAAAATAAAAGCTAAGAGGTGCGAAAAGGAACATGCGATATAACGATATATGTTCTCAAAACTCTGATTCTACAGCTCACCCATCAAGGCCATTTCAACATAACGAAACGAACATCATCTTCCACAGCGCGAGTCGAAATCGGAACGTAAGAGAAGAGTCTTATATCGCTATATCGTTTTCTTCTTTCCTTGCGTGTCTTATATCGCTATATCGTATTGCGCTCGCTGTCTTTACTTGACGGCTTAAATCAGATTTCTGATGCATCGCCTTGAATGAAAGCCGCTGTATCGTCTTGCCGATATATGCGTTAAATCGATATGTCTCGATACTTGATACCCAGTCCTAATCATGACATCTCTGCTGTTTGTCTCTCCTGTAACCACTTTAAATAAATTTTACGTTATATTTACTATTTTAAATTTGATAAGTATTCATCTTTGGCAGCTGTAAAAGATTTTTTATTTGAGAAAAGTTTATAGACTTAAAGAAAAATTTTAAAACTTCCTGTAGATAAAGTGTCTTAATTTACCAAATGTCACAATAAATTTCTTTAATTTACTGAATAGTAAAAATAAGTAAGGATTAACAGTGACCAACTATCTCAGAGATGCTGATCATGGATTCATAATATAATATACAATGATTACTAATACAAACAATTTATAATGAAACACATAACAAGCAATATGTTCAATTAAATTAATTTAACTTTTTACCAGATAAAAAGGTTAATAGATTAATTTAATAAAATGGTAGTTCATAATTAAATCAACAGTTATCATTGGTATTAATATTAATTAAAATAATTATTTAAAGTTATAGGTACGAGAATGGTGGTAATTTTGCGTTATGTACTAGACAATAAGATGTTTTAGTTTTTTCACACCTCAATGTTTTATAGGTAATAAAAATTTTACTTTCATGTATGCTTACAATTTATACTAATTGTTTTTCAGTAAATTATCACAGATTAAATCTGTTTTTTTTTAAAAAAATCTGGTTAGCATAAGTAGCTACAAATAAAATTAAAATATAAAGTTATAGTAATGATCGTAACAATTGTCTTATTGTCAGTAGAACAACAATAGTTTCCCCATAAGCCACTACATCACAATTGGATATAATATACACTAAAGCTATTTGGAATAAACATTTGAAAGACACCTGTATCTCTGAAATAATCTTGTTAATCTCAATATGTCCAGTTCTGCTGTATTCTGAACTTTTATAAACTTTATATTTTGAGATGAAAAAACTTTATCCCTTTTACTAAATGCTTTCTTTGTAGCTTCGAGACTTTTATATGTTGCTTGATCCACAGTTTCTTCAGCTATATTTTTTTCAGGCACTTTGACCATTTTTATTTGGCAATCTGTGTTTTGATTTTGGGACAATTCAAGTTCCATTTTGCAATCTGTATTGTGTTCTGTTCCTAAAATAGCTTTAATTTTTTCACACTTTTTAGAGTGACTTTTTAGCATTTCCCCTGATTTAAAACGTGCATTACAACCTTCACACATATAAGGTTTTTCTCCCGTGTGCTCTCTCATATGATACTTCAAACCATTCAATGTTCTATATTTTTTGTCACACATAATACAAGCAAAATTTTTCACTCCACTGTGGACACCCATATGAGATACAAGATCGTTTTTCCTAAGAAAAGATCGGGGACAAACTTCACATTGAAATGACCTGAATTTTTCATGGAGAGCAGCTTTATGTAACTTGACAGAATATTTGGTAGTAAAATTTTTTTTGCAAATATCACAAGGAAAAAGCTCCTTTCTAGTAGTAGAGTGGACTGTGCGTTTATGCTTAGATATGTATTCTTTTCTTTTAGAACGTATTCCACATATGTCGCATTCAAACCACTTCTGAGCATGAACAACAGAGTGGCGTTCGAGGCATTTTGTTGATTTAAATTCCTTTTTACAGACTGCACAAATATGCACAGCACCATCATCAACATTTCTAGATTTATATTTCTCGATTAAATATTCAAATTGTTTAAATTCTTCAAATTTTCTATGATGAGCTAGATATGATTGACTGCTATAATGATATTCAAGCCCACCCTTACGACGAAAATTCTTATTACACATTTCACACTTATAAGGTCTCTCTTCAGTGTGAATAATCATATGAAGTTTAAGAATAGAAAACATTTTAAAGCTCATTGGGCAAAACTCACATTGAAAAGCCTTTTCTAGGGAGAAATATTTACGATGTGAGTATAATCTATCTTTAGATGCAAATTTCATGTTGCAATGATCACAAGAAATAGGTTTTTCATTGGAATGTACACTTCCATGTCTATGCAGATCACTTGATCTTTTAAACCATTTCTGGCATATTCCACAAACGTGGCCCTTAAACGGTCTTTCCGCATTTGGAGAACACGGATTTTGAGGCTCCACTATTTTCTTTGCTTCCATCCGTAATGTTTTAAAGCTAATTTTCAATTTAATAACGTTGAAATAAATAAAACAACAACTGATATATAAAGCATTTAGTTTGCCCGTTGTTTACAACCTATTTCTGTCCCGTCTTAGAATGGTTAAATGAAAACAGCGGCTAAACTTGATTGTAACCGTTTTGCGCAACACTTAAGTTACGGATCCAGTTCAGCCTTGTCCTCACCTCCGCTAATTTTTAGCAACAAGTAAAAGCGTCAAACGAAGTGTCTTGTTATTAGTGCCGTAGATATAAGGAACCCGTAAGAGGAAGTGAAGGTCCTATCTTCTCGATGGCAACGAAAAACCGGTTTTCAGGGTTACCTTATTTTTGTGGTTTATCTTATTATTGGCGTTTTAAAAAAATTTACTACCTTTTTTCTTTTCGTTGAGTGTTTAGTTGTACTAGCTCTGATTTCGAATATAACAATATAATAAAATATAAAAAATGGACAATAAATTGTATTTTTACTTTTAGAGTTAATAAAACTTTTAACTCGATTTAGAAATATGTATTAACTTAGTTAATTACTTATTAATAATTAATTTGATAATTTAATTTTACAATGCTAAACTACTAACAGAGCCTTTAGTAGAGTGTACTTTAATGCAGAGCTGCCATCTAGTGATGGAATTAGTAAATCCCTACAGCAATGAAATGAAAATAGAAAGGAGTGTACAAAAAAAAAAATTAATTTTGGGAGGGATGAATTTTTTTTTATTTCCTTGAAAAATAAGTCGTTTAAGAATTTTTTACATTTTAAAAGAAGAATTTACTGACATTGTCAAAAAGTGTCGAAACAATTGCTATTATATTCGAACCAGCAAATCATTCCAGAATAGAAAAGAGTATTGAAGAAAATGAAACTTTTACAATTTAAATAATGTTTTTTCTTCCTTTCATAAAACTTGAAACAAAAATAATTTTTTTAAAATAGTTTAATTTGTATAAAAAAATTCCTTGATGTTATGTTGACATTTTGCTTTACACTTACCTTTAAAAGTATTTAATTACGAATTGAATTGTAGTTTATGTTGATTTAGTTGATTTTACTGTGCTTGAACACTATTTCGAGAGCACAAAGCTTGACATCAAAGATTTTCTTTTCCATCCACGCTGAAAATGCCCTAAACCTTCTTCGAAGAAGCATTATTTACATGCATTAACACATTGGTCACATATACATGAGTTGGTTTTCAGATATTTAAATTTAAACAAAACGGGGAGGGAAAAACATTTTTCTAATTCTTATACTATTGAACTATTGTTTTAAAAATTATCTTGTGTGTGTTAATGTTAGCCTTTTCTGAAAAAAAATGGTTCTTCGAAAAT
Source organism: Parasteatoda tepidariorum (assembly GCF_982258835.1). NCBI lineage: Eukaryota > Metazoa > Arthropoda > Arachnida > Araneae > Theridiidae > Parasteatoda > Parasteatoda tepidariorum. The sequence continues at coordinate 46,315,412 of NC_141764.1, forward strand.
TCGTTGTTTTGACGCTTCAGCTTTTTAACTTCTTCTGAAGAAGGAAAATAAATTATATTTAAAATTATACTTAAAAGAAACTATAGACAATGGCTGCAAATAAATTTCATGCATATTAAAATTTAAGCGAGAACGAAACATTATCTGTGAAAACCAGCGAATCCCAGTTGGGGTAAATAACGAAGCATACTTGATTTTCTGGTGAAACAGAAAAAAATTGAAAGGAGATTGGTAGAACTATATCTAAGAATCATTAGGCAATCAAATTGGTTTTGCCGTTTTTTCATCTTTTCTTCTTTAGGGACTCGATAGTTTCCAACTATCTTTTTGTTACTTCCTCGCTTCTCCGCATATTAGCCTGCGACCAATAATCAAAGAATATTATAGACAGTGTCCCCCCCCCCAAGTTCTTGGGCGCATTCATCCCCCCCCCCTAAAATAATTTGCTAACTTCCCCCTTCCATGTTAGCTTGTTCGAAATAGTGCTACGTTGCTTTTTTTATTTATGTACTTAAAAAGAAAAAAATTCTCTCGTCTAAATTCCCCCCCCAAACTATTCATTTTATTTAGTGTAAAAATTCCCCTCCCCCAAGCTTTAAGTGGGCGCATCATGCGCTCACCTTCCCCCCTGATTATAGAACCCCTCTATATTCTTTGCTATAGTTATCGGTCTCCGATAATTATAGGTTAGCCTATAATTATTCTTAATAAAATAACCTATAATTATAGATTAACCAATAATTATAGGTTATTTTATTGAGAATTTAATCTAAATAGTACGCAATTAATTGCGTACTATTTAGATTAAATTCTTAATAAATATTTAAACAATTAATATTAAGAACGAGGAAACGGAACACTCTGTTCATATATTTTAAAAATGCTTGTGGCACATGAAGTCGCAATCTGATTAAAAACTTCATGTTCTGGTGTCGCAAATAAATGTCTCAGTCAGAATTTTATCAAAATCTTAGGAATCACTGTTGAGGATAATCACAGCTTAAATGGATTCATAATTAATTAGAAAAATAGTAATAATCCAATTAGTCAAACAAATAAATCTAGTAACCCAAATAATATCCTTACTTCCCCATTTAGTCTATGGCATACTAACTACTTTGATGACATACATGCTATCCGTGACTGAAATTAAATTATCAGATTTTAATAATGCTCTTTTTTTTATTGTTTTCTTTTTTTTCGTATATATATATATATATCAGCATAATTGTTACCGTGGATGACTGAAATCAAGGGAATGTCGATTTTCACCGGTGAATGCCATCAATCGCATAGTCGCTTTGGTGAATGTCCGAAATATTTGTTTTATCCGATTAGATATTACTTTATTCGTTGATATTATTTTATTTATTCGCTATTTTAATATCGTGGGATAGATTGGGTGAAACATCAGTGTTCGGAGAACCGATTCAATGCTTATTGGGCAGTGGCACTTGACCTTAAAAAAACATCGATGTAGGACATACCGGGCAATGGCACTGAACCTTTAAAATACATTGATATGGGGCAAATGTATATCGAGTAGTTGCACATAACTAGAGCTAGTATATAATTCGGACATTTACCAAAGCGATTATGTTATTGTCAACATTCACCGGTGGAAGTTAACAACCACCAATTTCTTTCATTCACGGTAATATAAATAAATTCTGTCTCGTAGTATTCAAATTATCTACGAAACTGGCAGGATGTTTTGGAATTCGAAATTTATTTTCTGATTTCTTTGGATCATTAATTCCCAGGAAAGGGACCTAAGGAAGCACGTGCCATAACCCAAAAATTTTTCAAAATTTTCCGATTTTTTTTAAAATTCTTTCTTTAAATCCATATAATGATATTTTTATGAATTAAAAATTTATATAATTCATATGTAATTTAGCAAAATAAAAGATTAAATTTAATAATACTACAAAATTTATGCATCATTCTCAATTGTTGTATTTATTTAGTTTATAATTGGAGTTAGTTGCTATTTACGAAAGATAAATTTTCTTTTAATTACCTTCATTTTCCACTGATACAGAGAAATAATTTTTAAAGACACCTTTGTTGAAATTAAAAGTTCAATACTGATTTTTTTTTTTTTTTTTACAATTTTAAATAACTTACAGCATTATCGAATTCAAAATTTACATTCTGATTTGTTTCAAGGATTAATTTCTTGATAAAACTTGATAGACTATGATGAATGTTCTTAGAATTTTTAACTAATAATTTCCACTTCAGACGATGTATCCTTCTTTTACTACTAATTAATGTAAAATATGGCGTACGATTTTTTTTTTTTTTAATTTCAGCAAATGCTGGTGTTGAAAACTATTTTATTTCATTATCAAATAGCTTTTAAAAATTTCGTTTCGACTTTATAAGGCCGGATTGCGTCAAATGCATAACAATAGTAAGTGGCAGATTATGCAATTTTATTCTTTTAGCTTTTAAGGTCATTCCATATCTAATAATTACACGGTTAAATAATAAATGTATGTGATGAAATGTCTTTATTTTCTTAAAACTGTTCGGAAATAATTTATGAATGAAAAAAACAAACAAACTGTATTTAGCTTTTTTACATTGTGATTGTTCTCGGCAAAGAGATTATTTATCTAAAATTAGCTAGTTTCTAAAAAAAAAATGCCTCTTTGAAAAATTGTTCCCGCTGCATTTAATATTATATTTTTTAACCATTGTTGAAATAAAGTTAATATGAAACAAAATATCTTTTTTATATTTACTCACTGGTTAATTTTATACGTCGCGTGAAATTTTTTGACATATTTGCATCGAATGTATTCCAAAATACTTTATTAGACCATAAAATAATTTGGAGAAGCAGCGGATTTCGAGAGGATCAAATTGCAAAATGCTTCAAAATACAAAGGATGATAGAAAAATGCGATCCATAATTATTTTCTTAGTTTTTATTGATATCTTAAATCTAATAATTACAAATATACATTATGATGTGAATCTTCTACACGCATCAGGTGAGAACGGAATAGTAACATTTTTAGAAAATTTATTTGTTTCACAAATTTGGGGAAGAATATTTAACAAAATTTTCAAACTCTTTGTATTCGTACTTAATTATTAGATCTAAAGTTTTTATATATATGCTATCATATATTTTGATAAGCTCATATATAAGAAGCTCCGTTACCACAGTTTTTAATATACTTTTTGAGGATGCGCAAAATTAAATGAAAACACATACATGTGTAGCTAAGTAAAGTTCAACGAAACTAACGCAGAAAGGTTATGAAAATCTGAAAAATCATTCATTCGTAATTTTAAAACAATAAAACTTGGTAGGTTGCTAAAGAAAACCGGGAGGATGTGAAAGGCAAATGTTTGAAATATATCAGGTTTAAATTTAATCCTGCTTTCCTCAATGATGATTCATTCAAGAAGCTTATGTTCTTCCTTGTTTGAAAATTAATCTGCGACCGCTAATGTTAATTCTGTCTTTATTTTTGAAAACAATTCTAAAATTATAAATTAAAAACAAGATTTAAAGACCCCCTTTTACACTCAAATGGTTATAAAAATCAGCTGTATATATGTAAATGGTCTGAACTTGTAAAGGTTTCCTAAATTTATTTTAGAACGTCATAATTAATTAATTTTAATAAATTAAAGAAAAATTGCATACAAAGTACTTAAAATATTTCATTTCTTTCTAGGCTATTTTAAAAAATTCCACATCCATTATCTCACAAGAGAAAAAATAATTTTATTGAAATGTACCTTAAAAAAAAGTAAATCCTTTATTTTCTGAGTATATTATGCTTATTTTTAATATGTATTTTGTATTCTTCTGAAAAGTGTTCAAGATGCTAATTTCTCAGAAGCATTGAAATTGTTCCAAGTAGAGTTATTGCTGAGCAATTGTTCCATTTTAATGGATCTGATTGCATTTTGTATAGAATTTCTCAAACTATTTCATTACCTGAAGATCAAACGTTTAAAAAATGCACTAATATTAAGGAAGATAGGACAGAAAGTTTATCTGAAAAATTGCAATAAAATTTAAAAGTGTAGAATTTTAAGTTGGTAGATATCGCAAATTGATATTTACACACTGTTTTCAAATTTCAAAAGTGATAACTCAAAACATATCTCAACAGATTTTTTTAATTAAATATTTTAAGCATTATTTACAACAAAAAAAACAACAACAAATATCTTTACTAATTTTATTTATTTATTGTACAAAGATACTGTAATCAACATCTTGTAGGTGCATTGGGTATGAATTTTTACTTCAATAAAATTTTTTTAAGTACGAAGCTATAATAAATGAAAGAAGTCAAAATTACTACTGGTTATGTGAACAATTTAAAACTTTACTTAATAAAATAGTTGCACAGTTTCTCATTTTTCTGAAATTTCAGCAGACAGACATCACAACTTAAATACACTTCACCTAAATGCATATTCTTAAATAAATGTATTAATAACCATACAAACAATAGTTTTAGATACAAATAACAAATATAAATAAGAATTTTGCACATAAGGATTCTTTCCTTGATAGAACGGTTTTAAAAATTATTACTTAGTGGTAGCTTCTTCAAACATTACATTCAAATAGTACCAGGATTGGTAAGCTCTTGTCAGGCTAGAAAAAACTGATTATGTAAATCTACCCAATCCAAGAAACTGTCATTTACAATAAACATCTAATTTAAAAATGGAAGTTTAACATAATTCACCCAATAATTCTATACGAAAATCTATTTTATTAATTTTTAACGTTATATTATACATGCTTAAAGAATCTAGTTTAGAAGAGAAAATTATTAAATTTTGTCTGGGTTTCAAAAGAAAAAAAAAAAAAATATATATATATATTTTTTTTTCACAAATAATGTGCAATTGAAAATAAAACAAAAATTCAGAATAATATTTGCCATTCATTTAAAGCCTACAAATAATTTTAGTTAGGTGTTCACAACTCCAAAATATTATTTATAGGATTAATAGTAACTTTTTCAAAGTTTATTAAAACAATATCTTAAAAACACATTTAAAGCATGTGTCTTTGCATTTTATAGAATTTTGTGTCATACAGAACATAGGACACATGTTTAAACTTACCAACTAAGCATGACAGTAATATTAATCTGAGAAAGACAAGCCATAAAATGCATAATATAATTTTAAGATTCAAATAGTTAGACACATAAATATGTGCTTAAGCATTACAGAAAAAAACTTTTTTTTAAACTTTCAAGAACATATAACAACTAATATAACACAATAAATTTATCAACTTTAGTTTGCTTAACCAAGTAGAGTAGACTTAAAAATAGAAAGATATTAAAAGTTAATGCGGTTTATAGAATTTCATTGCATAGATTTTCTTCTTTAAATAAATTTCCAGCATACAAAAAAAAAAGTTTCATGTACATAAGTATAAACCTTAATAACTATATTTCAAATTGTCGAAACTCTCCTCTGAAAAATTGTGTTGGAACGACAGGGATGGGAAAAAATCCAGTAGATTTTACGAAACAATATACATTTTATGATAATTGTCACAGAATGTACTACATATTTTACACAAAAGGAATTTTAGAGATTTTTCTAGTTATCAAAATAGAAAAAGTGCAAGTTTTACCAGTTAAAATTGACAATATACTTGAAATTCTATGTGATATGTTTACTCATTTTACAACAATACATGGAATGTGCATTAAAAGAGTTAAAGAACTTAAATTATCATCAATAACTTGATCATTTAATCATGTACAATTTTAAAAACAATACTTAAATTTTTATAAATTAGAAACAATAACTTTAACATTACTCCCAAACAGCAGATTAAATTTTGTATAAATACGAGAATCAGAACTTTGGATTACATTTCATGATATGATTATATGCACACAACTAAATGGAGAATAATGAAAACTCCAAATGTTTATTTACATATCCATATAAAGGCCAAATTATAAATAATCGGCAATATAAATATTATAATATATGAATTACAGAAAACTTTCATATCTTTAAAGATCAAAATTAAACTAAAAATATTTTGATAAAACTGCAATGTTTTACCCAAAAATGGGAACTTACCAGTTTCGGGAGTCTGTAAAAATGTCACTTAACTTTTATTGATGTCATATCAATGCAATACTAATTGCAGTAAGAGGTACATAATATAGCTACTGTAGTAATAAGTTTTTTAGAACATTCTTAAACTTATAAGTACTTGAAAATGTTAATGAATGACTTACCCTAGAAAGTAATTAATATCTAGCCAAGTTTGCAGGTGAGCTTTAGCTGTTATACTGAACTTGGAAAAAACAATAAAAAGAAAACCATTTTAAAAACATCTATATAGAAAGGTTAATAAACTTTCTAAATAGGCAGTTCTCTAGCTATTGTTTCACCAAGTTTATCTTCTCCACGATCAGCCAACTGTATGTGGTACACAGACATGCTTCCAGTCATTCCTATATATGAATCATGAACCACTAGAGAGAAAAAAGTAACATCAACAATACTTGTATTAAAAAATTACAACGTCAAAAGAGATAAATTTCTCACAGTGACAAAAAATCACAATATGTTGTTACTCTTTCTTAGAGTTAACTTATTTATTTTAAATACATTAATCTCATCTATCAATTTTGAATGCAAGGCATACAATTCCTATGATAGTTACTAGGAAATTTAGAAATATATAAAGATGAATTGTAGATCTAAAATACTCTTAACTTTAATCACCACTTTTTCTTAATATAGCTAAATACAACCTTCATATATTAATACTCCATATTATAAACTATTCGTAACGTAAAATTTAGTATCGTTCCTAAATTCTAATGACAAACAGCACAAAACACAAGCATTTATCTCTAAATAAGTTCATTTACTATTGTGCATAAATAACAGACTATATAATTTCCTAAAATTTATGCAAGCTAATTTTCGCTATATTATCGCAGATTTTACTAAAACATTTTTAATGATCAAAACATTCGGTAGAATAAAAATTCCAATATGAAAACATTTTTAGGTTATCAGAAATTTCCCTCTGTAAAAATTATTTTACAAATTTTTTAAACAATAACCACTCAATCAATTAATGCTAAGCACATAAAAATAATTTTCTAAAAGAGTGGAGTTATAAATGCATTATAAAATTCATTCTCATTGGAAAATAACACGAGAATGGTGTTTACGCTTTATAGAACGTAATATATAAACATTTATGCAATGTTTTCACATTTAATTAGCTAAAAATAAATCCAAAAAATTAATATATTAATAATTTTTACTTACCACAACAGATTAGATATCGATCCCATGCAGTAAAATTTCAACACGTGAAATTAACAAGCCATCACAACAAAGCACACGAACACTGGCGATGTGGCGATTTAACAGATAGAAAAAGTCGCCACGATGATTGAAAAAAGTAACCCATCTTTCGTTGCCACCGGAAAGATAGGACCTTCACTTCCTCTTACGGGTTCCTTATATCTATGAAACTCGCCTTGTAGTGAGTCGCTACTCACCAGGTTGGAATTGTATTAGTCTAGTTCCTTTGGAAATAATTTATATTGTTGTTTTACCGAAGTTTATGAATTTAGTAAGCATATTTAAAACTCAGTTTATTAATTAAACTAAAAGGTAAATGTTATTCCTAGAAAGTGGAAGTAGTTGTGCTTTTTTCATATTATACCCAATTCTTCACCATAGAATCTATATCACCAATCAGGTTCTCACATTTCATTGAAGTAGATCAATGACGCATGATTAAGTGGGAATAGCCCTTAAATGAGATTTAGACAGTATTCCAAAGGGCCAATCACATTGCATGCGAAAAGTTTTTGTATATGCGTCGGAGTTGCGAGCAAGAACATGATTTTAAATTAAATTTACCCACTAAAATCTGACCCCTTCGCAGCTCATAAGCACAAAGTATAAATGATCCCGTACACACCTGCTCCATGTCTAGAACCTTCCTCTTTCTCACTTTTTGATTAATTTAAAATTTACACAACCCGTCTTCTCCATCTGGGGAGAAGTGTTGCCCTTGCCCCTTCCTCTTTTCAGTTGTATAGGAATGTACTACGATATTTTTCCTTTTCCCAATATTTTTCAAATTTAATTGTAAAAAATGTTTTTTTTTTTTTTAAATTTCCATGATTCTTTCTTTAAGAACAATGTTCAATACAGAGTTTCAATTTTTTGTATTAATTAAACACTGTTTACTAGTTTAATTATTACTCATCATTTAGGACGGGGAAGAAAGAAAAGCATAAAAACAATACTCAAAGTACAAAAATGAAAATTCAAAATGTGTCAACTACCTTAAATCTCATACTTGTGGCTCTAAGGCCAAAAGAATAGTTTCGATCCCTGAAAAAACCTGCTGTCAAAGCACAATATATTAGATTCTCATGCCGAAGACGTATGTCTAAGCCCTCTCTTAGGGAATACTAATCAATAGTTAATTCAGTAGAGGAAGAACCTGGTATTTATTTTGTTTTAGTAGACCCCTGGGAAACAATTTACATATTTTTTACAAGAAATCAGATGAAAAAAATTTAAAATATACACAATAATACTCCAATCATTTCTATAAACTATAATCCTGTGACATTTTTATGCAGAATTCTTTCACAGAGCAAAACATTTTCATTATTGAAAATTTAACAAGTTCAAATTTTTTATGTTAGTTTTCCAGACTCATTAGTGATGCACTTTTTTTACAGCAGTCTAATATCAGTACAATTTTTTTTTTTTTAAATCTTTGCTAATCTAACCAATAAAAAAATGTGCAGTTCTTGAATAACTCATTCATTTTAGTTAAAAAGCTTACTAAGTATTTTTTTATTTTTGCAAATGTATGGTAAAAGTATTGCTTATTACACATTTGCCGAATTTATATTTTTTAATATTAATAAAATAGCATTCACATAAGACAATTATCTCTACATGATTATACAGATTATCAAAAATGCTAGCACATTGTTAAACAGCTCACAAAACCTGAGTCAGCACTATGAAATATGAAGAAGGACAAAAAATAAAATAGCTAAAAAAGTATAAAAAATACAAATTATGGAACACAGAAAAAAAATTGTATATCAATTTTTTAAAACTTAAATATACAAATATTTCTAAATTATTCAAAAAAATTTGATAAATCAATAAATGATCATTTAGAAATTATAAAATAATAAATTTTTCAACACAAATCTATGTTGCTTGTTACCAGGAGCATGGTTGCACGAAGGGAAGATTATTTGATCAACCAGGGCTGTCAAAAATCTTTTTAATCCACAAGTCTATTCACTAAACTGCTAAATCTTAAAATTAGAAAAATTTGTGATATTTAATGTTTTAAGATTTTTTTTATAGTTAGAAATTAAGAAAATTTAGTCAGTGATCTATATTACTAGTCAGTACACATTTTGTGGTGTGTGTACTTAGGTGTATTCATTTTTTTTAATAGTTAATAAAGTGAATTTAAACAAGAAATTACAATACACAGATGTAATGTCACAACTGTGATCAAGCATACCAATTCAAAACCAAAAAATAAAGCAGCATACTTTGCTTTCTAAAGGGACGACTGATGATTATTTAATGGGGGTCCCGATTTAATGTTAATATTGAGCTCTGCTTTTATACTATCACAATTATACTTGCAATATATTTGTAGGCGTAACAATGCTTATTATTGTTACAAATAATTTAATTTATCATCGATAATTTTTATTACTTTCAAAACTTCTGCACAAAAAATTTGAAAATGCAATGAATAGGTAACTAAGATCCTATGCATGTTCTTGTCTGTAAACAAATGCTGAAACCCTTAAAAAGAGTTTGTCTAAAGTAAGAACTCCCCTAGTCATTCATCCAAACCCGTGGCGGTAACTATGGTAACAAGATATAACTATTTCAAGTAGAGGTGTAGAATTCTATTTGAGACAAGTTTTGGCTCCGGTCGGCGAGAGAGAGGGAATATTTTTTCCCAGTCTATTGCGTTAACCCTAGAGTGAAGAGAAGCTACTCTCCCTGAAATGCACTATTCTTGTTTTCATAGCAGTAGACGGCCTTAGACTCAGTGGTGGGGGAAGTTTTTACCATAGACAAACTATAGCTTTATCTTTCTAAGGGACTTCTTTTTGTTATAAAAGACTGCAATATAAGATTAAACTTCTTTCTTTCAAATAATTTTTTCTTAATAGTGAGCACTAAACAACTATGTTCTTTGCCTCAAAAGCATTGTTCATTTACAAAACCTGGTAGACTCATGCCGAAGATTCATGGAGTGGGTCACATTCACTCAACAGAGTAGAAACAGAGAAAGAGAGACATACAACCATTGAATTTGCAGTTAGCTAATCTGGCCAGCTCTTTTCAATAATAAATTTTAGCATTTATGAACATTAAGGAAACTTGAACAAGTTAGAAATACAATAGATATTATACTGCTTTTTTCCTCAATAAATATTTAAAAGAAAAATCTATAAATATTAGTCTTTCAGTGAACTGACCGTACAGACAGAGAACACCCAGAAGAACACTGAAGTTCAGCATAACTGGTTGCGGTTAGCAAGTGGGTGGGTGACCACTTTGATCAGCCTGTTTAGGGAGCGAGAGTGGGTGATATCGGTCCTTGTTAAACTGCTTTACCGTTAAGTGTTCGACTTTGTATGCAAGTCGTCAGGCTAGCAAAGCGGAGGAGCCATCCCCTCGGCAGATGATCAAAATTGCTATGGCGTGTCTTCGGATCATCCTCAGGGATGTTTCCCAGACTGTTGCCAATAGTCCATCGTGCAGCTCTAAGGCAACATATATAAAGTACCTACCTACCTATAAATAATAATTTTAAAAACTGATAAGATATGGGCAAGCATTATGATCTTATATTAAACTGGGAAAAATTCAAGTTACTAAATGAAGTTCTGATTTTACTGAATTCTTCCTTCCTTGCGTGTCTTATATCGCTATATCGTATTGCGCTCGCTGTCTTTACTTGACGGCTTAAATCAGATTTCTGATGCATCGCCTTGAATGAAAGCCGCTGTATCGTCTTGCCGATATATGCGTTAAATCGATATGTCTCGATACATCGATACCCAGTCCTAATCATAACATCTCTGCTGTTTGTCTCTTCTGTAACCACTTTAAATAAATTTTACGTTATATTTACTATTTTAAATTTGATAAGTATTCATCTTTGGCAGCTGTAAAAGATTTTTTATTAGAGAAAAGTTTATCGACTTAAAGAAATATTTTTTTAACTTTCTGTACATAAAGTGTCTCAATTTACCAAATGTCACAATAAATTACTTGAAATTATTGAATAGTAAAAGTAAGTTAGGATTCACAGTGACCAATTATCTCAGAGACGCTGATCATGGAATCATAATATAATACATAATGATTACTGATACAAACAATTTATAATGAAACACATAACAAGCAATATGTTCAATTAAATTAATTTAACTTTTTACCAGATAAAAAGGTTAATAGATTAATTTGATAATATGGTAGTTCATAATTAAATCAACAGTTATCATTGGTATTAATATTAATAAAAAAAATTATTTAAAGGTTATAGATACGAGAATGATGGTAATTTTGCGTTATGCACTAGACAATAAGATGTTTTAGTCTTTTCACACCTCAGTGTTTGATAGATAATAAAAATTTTACTTTCATGTATGCTTACAATTTATACTAATTGTTTTTCAGTAAATTACCACAGATTAAATCTGTTTTTTTTTTTTTAAATCTGGTAAGCATAAGTAGCTACAAATAAAATTAAAATATAAAGTTATAGTAATGATCATAACAATTGTCTTATTGTCAGTAGAACAACAATAGTTTCCCCATGAGCCACTACATCACAATTGGATATAATAAACACTAAAGTTACTTGGAATAAACATTTGAAAGACACCTGTATCTCTGAAATAATCTTGTTAATCTCAATATGTCCAGTTCTGCTGTATTCTGAACTTTTATAAACTTTATATTTTGAGATGAAAAAACTTTATCCCTTTTACTAAGTGCATTTTTTGGTGCTTCGAGACTTTTATATGTTGCTTGATCCACAGTTTCTTCGGCTATATTTTTTTCAGGCACTTTGACTATTTTTATTTTGCAATCTGTGTTTTGATTTTGGGACAATTCAAGTCCCATTTTGCTATCTGTATTGTGTTCTGTAAGTAAAATAGCTTTAATTTTTTCACACCTTTTAGAGTGACGTTTTAGCATTTCCCCTGATTTAAAACGTGTATTACAACCTTCACACATATAAGGTTTTTCCCCCGTGTGCCCTCTTATGTGATACTTTAAGTTAGACAATGTTGCATACTTTTTGTCACACATAGTACAAGCAAATTTTTTCAATCCACTGTGGACAGCCATATGTGCAACTAATGTAGATTTGTTAAGAAAAGATCGAGGACAAATGTCACATTGAAATGACCTGTATTCTTCGTGGATAGCAGCTTTATGTATCTTGACAGAATATTTGGTAGAAAATTTTTTCTTGCAAATATCACAAGGAAAAAGCTCTTTACTAGTAGAGTGGACTGTGCGTTTATGCTTAGATATGTATTCTTTTCTTTTAGAATGTATTCCACATATGTCACATTCAAACCACTTCTGAGCATGAACAACAGAATGGCGTTCGAGGCATCTTGCTGACTTAAATTCCTTTTTACAGACTGTACAAATATGCACAGCACCATCATCACCATTTCTAGATTTATATTTCTCGATTAAATATTCAAATTGTTTAAATTCATCAAATTTTTTATGGTGAGCTAGATATGATTGACAGCTATAATGATATTCAAGCCCACCCTTACGACGAAAATTCTTATTACACATTTCACACTTATAAGGTCTCTCGTCAGTGTGAGTAATCATATGAAGTTTAAGATTAGAAAACATTTTAAAGCTCATTGGGCAAAACTCACATTGAAAAACCTTTTCTAGGGAGGAATATTTACGATGTTTGTATAATCTATCTTTAGATGCAAATTTCATGTTGCAATGATCACAAGAAATAGGTTTTTCATTGGAATGTACACTTCCATGTTTACGCAGATCACTTGATCTTTGAAACCATTTCTGGCATATTCCACAAACGTGGCCTTTAAACGGTATTTCCGCATTTGGAGGACACGGATTTTGAGGCTCCACTATTTTCTTTGCTTCCATCCGTAATGTTTTAAAGCTAATTTTTAATTTAATAACATTAAAATATGTAAAACAAGAGCCGTTGTTTACAACCTATTTCTGTCCCGTCCTAGAATGGTTGAATGAAAACAACGGCTTAACTTGTTGTAACCGTTGGCGCAATACTTTAATTTACTGATCCGGTTCAGCCTTGTCCTCACCTCCGATTGCAGTCAAGAGGAAAAAAAACCTGATTGGTAAGTTCTTCACCATAAAATATATATCACCAATCAGGTTTTCACATTTCGTTGAAATAGATCAATGGCGCATGATTAAGCGGGAATAGTCCTTAAATGAGATTTGGGCAATATTCAAAAGGGCCAATCACATTGCATGCGAAAAGTTTTTGTGTATACTAATTCGAAATTGCGAGCAAGAACATGATTTGCGTAATAAATTTACCCACTAAATGATCCCGTACACACTTGCTTCATGTCCAGAACCTTCCTCTTTCTCACTTTTTTTTTAAATTTAAAATTTACACAACCGGTCTTTTCCATCTGGGGAGAGTCCCGCAATGGACTGATCGTTAAGACACGGTTCCCAGCAGATCACCGAAGTCAAGCATCACTGGCTACGGTCAGTGTGCGGGTGGGTGACCACTTGGATCAGTCTGCGTAGGGACCGAGGGTGTGCGGTATTGGTCCTCGTTAAACTGTGCTACCGTAAAGTGCTCGACTTCGCACGCAGGTCGTCGGGCTACCGAAGCGGGGGTGCCATCCCCTCCGCAGAGGATCAAAATTGTGATGGCATGTCTTCGGATCATCCTCCGGGATGTTACCCAGACCGTCGCCAATAGCCCATTGTGCAGCTCTAGTGCGACGTAAATTAACAACAATAACAACAACAACCATCTGGGGAGAAGTGTTGACATTGCTCCTTCCTCTTTTCAGTTGTATAGGAATGAACTACGATATTTTTCCTTTTAATATTTTTCATATTTAATTGTAAAAAATGCTTTTTCATTTAAAGAATTTCCATGATTCTTTCTTTTAGAACAATATTCAATGCAGTTTTCAGTTCCGTATAGTTTCCTAACTTAAGAGATTTTACTCTATTTGAAAATCAAAAAAAAAAAACTAAAGGTACTTTCTTCTCCTATGATAATGGTGAAAGCCTGCGAAGTGTTGCCATAGGTAGAAGGTTCTGCTCTACGCCATCTATAGCCCATTTCAATCGCCAATTATGTTAATGCAGTTTTGAGTTCAAATAGAAATCTTCTGAATTCAGAAAATTTATATTCTGAAATATAAAAATCTTTATCTTTTTCACGTGGGCTCGATAAAATGACATCTAGGTTTGCTGAAAAGCTCTCAGTGTTTGCCACTGTTTTTCTTAACTTCGTTTGCTACCTTATAAAACACTATAGTTAGAGATAATGAGGTTACCCGTGCTTTCACATAACGTTAAAAGCTAGGGAAATTTCCTTCGGTGGTTATTAGATTATATACAGTACCGATCAAAAGTTTAGTCTCACTTGTATTTATTTCAAAAATAGTTAAATATTTCTGACTTATCATACATCAAACATAAACTTCGCAAAACGTTGTTTCCATTTAAAACTGTTAATTATTTTTTCGTTTTATAAGTAGTATTATTCTATTCTGTAGTTGATTACGAAATGAACGAAAGTGCATGTAAATATCTATTTTAAAATAGTATAATTTATTAAAAAAAAATTTTAATAATTTTTAGTCTATAAACAATTTACTTTTAATCTTCTCTTGTAAGGTTTCTCATAAGTTAAGTTCATAACACATTTAAAATATTGATATAATAGGTTTCATTTGACAGAATAACTGGTACATATAAAAAACAAAAGTTAACATTATTTTGTACAATTTGTTACAGAAATATGGGTCAAAAACCAGAAATAGGTGTAGTTATTATTGCACTTCATAGAGAGGGCTATTCAGGTAGACAAATCGCCTCTAAAACTAATATTTTCCAGACCAGAGCTTTGCAAAGGAAGAAAGAAACTGGTCAAAATAAGAACCGCCAGCGATCAGGGAGACCTAGGATAACATCCAAAAGTGAGGATAAGTTTATCTGCATTTAAAGTTAGCGGCATCGGACTGAAACAGCAGCAGAAAACCTTGTCAGTAACTACTGTAGAAAGTCGACTTCGTGACTATGGTTTGAAAGTTTGTGCAGCTCCGAGAAAACCTCTTTAAAAAAACATAGTTAAACGACTGAAATGATATAAAATAAACATGTAAACCAGTCTTTAAGACGGTAGTCAAACGTTTCGTTTACTGATCGAGGAATCAAAATTTGAGTTACTTGGAAGCAAATGAAGGCAGTATGTTCGACGTTTAGCTGGTGAACGCATGATAAATCAATGTTTACTACTAACTAGGAAGCATTATAGAAGTTCAGTCATGGTTTGGGGAGTTTTTCCACTGACAAAGTTGGAGATCTTGTAAGAATAGAGAGAATTACGGATAAAAAATATTGTCACACACAGAATATTGCAGCGTTACGCTTTCCCATACATGGCTCCCTCAATCCCAATATATATTGTGGGATTCACTCGATTGAAATACTAGAAAAATGCGATGTACCAATCAAAACAAACTTAGGAAATCTTTATTTAGTTGCTGGAACCAGATTTCAACTAGAACATTGCAAAAACTAATAGAAAGAATGCTAAAAATATGTGCTGCTTTGATTAAGGCTAAAGGATATTTCGAAAAATATAAGATTGGACGAAATTCATAAAATTATAGTTCTTAGCGCATAAGTGTACCTATAATTATCAAAATAAAGTTAATTAGTTGTGATTTTCAATATAAGAACTTAGTTATTTCTTCATTTTTAAAAACTCAAGAGTGTGTCTAAACTTTTAACCGGATTGTATATTTATAAACACCTTCCACCTAACGACTCTTTATAAATGATCAAACTTTCATCTAACAGACTCTTTCTATCTTACTATTTTCAAGTTTTATCAACACAAAATTCCAACTGAAAATAATTTCTTGATGATCATAAATATATATTTTAATATATTTGCGCTAAATAATTTAAATAAATAGCTTTTTCTTTTCCGTTCTTATATCAAACATCTGCTGTTATATTACAATTTCAGCAAAAGGAAATTTCAATTATAAAGTTATAATTTAAATATAATATAAAGTTTTTATTAATTATAATTATTACTATCTTTAATAACTATTTGAAAGCAAGGGAGCCACCGCTTAACAGAACCACATATGATCAAAATTGCGATGGCATATTCCATCACAATTTTGACATCCCTGGGGATTGTCCGAAGACATATGTCTACATAAATCAAATTTAATTTTTATCAATAATCTTTTACAAGAAGTCTTTTAAACACATATTTAAAAAAGAAATAAAAATTTTCTAAAATGTGACACGTATTTGTTTTATAGTATGTCAGAAATGCAATAGAATGGATTTAAGTTCCTTGAAGACATGGAATTTAATTTTAAATATTAGTTGTTTGTTCACTAAATTACAGTGAATTTACATTTTTCTTTCTCTTTTCAATGTACCTCTTATTTCACGCTTTTGCGCATAAAATAAACGCTATATGTCTTGTGGCAGATAAAATAAATAAAATTACAAATACATTTATTGGAACATGCCAAATAGTTATTAAAGAGAGCAATAGTTAATTACTACAATACAGGTCGCCTCGTTTACAGACAGGTCGTTCATAAAAAGTCGGTAAGAGTAATATCTGTTTGTTTTTTTTCATGCTGAATCTAATGTAACCTCTGAAGGAGATTTCCTGCACTTTTCGAATTACCAAAGAAGTAGAAACCACACCTGGTGGTTCTTCTACTATTCCTAACTATGGAGGTACCAAAAGCGCCAGTTCTGGATTTTGATTAAAGTGGTAGCATTGTAAAGAGCTTGTCTTGGGAAACGATAATGTCAATGGAACTACTCATCCACGGGCAATAGTTTTTGAGACACTCGCAAATGAAAAAAAGGGCAAATGCATGGGCGAGAACATTGCATCTTAGGATTCATGTTCCATCCAGGTTCTCCAGTACGATAAAAGTGCAAAAGTGGCATTACGAGCCGGGTCCAGAATTCGTATCGACCAGCCATTGTTGGGATTCGAACCCGGTCTCATTGAAAGGCGTACGCTCTATCCCCTAAGCCACCACAGCTCATTTCAATGGGCTTTTGAAACTCTGTTTCAAAAGTTAGCAAGTGTCAAAATAAACACAGCACATCTTGCCCTCCAGATGCAGATATATTTTCGCTGCATTTTTCGAACAGATGTTGTTCTGCTGGTGTGTTCTGAAAATCCACAATATGTTAAATCCTATTGAGAAAAGGATCACAATATTAAAAGACCGACAAACTGACCTTTAGTATGGTTGTTAAAAAAAGCTTTAAAAAACTTTTACCATGAGCTCCACTTTGGAAGAGTGAAGAGAAAATTATAATTGATAATGTGAAAAAGAGAAAAACAAATAAACCTATTCACTATGCAGCCAATATTTTGTATTCTAAATTTAATTGAGTAAATTTAACAAGTAAATCAAACTGCATTCACCAATTGGCAGTATCTGTACAAGACATGTCAGTAGAGGAAGTTCTATCGATAACTTGGTGGAATATAATATGTATCAATGTCAAGTTGGCCAAAATTGCACTGATAGAAGTAACTATGCCTTTAACAACAGCAGCAACAGAACAAGGTTTTAGTACTATACTGTACTTTATAACTTTTAGTACTATACTGTACTTTTTTAGTACTTTAGCTGTATTTAGAAAACTAAAAATAATAACACATAATTTATCTGCAAATATACACATTTATTTAGGAAAATGAGGATAACAAAATAAAAATAATTTTTTTTTAGGTTATATAGATTTTAAAATTCTGCAATAAACTAAAATATATATTACAATAATTATTTCTGAAAAAAAAATGGTTAAAAAATTTCACTTTCTTTTATTAAATTTTATTTGTCTTAGAATTTGAACTATTCATTAAACAGGTATTGTAAAACAATCATATTTGGTCACTTACTTCCATTTCATTAGCATCTTCAGGGTTTTTCTTCTTTCTTCCAGCGTTATGGATGAAATAGATTTCTTTCAGACAAAATACCAACCCTGATTTCAAATTAGCTCAAAAAAAAAAAAAAATAAATAAATAAATAAAAAAGGGGGATGCATAAATTTTTTGTATTTATACATATTTTATAGAACAATTTAGTTTTATTTTAGATATAATTGCCAATTGCCTGTATAACCAATGAAGGGAAAAATTGGAAATAATGTAAAATTATATTTTTAGGTTAAATATTCAAGCAATAATTCTAGTATGTTTACTTTGCATAATTTATGGTAGTTATAATATAATCTGTGTAATAAAATAGCAGATATATACAAATGTAATTTCCGTTTAAAAAATCACTCCTTTATTTTAAAATCTTCTTCTTCAAAATTAATAGAGGAATGTGAAATTAAAACTTAAATTAAATGAAATAAAAAATTAATGATTAAATGAAATTACTAGATAAAAATTTGTCTTTGGATTTCACTGGTTATATTGCAAGTATAGATATCAGCTCTAGTTAAAAGTAAGAAATCATATGCAATAATTTTGAAACAACCAGAATTTAATAAATGTTTGACTATATCCACAAGCATTCATATTTAAAATTGATAAAGGTCAACCAGTTTTATCCCAAGGAAATGATTTTTAGAGAAACTTCAGAGGGAGGAATAAGGACTTCAATACTTTTGCTCTGCGGAAAATTAAATCCCTCATAAAATATTTAAACTTGTGTAAAAAAAAAATTTCTGCGGAAATTAACGGAAAAATCTGGAGAAAAAAAACTAAAATCCATGGAAGAATCGCATCCCTGAATTGGTACAAAGTAGATTCATAATTATAAAAACAATTCACAGTAAAAGCAAGGAATTATAATGAAATAATTCAAAATACATAACTGATATTGAAATAAATGGGCATAGGTCTCATTCCTCTGGGCAGGGTTAACAGGGCACAGCAACCTGCTGCCCTCCCCCCCCCTCTAGATTTTCACTAGAGCCCAATCGAAATAGGACAAAATGAAATTTTGGCATTATAATTATTTTGGCATGTATAATTAAAAGTGAAATCAATTTAAATTAATTAGTTATTCAGCTAATTAAATTAAAAATATATAAATAGATAAAAAAAAATTTCATTAATTTTTTAATTTATTAAGCTATTTGTCATTTTTTTTATTGAGCCCCCCCTCTAAATTCAAACATATGGGCGCCCCTGAAAATAGCCATCACACCCCCTTGTTGCACATGTCTTTGAAAGTTTGCAGTTACTTCCACTATCATTAAATCATAATTATTATTAATTATTAAATCATAACTAGAGACACTCAAAAACATACATTTATTATTTTATTAATCTATACCTGCATTTTAAATAAATTTTCTAAGCTCATTAACTCGATATATATGTAAATTTATTAATAAAAATTAGTATTAATAAGATTGCTTTGCTACTTTTAGTAAAGTCTAAAAAAAAATTCTTTTACTAATTGACAATATTATTTAATAGGACATGCAATGCAAAGCCCATAGAAAGAAATTATTGCCTTTTTAGAATAATAATGCCCTTTTTTCTGCCTAGAATGAGTTCTGTAAGTAAAATGGCATATTATGGTTGAGCTAAGTTTCTCCACATAAGTTAGAATGTTAATTATCATGAAGTTAATTAAACACAGAGTCATATCACACATCGAATTTATTAAATACAATCCTTTTCCCTTCTACGACTTTTACTTAACTCAAACTTATAATTTTTTTACATATTTCATTATTTTTAATATTTAAAAACACTGCATTTCAACCTAAGCATTTTTAAAAGGGCGATCCACTTTGCCTGCCCTTTTAACTCTATAAATATACTCTCTGTCTTTTTTGAAAAAATAGACTGCATATCTCTTAAAAACACTGCCTATTTATTCATATTCTATTTAAAAGAATAATTTTTTTTAAAATAATAATTACATACTGGTAAAATTATCTGTGCTTATAGGTTTATTTCTGATTAACTATTACTAATATTCACTTTTTTAGGATTATTCTCATCTCCTTAAGTTTTTCTTTTCTCAGGGGAGAGATATTAACAACTTTTTTAATGGTTCTAATTTTTAAAAGAATTTTTTTTAACTTTAAAAAAGAAACTTTGCTGCATAATTAGTTTGTTTATGTTCTACAGGGCTTCATCTTGTCTTTGTGTTGAGTAACGAAATATATAGTGAAATAATTGAAATCTTTGCGTAAGAATATAGAATGTGTCACTTCAAATAATAGATACTTGACAAGCTTGGCTTACTAGAAATAGAATGGAAAAAACATTCGCTAATGTAAACAAATGCCCCATTACAAAAACCAATCCGGATCGAGATACCCACAGTACGTTACTTGCAGATATCCCATTATGAATTGTGGCAGTTACACTTCATGTACATGACAATTAAGCCCTGTGGCAGAATTTTTTCTGACTTTCTGCGACAAACCTAACTAGAACCAATATCTTTCTGCAAGATATTTTTATCGTTATAAATGTATGTGTAATGAATTTATAATAATAGATGAAATTCGTGTTTATAAAATAAGTCTACATGCATAGAATAAAACTGTGTAGATTTTTTTTCTTAATTTCATAATATAAGTTTTCATTTCTTAATAAGTTTAAATTGTTTAAGTATAAATTTGCATAATCTTCGATAATAACGAAAAGTTATAAATGTATAGATCTGCAGACAAAAATGCTTACTAGAGCATAAATAAAGATTACCCAGAACCTGTAATAAGATAGAACTTATAGAAATAGCTAAGAATGAACAAAAAGAATAAAGTTATAAAACAAGATAACTGAATTTGAAGTATCAGTTTAAAACAGTATCAAAATTAAATTATTAAAACAGTTTAAAAAAGTATGATTTAATGTTTCATTATAGTAGTTATATCAGGTACAGAAACAAATCAGGTGAAAAAATTAATATTGAAGTTGAGTAATCAAAGTAATAAAATAGAATTGACTATAACCGAATTCTAAAAGCAAAATAATTAAAGCAATGTTTGTTTAAATTTTTTCTACATCTAATTAATTTTATCTAATTAATTATAGATTAATTAGATTCGATTAATATTGTACTGACTTATTGAAAGATTTTTTTTTTTTAAAAAGGAGGTAAATAAAACTTTTTTCGTGATCAGATTAAGTTCAGAACGAAAAAAAATACACAGCGCTTGTGATTTCGCACTGTTTTGTGTAAATATATAGCATTGATTCCACACGAAGTATGCAGAAGCGGTTTCCGACTCAATATGCTCTCAAGTCTATTCAACATCTCGAAACGAAATAGTCCTTATCAGTACTGAAACATCGGTATTAGAGCCATACTCATTGGATACGATTTTTTTCGCAAGCGTATGGAAACCTGGTTGAAAGTGTTTCACCAGTAAATATTTTCCACCAATCTGGTTTTCATTCGCATGCCAAAAAATCGTAGATAGTGAGATATCTTTCTCCTTCCGCGGTACGCTAGAAAAAAAATATTTAAAACAATTCTGTAAGAAAATTTTTTTGCAGAACCATTATTGCTTCTGCAGAAATTTTTTGTTTCTGTAGAAAATGTTTTTTTTTGTTTTTGTTTTTTTTTGGTAAAACAGCCTCTGCTTCTGCAGAATTTTTTTGAGAACTTTTGTTTGTGGCAAACCAATAATTTTTATTTCCCAAATAAAAAAAATCTTTCTGCAAGAACTCAGTCGCTTTCTGCGACAATGTCGCTGTGTCGCCGTGTTTCTGCCACAGGGCAATTAAGTATTATAATTTTTTCATACAGTATAAAATTAAATATAAATAAAAAAATTTCAACAAAATATTACTAATTTTTTGTTTCAAAAACAGGGTTTACAATGGAATTGCTTATTTGTCTGGTGATTTTTAAAATTTTTTCAGCACTAGTAGCTCTAAAAAATACTGAAATAATAAGTTTTAGTAACAACCAATAAAACTTTATTTATAATTTAAAGATTTTGAATAAGAATAGTATTATCACAATCAGGCATGAAAAATAAAAGCAAATTTGAATAAAAATTATAAAGACACTCTTTCAATTAAATAAATATATTTTACCCTAAAACAATAAATTTTCCTTTGTTTTGTTCATTTATAAACTTTTATTTTGAAGTATAAAACTTCATTCCCTTAACTACAGGCTTCTCCTGAAGCTAAATTTTTTTTTGATGCAGCTTGATCAATAATTTATTTTTTTCTGGCACAGGCAAATCCAAGCCTTCTTTACTACTTGAGTTTTCACTTCCAAGTGCTATTAATCTTAGTTTGCTATCTGGGATTTTATTTTGAGATAGTATAAATCCGATTTTGCTATCTGTATTTTCATTTTGAGGTAATGCAAGTCTAATTTTAATCTTTGCAGTTTGCTTTGTGTCTGAAATAGTTACTATTTTTTTACACCATTTAGAGTGATTTTTGAGTATATCATGTCCAGTGAAACATTTATTGCAAACCTCACACACATATGGTTGTTCACCAGTATGGATTCTCATATGATACTTCAAATAATGCAAAGATGTATATCTTTTGTCACACATTGTGCAAGCATGTATTTTCTTTTCAGTGTGACTACTCATATGTGTATCAAGCAAAGATTTGAGTAAAAACACTCGAGGGCAAACTTCACATTTAAAAGAATTGTCTTGTTCATGGATTGCTGCTTTATGCAACTTAACAGAATATTCAGAAGCAAACACTTTGTTACAAATTTCACAAGGAAAAACCTTACATTCATTAGAATGCATTGCACGTTTATGTCTGAGTACTAAATCATTTCTACTAAATTTTAACCCACATATATCACATTCACACTTTTCATTAGCATGGGTACGAGTATGGCGTTTAAGAGTGAATATCGTTTTAAATTGTCTATTACACACTGTACAAATATGTTCTTCACTATCATCTGCAACATTTTCATAATCCTTAACTAGATATTCAAACTGTTTAAACTCTTCGAATTTCCTATGATGCGCTAGATTCGTTTTACTACTATAGTGGTATTTAAGAGCATTTTTACGACGAAAATTTTTATTACACATTTCACATTTATAAGGTTTTACTTTAGTGTGAGTGATCATATGAAGTTTAAGAGTGCAAGAATTTTTAAAGTTCATAGGACAAAACTCGCACTGAAAGGCTTTTTCAAGTGAGACATATTTGCAATGTTGGTATAATCTCTCTTTAGATGCAAATTTTAGGTTGCAATGATCACAAGGTATTAGTTTTTCTGTGGAATGTACACTTCCATGCCTACGCAGATCACATAATCTTCTAAACCATTTTTTGCATATACCACAAACATGACCTTTTTTTACCTTTAACGGTCTTCTTACATCAGAAGAAATTGGATTTTGATGATCTAATGTTTCTTCTATCATAATTCTTAATGTTATAATAGTATTTTAAAAAGATCATTACATGATAGATTGTTTACTACCTTTTTCTGCCCTTTTAAATTCTAATTCTATAATGGAATTTGCGATGGGTCTCTATCTTTTAAGGAATTGGTAACTAATTTTAAACCATAGTTTCTACTACAGAATGGCAACAAGGAAATGATAACGTCGGATCAATGGGCTTTTCGCATTGTGATTGGCTGTTGACTATCACTCATGGTTGCAAGAATTTGGGAAGTTATCGCGTTTATTGTGAATTAAAATAAAAATTTCAATAATTTTGTGCACGCCTATCAGTGTTCTCGCGTGATCTCGTATTTGGTGTGATAAAACAATTGATTCATTGATGGATTGTGTTTACATTTATTTCGTAAACAGACACTGGAAAAGAGGAGATTTGTGTTTAAAAAAGAAATTAGGCGAAAATGTTTTCGAATTTTTAGATATTTATAAATGTAACAATAAAAATGAATGTTTTCTTTGCTATGTTTATTATTTGTTTTTTAAATAAAAGTATGTCATTTTGATATTAAGAGTATGTTAACGGGTGCTCTTAAATACTTTTACATTAAGTATTCTCTTATAAAAGCTTAGCTGCAATATTTATATAATTTTCTTACGTTCTGTTGTAAGGAAAAGAAAATTCGGATCTAAATTAAAAGAATAATTATGCCATGTAATGTCTAATCATCCTATGCATATTTCCTAACATTTGTACTTAATTATTAAGCATTATAATTGTAACATAAAAAATAATTCTGGAGTAAAGTTCAAATTGATGTTTAAGTGTTTATATATTATGTTTATTCGACATTAAAAGTGTTTCTACTTCTAATATTTTATAAATGAATTTGTAACCCGCAGTTTTAATAAAATAAAATTATCGCTAGTTAATAAAACTATGGCAAGAGAAAAATTATCGGTAAAATTTTTATGTGGTTATCAATTATTATATATTTATTTGGAAGTAATGAAAAGTAATAATATATTTGTGAATCTAAGCACATCATGATAAGCAATAATATTGAAATGATAAAAATTCTGTGGAAATAACAATAATATTGGAAATGAATAAAATTCATGTTACATGAAATTTATTTTCGAATAGTTGACTACTTACTTTTATGATGATATATTAGATTTTTGATTACATATTATTTACTGCTGTGTATTAAGAGTTAGGTCAAATGTGCATCAAGTAGCTAGTATAAAAATGTTGCTTTTTTTAAACTTACCACTGCTTTATTAGAAAAACAATTTTGTAACAATCAAATAATAAATATATAAAAATCTATATTTGAAGCATATAAGAGTAAAATTTTTTATTTTTTGATTTAGAAACTATCAATCATAAAGATCCTTTAAAATTTGAATTATATTTATATAATAAGTAGAAAGAAATATTAGTAAAGGAAAAATTTCATAATGAGTCATTGAACAATATATCAATCACTTTTGAACTGACCCCCCTACTATTTTAATGAAATTTGGTGGAACATGCACACATGATAAAGTAAACAATTCGAACAGTTTTTAATTTGAAATTTGTCCAAGTTATAAACACTTGAAAAAATAAAATTTTCACTGAAAAAACCACTAACTTGCATACATATAAATAACTGTATTTTTTTTTTTACTTAAAAAAAGTTACTTTAAGAACTTTTATTTTATAAGTTACTTTTTTTTAACTTTAGAGGAAAGTAAATGGTGTTTAAAAAAAGATTTGAAACACCATTGCAATAAACCTTTCATTTGATACCTTATATGACTTTCTGAGGCTAGGTCAACTTTCAAAGCAACCTGATTTGACCTGTGATATGTGGTCTCAAAGAATTATGAAAGAAATATTTTTTGAGAAATTGAAATTTAACATAGAAATTGAAATTTAAAAAAAAAAAAAAAAACATTAATTATTGCAAACCAAAATTTTTATTAATTGAAAGTGGTATGGTGTACAACTTTTTTCCCCTTTAAGACATTTCATACAATATACATGGAAAACTGAGTAAAAAGCCTAAAATTCTTAAACCAATATATAAATCAATGATCATTCATATCAAAAGTAGTATTTATCCCATACTTTTGTCTCCTAAAATGTATCGAAAATAACATTTTTATTTTTAGCAAGTGTATTATATTTTTCTTATTAAAAAATGGTTTACCTTTTGATATGCAAAAAATATGTGAAATAGTTACAAGATATGAATAAAATTTATTTCATTGAAAATATTTTTTAAAATTATGATTATTAACTCTGTTACAATATGTTTTGAACAGAATTAGTAATTTTTTAAACATATAAGCATTATAAAATTTTATGAAATAGTTAGGAATGATGTAGTGCTATTTTTTTGTTAATTATTTTTATCTCATTAGACGGTATGAAAAAATCTTAACCTGTTGTTGTTAGTACTTCAACCTTCTAAATGATCTGTGATTTATTTACTTTCAATATCAAAGGCTTCTGTGGGTACGAGTATGACAGTGAGGGTCCATGAGGCTGTAGAAAACGTATCTTAACTTCTTCGTAGTTTATATTTACATCTAAAATACATCGTATCCACCATTGGCTGTACTGCAAAATTACAACATACCCTCTAATATCTTCTAAGAGCAGTTCTAAAGGATGTAACACCACTGACTGGATCTTACTTTCAGATGAATTTTAATACATTTTCGTTTTAATTGATGTGTGGCTTTCGTGTCTGTTTTCATATATTTTTTTGTGTACCGGAGATTGTATGGCTTTTCAAAAAAGTGTCTCTATTTCTCACAATCATAATATGATTTTATAATACACAAAATTTGTTTATTGAACACAATATTAAAAAGTGTAAATAATTTACTCTAATTTTTATTTCATCAAAGTTTTTTTTAAAATTTTTTATAGGATTGTTTTGTGTTGAATGAATATCTAATTTAAATTGGTCTAAATGTTGCTAGCATATATATATATATATATATATATATATATATATATATATATATAGATTTTTTTTTCTGAAAAAGTTATGTATGAATGCTGAAACATGAAGGAAGAAATTTTTTTTGCAGTACAACTATCGTTTTATGTTAAAAGGGCATTTATTTTTTATGCTTTGTTTAGAAACATAAAGAGACCAAAGAACATCTTAAGGGATTGTGGATCTCATTTCAAATCAGCTTAAGTAAATAGAATTAAATTGTTTTTTATTATTTGGATTAACAGTATTTGTTTATGCTTACATGGTTACTGCTACTTTATAGCCTAAAATAATAATTTCTTGTTTTGTAATCAAATGGAGAAGTGTATTATTTCTTCTTAGTCTAAATCAACTACAGTTTAAATGGTCATAAAAAGTATATTAAATTCTTAATTTATTTACCATTTGTATCAATGTTAATGTACTCAAAGTTTGGTATGAAATAAAACCTAATATAAAAAAGAAGCTGCTTTTGTACATAGTCTTAAAAAAAAGCTACAAGTAAAGTAAAGTTTCATTTTTTCATAGCATGTTACACATATATAATTTTTTTTTTCATTTTTTTATCATGGCTAAAATAAATTTTCATAAATTTAATACAGAAAATGAGATTTGTTAAATATTTAGTTAATTTTTTACTCATGAAAAAAAAATATATATATATATAATTTTTATTTTATTTGCATGTATAGAATTGGCATTTTATGTATAATCTGCACTAAGGCTCTTTCTCATACTGTTTAGCAGTTTTGGAATTTTGACATTTTTTTCAAAAAAATTATTGAATATAGCTTTTTTTATTTTATTTATTTTTGTCATTTCTTAGATGACCCTTTGACTATCCTTGGGCTGCAACCCGCAAACAGTAAGCCTGTACTTATCCCCATGATTCATGCATAGAATAAAAAGGCATACCCCATTAATTTAACAGTACTTTTTATTATTTATTTTTAATTGTTTATTTGTAAAATCGCTGTTTGAACTCTAATGCACCATTGAAAAAGATATTCCTTAGAGCATGAGTGGTGAGTTTTCATTGCTTATTACTAAGGAAAATAGTGAGGTTAACTGGTAATCAATAAATAATGTTTCAATTTTGATTTGCTACGTTTTATATATGAATTAATTGTATTTGAAGAGAAGTGTGCTTAGGATAAAGCTCAAACTGGACTGACTCTTTCTAGATGAAATTTCAGTTATAGTTTAATGACAGCATTACCAGAATCGACTACACTGTTCCAAACATCAATGATATTAAAGAAAGCTCATCAATATTTGCAACATGCCTGATAAACCTAGTATGAAACACAAGGATAAAAGCAGCAGAATTTTATTTATTTACTTTTTTTTTTTTTTTTCCAGAGTGCCTTCGACATTCTAAATGCTCCTCAATATCGTTTGAACACTAAGTTGTTCTTTTTTTCGTAAAATCTATGCAACTTTTTACAATAGCTCATTCTAAAGAGCGGTCGAAAATATGAGCACAAATGCTATGACAATTCGCATTTCCGTCGTATCTATGAAGTTAAATTCAAGAATTTAAAAATATTTTCACATTACAGTAAAATTTATTTGTCCAAAACTAATGTTGAATGTTAACCTTTAAGAATTAAATATTATTTGTATTTTATTCATTAATGATTATAAAAAGAAGTGTATTTTAAAAGGTATGAAACATTTTATATCATTCTTAACATCATAAATTTTCAACATAATTTTGAAGAGACGTAGTAATTACAGGAAGTTAAAAAATTATATTTTTAAATTTTAGGTATTAGAAAAGCTATTTATCTTATTTAAATTTGATTGTGAAAATTACCTAATTAATAATCACGTAAAATACTGTACATCATACAGGGTGTTCTGTAATTACATCTAACACGTTGTAAAAGCTGCAAATTGATATTTCATAGAGGAGAAAAAATGACAACGTCATCGTATCAGTTAAATTAATTGTTAAATAGGCGGTATGAAAAATAGAAAATCAGTTTGAATGACCGATGACACACGAACGTGTTAAGTTTTAATCGCCTTCTAAGTTTTGTTTTCTCTAGTAATCACAAGTTTTTAGCCAATCCCACCTTCATCAGTCATGATTCATTAAATTTTGATTTTTTTTTCCTTGCCTAATTATTAATTTATGACAATGTGTGTACTCGTTTTTTACTTAAATTTCATCAAGGATTTTAAAAATATACATTATGGTTGAACTTTATGAAATGCCCTGTTTAAGTTGAAACCTTTTATTGTTTTTAAATGAAATTATTACGACAACCAGTTTCGACAACAATGACTGGAGTAGGATGATTTGAATGCAGTCATCCAACTCCATCCAAACTCAAATATGTTATGCAGTTTAAGTAATGATATTTAAGAGCTTTAAATCTGACTCTAAAAAAAAATCGGGATATTATTGAAAAATGTGATTGGAGCGCGTGATTTTTATTTTATTTCATAATCGTCGTTCAACAGCCGACCCAATTTTGGGTTTACTGTTACCAATGTTCAACAACGTCGCCTTGTAATTTTGTACCCAATCCAGAAGACCAGGGAACTCTTGGATCAAGTGTTGGGAAAAATTTTTATTGAAACTAACCCGCGTTTGCGTTACATGAAGAAAAAAACCACGAAATCCCATAATCCGTCTACCGTGGAGGATATTTTGCATCAGCACTGTAGTAGGTGCGAGCCGGGTGCGGAATTCGTATCGACCAGCCATTATTGGGATTCGAATCTGGTTCACCTCATTCGGAGGCGAATACTTTTTCCCTTGGTTCCATCTTCACTGAGTATTAACTCTACAGGATGTTCCAATTTTATTGTTTTGTCTAAATTTAGTCATCTTCAAAATGTAAATAGCAATTCAAGCGTAATTTATGGAAATAAACGGTTTTTTTCTCTTAATCCGCAACGATTAATGAGAAGCAACCATGAGGGTTGATCAGCAACGTAAGCAAGGGGCGGAACTTTCCAGTTTTTAATTATAAAATTACAAAACTACGGAGTTGAACATTAGTGGTCGTAAACCCAAAAAATGGGTCAGCTGTTCAACGACGGTTATAAAATAAAATCTATATTTTAAATAAGGCGAGTGAAAAAGTCCACAGCCGGCCGAAGACTTCCCGTATAGTAAATGGTGACTGATGCAAGTTAAATCTATCGAGTTGCAAAGTCCTCCATGTTCCTATAACAAATCAAACAAAAATTTCCTTGTCTACTGAATTTGTTCAAAATTAAAAGGTTACAGAGTTGAACATTAGGAGTCGTAAACCTAAAATTGGATCGGCTGTTCGACGACGGTTATAAAATAAAATCTATATTTTAAATAAGGCGAGTGAAAAAGTCTTTCTCACAGTTCAAATAAGAGGGGAAATCAAAACTGTTACTCAATGCATGATTTGAAACCAAAAGTAGATTACAAGACAGGATGTGAATATTAAAGTGCAAAAGCGTTTAGTTTAGAATAGTAAATTAAGAAAAGGACTTCGACAAAGGAATAACATAAAAAGATAAGTTGAAGCGTTTTATGTCACACACACATATATATATATATATAGGGAGGGGGGAGAGACTCCCCCCACTCTATAAGTACTGCCGCGATCATAATTTTACTGCTTATTATCTTAGCTTAACTAAATTACGCCGAAGGAAAAAAAATGTAGCTTTAACTTAAACTAAACTCAGTGGCGCGACAGCCCCTAGGGGGCCAAGGCCTACTAGGCCCAACTCAGTTTTCTTGACATTGGGCTCTGGGGTGCAGGAGCAGATGTTCCAGTTAGGTGGTCAGCCGAACGCGGAACCCCCAGTGCATGTTCCCAAGCATGCTTGGTACTCATTTGTCTACCCACTAAGGGATGAAAGGCTGAGTCAATCTTGCCCGGCCTGAGGATCGAACCCAGGACCTGTGGCACGGGAGCGCGAAGCACTACCACTCAGCCACCGGGCGTCTAGCTTTAACTTACGATAATTTAAAATCTGTTCTCCTATTTATATCCAATTATGTTAGAGGCCATGTGTCCTTTTCGCTCGCACTCACTTGTTTTTTCCTATATTTTAAAAACATGAATGTAATTATAAATGGATGCAGAATTTAACAGAGTATTTATAGTTTGTCTAAGCTAAGAACTCCCCCCGCCACATGGTCTGAGACCGTCTGCTGCTATGGATACAAGAATAGCGTATTTCAGGGAAGGTAGCTAGCCGACCGGCCTGTGGAAGGGTTAGGGAACTGCCCTTGCACCAGAAAGGTTCTGGGATCGAATCCCGGGCAAGGCATGGATGTTCTTTTCTTCTCTGTACTATCTGTCCTTACTGTGGGAGCAACGTTGGCCCACCTAATATGGTGCCCTGTTAATGTCCGAATTGACGAAAAATGTTAACACAGGCGGGCATTGGGGGGGAGGGAAGGTAGCTTCTCTTCACTCTAGGGCTAACACAATAGACCGAAAAAAAAGTCCTCTTACTCTCACCGAATCTTAGCCAAAATCTGTCCTAAGCAATGACCCCACACTCCTTGAAATAGTTAGACCTCGTTACCATAGTCACCGCCAAGGATCTTGACAAATGGCTAGGCGAGTTTTTACTTTAGACAAACTATACGTTAACTAGTTCATTAAACATTTTTTTAGAAAAAATTGCACGTTGAGACATAAAGGTTTGCCACCCCTGGACTAAACCATCCGACAGAGAGCAATGAAATTTGGCATACTAATAGTTCGTCGCACGAAGGTTACTGTTGACATTAAAACATTCTATTACAAACCGTTCGAGTGAAAAACGGATTGGAACTTTCTTGCGTCATGTCCACTTAATTGCATGTCGGATAATCGAATAACCCGCTTACACGAATGGAACCAAATCATTTTGTATGCAACTAATGTTAAATTTCCCCGTTTAAACTGACATTCTTTGTTTTTTGTCCCCGCCTAATTGCATGAAGAAGAGGTACTGAAATGAAAAAAAAAAATTATTTTGGAGAAATGCTTCACTAACTAAAATGAAATTTTCGTTTTTCAGTTAAGATAAGGATACAATAGGTGGTCACTTCAAAAGGGTCCTGTTCATTAGTTGGTCTAAGCAGGTGTTAGGGGTAAAATTGAAAAAAAAAAATCAAATCTTGCTGCTAGTTATACATTGAAGTGAGCGACGAGTGTTTTACATCTCATTGACTTATAGTTTGTTTACGGTAAGAACTCCCCCCGCCACTAAATCTGAGGCCGTCTGCTGCTAAGGAAACAAGAATAGCGCATTTCAGGGAGGGTAGCTTCTCTTTACTTTAGGACAGTGTTTTCCCAAACTCATGGGCGGATCGGGATTTTGTGGGGCCCTGGGCTGAAACTTCTTTAGGGCCCTAATAGCCATTTTGTCAAAAAACTGTTTTCTATAGGAATGTAGATAAGCATATAGAAAAAAATTGGACACTAAAATAATTTTATTTATTTTTTTATTTATTTATTTTTATTTGTCTATACAAACAGCAATTGTACAACATTATTGCAAAAGAAATTGACAGGTTATGTGTAGTTATGTTATATAAATTATAAAGCAATCTTTCTGCATTTTGGTGCTGCAAATTCCTTTATTTGCTCATCACATTGTAAGTCCTTCGTTAAATCACAATTTATGGAAAGAACTGATAAATGATTTAGTCGATGGTTCGACATTGTTGTTCTATATTTGTTTTCTATATATGACATCCTGGAGAGAGAGAGGGCGCTCAGCTTCACAGCTAGTAATTGGCAAAGTTTAAAAAATCTTCTAAACAGTGTAGCAATTTGGGAAAACATCAACAAATTTCTTTTCATAAATTAGCATAAAAATTTCACTGCAAGAGGTGTAAGACTCTGGCTTAGACTGAAGTAAATAAGATTTTAACTGAATGCACTCATTCACTAAATGCTCGTCTACGTCATCTGGATAATAATCAACAATATTACGTACACTTTCCAGATCTATGTTTTCCATATTTTTGTCTTGCAAGTCCATTAAAAATTTGAATTTCTTACTATACATCTCATAGACTTGGCTCTTTTTATTTAAATCCATCCATAATCAGCTTATCCAACGCAACGTTTAGCGTGTCTCTTTTAAATTTTTCTGCGCCGCGTATACTGAGTATTTATTTGTAGACTTATCTGAAAATTTTGGAGTAATGCGTCTCTTGTTTATGTCATTGTAGTCTATTCCCACCCTAGTACTTAATTTTTTAACTTTCTGTTCGTATTCCTTTTGCTTCTGATCTGATTGGTGCCTTATGTTGTTCACGAAGTCTTTTAATGATACAATTAACTTGTTGCCTTCACGTGTCAACCACACTGACATTGATTTCTTATGTTCATCAGAATTTTCATCATTTTCTAAACAAGTTCCTATGTGTTTCCAATCAGAAAATCCGGTTGTGTATTGAGAAGGAATTTTAGAAAAAAGTTTGCAAGTCAAACAAAAAACAGTACCAACCCTGGTTGAATAACATAACCAAGATCTTTCCAATGATTGACCATTTTTCCTTTTCTTAATGAAATACTTATTTGAAAATGTTCTGTTTTGTTCTTTGTATTTCTTTATTGAAGCTGAATATATATTTTTCGGATCTTTATTTTGAAAGTCAGTCATTTCATGTGAGAGTATGTCATTAATAAAATCATTATTTAGCAATTCTGACCACAAGCCCACGTCAATATATTTCTCAAACTCAAACTTAATATTCTCTAAATTTCTTTCCGTCTAAATATCATGCAGGGCCCCCTGGCAAAGAAATTCTTTGGTCCCTTATCTTATAACATGTCATACTACTTAAAATCGAACTAAAAAATTTGAACAAATTTAAATACAGTTTGATTTAAATGTATTTAAATTTGTTTTTAGTAGACCCCCCCCCCCAAAAAAAAAAACTGAATTCACATAGAAATTTCATTGGAAGGTAGAAAAATTGATTTCGGTTTGCCTTTTTAAGTTTCCCGGTGATAAACTATTCAAATTATTGTTGTTTGCAAGATAATCAATCACTATTTGTAGAAAGAAAAGCAAAATACACATTTTATACAATATAATATATTTATTTTAAAAAAAATATATAAGGTAATTTTGTTTAGTCTTAGTTCTTTTTTAAACCAATTTATAAAAAGTGAGATTCCTTAGGGCCCCCTGAGTGCCTGGGGGCCCTCGAGCACTACCCGGGTGTGTCCATGCGTAAAGACGGTACTGTCTTGCTGAACACCAATATAGTTTTCAGTGAGATCAGAGGGTTTCTGGTAGTCAAGACAGTTATTAGTAAACTAAACAAGTTTGTCACTTTGACGACGAGAACAGAAGTGCGGGAAAAAAACAAAATTGCGATGGGCGTTAAGCGGCGCTGCGGGAAGTCCCTCATAATAGACGCGAAAAAATACACTGACCAAAAACAAGCGACGGGTAATTCCCCGTTCCGTTCGAAAGACGCGCACATGCATGGGTTGATTGATCTCAGGGTTGCCAACCTTATAATATATATTTTTTTTAATATTAGATTTTTTTTAATTCAAAATATCACCTATTGTTTCCAGTGGGGACTGGGGCCCTTTATATCCACGGGGCCCTGGGCTGTAGCCCAAAAAGCCCTTAAGTAGATCCGCCCCTGCCCAAACTTATGACTTTAGTGTACCTTTTCTAAATTTTTCGTAACGCTGTGTACCACTAATAAAAAATGAGTGCATTTTTTACTATAAAAAAATTGCACAAAAGTTAAAAATCACAACTGGCTGTTGACATCACTAATTATTAACTGCTAACTCCGTAAATTTTCATGACTAGCTTTGTTTTTAAATAAGTTTGTTTGAAATTTTCGTTTATTGCAAGATATTTCGCATAAGGACGCGTACCCTCGCTAAACTGTTCCCGTATCCCTGGGGGTACGCGAACCACACTTTGGGAAACTGTGCTTTAGGGCAATATGAAGAAAAAGATTCCCTCTCTCTCTCCCACCCGAGACAAAATATATCCTAAATAGTGACCCACACCCCTATTTGAAATAGCTATACCTTGTTACCATAGTCACCCCCACGGGTCCAGACGAATAGGGGAGTTCTTACTTTAGACAAATTGTACTTACTTACACATCATTTAGAATTTTAAAAAGGCACAGAGTGATTTGTTTTGTAGTCAAGATTTGTGGTCCCCTCCTGGTGCGCTATTAGCTTTCATAAGAAAAAATTTAAAAAACGTAACAAATCAGTATACAGTGTGTCTTTCTCTTAAGTAAGAATAATTATTGCTTAATCCAGAGAATAACTCTGAGAATGATTGCAAGTTCAGCGAGAAAAGGATGGATTTGACTTAATCGAGGGGGGGGGGCAATGAATCTGGGAAACGATATATTAAAAAAAATTCCAAACTAAAATAGCTCATTAATTTGGAAATTCTCAAGACGAGGTTAGAAAAAAATTTTTAAAATAAATAATCTGACTATGCGTTTGAGAGGAATACGCAATTATTCATGAAAGTCTTAATAGAAACTGAAAGGGAAAATCTAATTTTGATAAATTGACGAATTAAACGGGTATAAAAATAGTCTTCAATTATAGATTTTTTCGGAAGGGATCAAATAATATTTTAGTACCTATATATTATACTATTCACTAATATTGATTTATTTTTATATAACTTTAAATGACATTTATATTTTATGATACTAACACAGATACTATTAATCAAAATTGTTTATTGATCATAAAACTAAGTTTATTTAATCAAAACACTATAATTTGCATTAAATACCATTAAAAATAAAATTTCGCAGAAATTTAGGATAGAATATTGCACTATCCTTTTAATCGAATAACCCGCTCAATTGCATAGATTTGGCTGGAACTGATGATATTCCTTTAAGCGGGGTTGACTGGTTAAGCCTTAGCCGTTGTTTCCTCAAAAATCTTAAAGATAACATCATCGATACTTTATAGCTCTATTTAATAACAATAAAAAAGAGTTATTGCTTGTACTTTATTTAGTTTTTTTTTTCTCGCTACGTCATAATTTCAATCAACAACAGTTCCGCAATTGACTGATTGTTGTCACGTTCTCAGCAGATCACCGAAGTCGAGCATATCTGGCCGCTGTCAGCGTGCGGGTGAAAAACTACTTGGATCAATCTGTGAAGGGACCGAGGGTGTGAGGTATTGGTTCTCTTTAAAATGTTATACGTAAGTACTTGACTTCACGCGCATGTCGTCGGTCTATCGAAGCGAAGGGAGCCTCACCTCGGCAGAGTTCAAAATTGTGATGGCATGTCTTCAGATGATTGTCAGGAATGTTTACCAGACCGTTACCAATAGCCCATTGAGCAGCTTTAGTGCGACGTAAACAACAACAATGAAAAAAAAATTTACGTGGTAGCAATATGTCACCAAATTATCTCTAAAGTTATCTGAAATCACGTATTTAATTTGTCACGTCTGTCAAAATGTGTTTCGGTGTAAGTAAATAATTTAAAAACAGCGGTAATTAAAATTTAAAAAAAATTCTTTTGCAATGAAAGGCAAAATTAATGGGAAAGTGGTACTAATTTGCTTAGGAAAAACGTAGAAAATTACTTCAGTTTTATTAACCGCGGTCCCTCTTTTCTTTTTCTCTGTCCTTTTAATTCCTAGTAAGAATATATATATTTTTTTGGTATTCTCTCTTTAAAAATAAAAAGTCAAACAGCTGATGAAAAATATTTGTTAGATTACGGAATTATATATTTTACTGAAATATAAAATTCAAAATAATTAGTTTGGAAAAATCTTTTTTTGATTCATATTCGAAAATATATTAATGATTTTGTAAATTAAAGAAGTTTCAATTATAAATAACTGTTTCGCTAAGATTTAAATAACTGCATATTAGTTAAATTGTTTGGAAGTGAACCGCGTTTGAAATATTTGACTTTTTATGCAGGAAAAGACATGGTGTTTCACGTTATATTTCATCTCACCAAATATTATTAAACTTCTAAATTTATTTCTCACCTATCCTGACATGAATAAATAAAAAGAAATAATGAAAAAAAATATATTTAATGAAAATTCTGAGTCAAAGTGTTAATGCTGACGGTCAGTTCATTTAAGTAGTGTAATAGATGCATATTGAAATACTAAAAAGTAAGCCATTATGTTACAAAAAGCAACATTATGGAGTTCGTAAGCGTATAGATTAATCGTAAACAAGCGCCATACTATTATTGTCGCCAATGATGCTTAATTAATATGGGTAATTCCTATTATATAAATTAAAAAAATTACTTATTTACAAAAATTCCAAGTTAATGGTTAATTTCCTAATAAATATGCCTAATAATGTTGAATACAGTTAATCTCAATTTTAATGGGCTGAACAACAAAAAACAGGTTTTGTTATGTTTTTGCTTATTAATTTTGTCAGTATATACCGTTCAGTTTTGTCCACGATTTCATTGGGTTGTTCAGTACCGAGTTATTGTTTTTTTGATTTTATTAATCCTGTTCGAAGAGTGGATATTCAGCTAGTTGAAAATAAAAAAAAGTTGAATTACAGTTCGTTAAAAATAAGTTAACTAACGCTTTTCGTTTCCCGAAACTCTTGTTTTTTTCACAGGTCAAGAGCTAGCCCTTGTACAATACTTATCAATATTTTAGTCAAATAACTTCTAAACGTACTATTGGACGTATTTTCAAAATTTTAATTAAATATAGTAGCATTAAATTCTAACTTGAGATTCATTTAAACTGAAATAGTTGCAGTGTTATAGTAGTAGCACCTTGGATACATATGTACTATAAAATAGTATCTTTCTCTTGATATACATCTTCAAGAAAGAATAAATAAATGAGATAAATTTTCTTTTGAATATATTTATTTTTACAGCATATGTAAAAAGTATAAAAAAGGAAGAAAAAAAAATTATTCAAGTTGGATCTGAGAATTTGAAGCACGTATATTTGTTTTTGTTCTTACACAATAGACAGAGTATGGTAGCTAGCTTGACTCTATGAAGGTGCTTGCAGATGCAATCATATAAGGTCTATGACCACTATCAGTGGCATCATCCTGAGAAAAAGAGCAGCTAAGTCTTTCTTTATAACTATTGCATAGCTGCCAACCTTAAGATCAAAAATGAGGAACACTATATGCGACAAAATTATACGCACTAATTACGAGAGTAAGATAAAAATTTAATTATTAAATCATAACATTAATAGACATATATTTAAATATGTAAATTAGTAAAACAAAACTATAAACACTATCTTTTGTGGGAAACTTATAATATTAATGTTTTATAATTAGGAATACCGGTATAATATATTAAAAACAAACATTACCTATTAATATATAATTATTTATCTCCAAATTATAAAACACTGGTAAATAACAATCTACATCATAAACAAATATTTCTGATGCAAGTGTTTAAATACTAAAAAAAATTTTTTTTCCAAAAATAATAATTTAGTGAAATAATCAGCAACAGACAGCTATTGGAATAATATTTTCCAATAAAAAGCTACTAAAAATTACTTTAGCACAATAATCACAGGATGCATGCTTGTGGCGATCAGAAAAAAGGATTGGTTTAAAATCAAAAATTTTATGAAAATTCAGAATTTTTATAAAAATATCAGATTGGATTTAAAAATTAGGAACAAATCCGAAAAATTCTGAACAGTTGGCAGCTATGCTATTGTCTGCTTAGCCAGCCGTAAAATAAAAGCATTTTTCTAGATAAAAAAATAGAAATCGTGTTACTTTAAAATTCTACAGTGGATCAGAATCCAATCAAAGACTTCAGTTATATTAATAACTGACAACCGTGCCGGAAAATAAAGAGCTTAATTATTTTTATGAATTTAAAAAATATACAATTATATTTAATACATATAGCAAAATCAATGACTGAAATGTTATCTTGTTACGGTACAGAGATATTTTTCAAACTAAATGAGACTCTGCATAAACCATTGTAGAAAATCAAGTCCTGGTAAATATATCTCACAGAAAAGCTTTAAGCAGACAATGCTGTGAGACCATTCCCCGGGACAAACATGAATCATCAGCAGAATCCAGGCAAAAGCTAGAAGAGAACAAGTTGCTTCAAATTAATATTGTAATCAAGATACCTTGTTAAAATTTCAACCAATGGTTAAGTATATAGATAAAAGCACAACTCTTCAAATTGTGAATCTAATAAAGGATTGCATACATTAGTTTGAATCAATTTGAATTACAGAGTGAAAGAACATTTAGCACAGAAGTATAAGTTTTAAGTTATAAGCACAGATTAACAGAAATTTTTTTATTATTATTAAATCTGGCATATCCATCTTTTTCGACGCATATGGCATACTTGCGACACTTTCAGAGTGGTCTCACAACTCTTTTGGGTGGAAGCATCACTCAAACTCATACTCGGGGATTTGACACATCTGTCACTTTAAAATCAAGACATAAAAAAGGAGTGTAAATTATTGCAACATTAGCTTTGTTGCTCGATTTTTTCTTTTTGCAGATCCCCAATTTAGTCAGGTTACTTACATCTGAAAGAGAG
Source organism: Parasteatoda tepidariorum (assembly GCF_982258835.1). Classification (NCBI taxonomy): domain Eukaryota; kingdom Metazoa; phylum Arthropoda; class Arachnida; order Araneae; family Theridiidae; genus Parasteatoda; species Parasteatoda tepidariorum. The sequence continues at coordinate 46,354,649 of NC_141764.1, forward strand.
GGAAAGTGTCTGATTAATATTATTTAATATTTCTATTGCAGCATCAATCAGGGTTTACATATAAAGACTAATGGCTTTAAGAACAAGACAATCACAGGACATTACATCACAGCATTTAATAGTTAGTCACAGCACAGATTTTATTATATTTTCTTTACACAACATAAATGACCCCACAGCCAATTGTTCAGTTGGTGTGTGCACTGTTGAGTCACCGTTTACCCTAGAGACAGCCACGTAGGCTTCTTAAAGGCACGAGTCCATGATGGATCATGGAATGTGCATGTTGTGTTATCCCCACGCTGACTTTTAATGATGAGCCAGTACATGTTGATGTGTTTGTCCATTGTTCAGGTTTGATTGCACTGTTCCCAGTTTTTTAGTATCTAATCATCTAAAATCTGTCGACATCACCAGTTCCTTAATGAATATTATTTTCTAAACCTTTTACAAGAATAAAAAAATAAAATCATAAATCAATTTTCTAAACTTATAAGTATCTAGATCAAACATTAAATTAGTTTTTATTTAGAAAGCAATAAATGCCACTGATAAAAACAAAAGTAATAAATATTTTTGAAATAATCAAAGTAAAAGAATATATATTATTAATAAAAGAGGAATATACTAACTGGTAGGGCACTGTCTTTTCCTTAACCACGGTGTGATTAAAGACAAATACTGATAAACATTAAAAGATCATTTAATTCATTCTGACTTTAATTATTTTATTAATACTGTAATAATTTATAAACAGCGCTGTACTAACAGTAAACAATCCGTACTATAACAATACAGTTGGGGAAAAAAACTCACAACGATTAAGGTATAATGCCACTGTTAAAAATATACAATTCTCCGAATAATCAAAACATTATAGTAATAAAAGAGAAAGATACTAACTGAGACACTCATATTAGCTTCTGTTGAGTCTAGATCTCATTTAAGCTAACAAAGAATAGAATTAGATCAATCTCCGTGCAATCTAAAATTTTTTATAATCTCTTTTAGTGTTGAACATATACCCATTGCTATTTAGAAATAGCAATTGGCATTATTCATTAGCGTTATTAGCATTATTCATTTAGTATATTTTACCAAAGGCATTTAAAGTGGAAGAGTATTTATAATTCAGGTACAATGCTCTAAACAATCTTCCCTCTGTCCTTTAAGGGTAGAACCAGAATCATTGAGAGAGAGAACTAGTCATAAAATATTCTATTGCAGCTAAAAAATTTTCTGCATTGTGTAAAGTAGCACAGATAAGAATATTAGAAAAAAACATTCTCTACTGAATATTTTTCTTTACAGCATCATAGTACTAAATCTGTTCAAGTACTGTCAGGGATCTGTCCAGACATTCTGTAAAAGGTCCGTATTTGTAAAATTGGGAAAAAATTACTTGTAATTTGTGAATATAAAATAAACGTTAAGTCACATTCTTTCAACCAGGGTCCTGCTTTTGTGAATTTGTGCAAATAGGGTCTGTTATTGCAAAAAAAAAAAAAAAAAAAAAACTTTTTCAAGGAGTTTTTAAATTGTAAAGACTTACAAGATTATGCCCAACACTGTAAAATTATAATTAAAAAAATTAAAATTTAAAAAATAAACAGCAATTGCTGCTACTAAATTAGAGATGCAACATACAAATATTTGGTATTTTGCCTATACTGCTGAACGCAGAATATTCATTTCGGACGAATAAAGGAAGAAGTGTCTGCCGAAGACAGAATTTATTTAGATTACATCTGTCGTTCTCCCCCCCCCCCGGGAAGGGTTTATTCGATTAACAAAACAATAATGAAGATAAACGAATTTGTGAAGGGTCTGAGTAAAGGATAAATTATTTTGTGAATAGTTCGTTAACGGACCCAAATCTCTTCTAAACAGATATCTGAATGTGACTACTCTTTCTTTGTATGGGATGAGTTCTGGTTATCTGGCTAAATGTCAAGACAAGATTACAATATTTTTATATTATTAGTATATAAAGTTGTGTATAAATACACTTCTTTTTTTGTCAACTTTGCTATGCATTCTTCAAAGATGTTTGCCAGTTGAATATGGCCCTGGCAGTTTAAATGTATGTGATCTTAACCAATACATTCATCCACAGATAAAGCTGATTCACAGAACATTAGTCCAAGTAAAATTCACAAAGTTTTAATTACTTCATTGAATCGCTTTATAGTGACGTTTTCAAGATTAACAAAATGTTGATGCATACACTGATCTTTCAGCAAGAGAAATTTCTAAACTCTTCGTTCGAGAAAAACAACTCAGAAATATTTCTGTATTGTGATCTGCCGTGCCAACTACAATCGCCAAGGTGCTAAACAGATTTTAAACTTGCAAATTTAATAAAAAAAAAAAAAAAACACATGTAGATAGTTGTCCGGGGGTGGTTACGAGTTATACCTTTTGAGTTCCCTTCTCTTTTTATTAGTTCCTGGCGGCTGGCTACCCAGAATTATTCTTCCACAGATAACCAAACCAAATCTCCCCAATAACCCCACAAATTTTATTAGTCACACAAGCCAGTTTTTTAAAGTTGGGCATTGTACCCAATTGCACATCATTAGTTCCTTTATTTTTAAGAAAAGCAAAATAAATTATTATTTTATAGCACAACCAAAAGTAATATTAATAAAAAAATAAATAAGTATCTGAATTAGAATAGTTACACAAGATACTAACAATGCCAACAAATGGTTTAGATACATAATCATTAAATATGTAAATAAATTACATTTCAACTTACCAACATGAATTAAGACAAAAACACAATCGTCCCTTCACAACTGCACACTTAATTTGTCCACACCGATTCCAGGGTGTGCAAACATCGATATCCCATTTTCATTCAGCATTTAAGTAATTAGCCAAATACTTTGCCAGGGAATCACCTAGTAAAAAAGTATTTTATGAAGAGAAAGAAGAAATATGAAAAGTTTGCTTTACATTGTCCACATAAACTGTCAAAAAACTTAGGGTAATGAAAAAAATACAATTATAGATATAGTTTGAGAAGTTAAATAATTGAAAAAATTCAATTTCATATTAATATCCAATAAAGATAACTTAAATTTAAGATAACTTGCTAATCTGAATTATCTTCTAATTTATTATAGTATTTGTATTTTAAATAAAACAAATTATTGAGTACAAATTGTTTTGCACATAAATGTGATACACCTATAGAATAAAAAATTTTTTTGAAAGTATGCATGCTCATAATTTATTCAATAGTTAAGACAACCTAAAAGAATAATAATGAATGCAGTAACTGTGAATGAAAATGATAAATATTATCTAAATTTGTTCCATTTCTCTCAGAATTTTTTTTTAGATTAGTTTACAATAAAATTGAAACAAATTATTTTAGACATGATCAAAACCCTCTTCACTATTTTTAAGAAAATTCAATATTAATCTTTCTATATACAATAAATTTTAATTAGCAATATATTTCATAGAAAAAAAAGATACCTCTGTATTATGTCACTAAAATAAACATAAATCAAGTAATTTAACTAAATGAAATTTCATTACTAAACTGCTTCACACAATTTCGGCAGATCAAACAAAGGATTTCTAAGGAAGCAGAGAAAAACTTTGATAAATGAATTTTTATAACGATTTTCTTAAAATACATACATTTTACAAACTATTTACTTTAAAATCTAACGCGTGGTATTCACAGATATGTAATAAAATTCATTAATCTTTTTAAAAATTTCATGTAATTTTTTTATATACTGCTATGAAACGTACACTAATATTATAAATCTTTAATTAATAAGAATTACCTGTAATTAAAACTTTCATGATGATAAAATATGAAATCCCGCGCAGACAAATACAGAAAATGGCTTCCTCTAACAATAGCTTTTGTTTAAACAACGCCAATTGCTTTGGCGAAAAAAATTGGTCACACAATCAATATAGGGTTATAAGAAGATTGATGGATAAAAGCTAGCGTCAAGCTCACTCCGCCCAGTTACCAATTCCTAAATTGACCAAATATCATTTGGGGTAGCACCACAACGAAAACTACTATTAATAAACACTTCTACTTCGAATTTATCTACAAATTATTCTCGCTGGTGAGATTTACGCAACTCTAAGCACTGACTAGAAGAGCGGTTACAGGAGTTAGCCCTTCTCCCTTCCCTCTCCTCCTCTTTTCAGTTATATAGGTTGTTGTTGTTAATTTACGTCGTACTAGAGCTGCACAATGGGCTATTGGCGACGGTCTGGGAAACATTCCGGAGGATGATCCGAAGACATGCCATCACAATTTTGATCCTCTGCGGAGGGGATGGCACTCCCGCTTCGGTAGCCCGACGGCCTGCTCGCGAAGTCGAGAACTTTACGGTAGAACAGTTTAACGAGGACCAATACCGCACACCCTCGGTCCCTACGCAGACTGATCCAAGTGGTCACCCACCCGCACACTGACCGCAGCCAGTGATGCTTGACTTCGGTGATCTGCTGGGAACCGTGTCTTAACGATCAGTCCACTGCGGGACCAGTTATATAGGAATGTACTAATTAATTTTCCCTTTCTACTTAATAAAAATATTTTCTAAAATTTCCGTGATACTTTTCTTTAGAACTATGTTTAATGTAGTTTTCAGTTCCATATAGTTTTTCAAGTTAAAAGATTTTAAATCTATATGAAAATCAAGAAAGAAACTAACGTACTTCCTTCCTCTATGACTTTCCACACGCTAATGGGGAAAGCAGTGAAGTGTTGCCATAGGAAAAGAGTTCTGCTCTACGCCACCTGCAGCCCATCTCGATCGCCAATACTTATAACCAATGGCCAATTAACAATCCGTAATTCGTTTAATTTCGGCAGTCAATATGAAATTATTTACCTGAAATTAATTTTTTTTCAATAACAATATATTATAAAATGAATGACAATTATTAAAAAACTAAATAAGTATTTTTCATCGATTATTTCAATTCAAAAAACAACAAATAACATCAAAAATGAAGAATTATATTTCTCTGATTATTCTCAATGCTCTCAAGTTATTTATTTTCCTTTTGAAATTCATTTTCGGCAAAAGCATACATCAAGATTTCTATCTTTCTCTTTTTGATAAGTTCACAGCTGTATGTTCAAATTCTAACATCTTGGAAAATCATGAATAATTTGTTATTCCATTCAAATTCTATTTTCAAAGGTAATAAAAAGAAAACAATCTTTGCTTTATTCCCGTCAAAAATCAGCCCCAACAGCAACAACAAAAAAAAAAACGGTCTGTTGCCTATGGAAACATTTTTATATTAACTATAAAAGATAAGTTTTTTCGAGATAACTGAAAACGATTCAATTCTTAATTCATTATTTTTTATTATAGGTTGCTTAGACGTGGAGAAACAGTAGATGTTTCTCTCTTGTCGATCACATAGTTCGTTCTCATATAATTTGTTAAGTTATATTTCTCTTCCAGTTACGGCGATATTATTTGGCTATATGGGGGAGGGATAACATCTAATATATATAACTTCCTAGCACCCGAATTTATAGCCCAACTTTTTCGATCCCCTATATTTAAAAGGGTAGGGAATCCGGGTATTTTAAAAAAAATTATATGTTTATTCTGAGGAAGTAGGTTTTTGCGTCTGTCGTAATTTAATTAATAGTTAGTACTTATCAATTTAGCATATTTGTGATCACCCCCTTGAAGCACTAAGATTGAAACCAGATCATTAGAACGAAAGTTATTCAGGGTGATATTTGTTTTTTTTATTTTGCGTACTGTACAAAATCATGCATTTGGTGTTTTTATTTCAATTTTCACTGTGATTAACTTCAATTGATTTTAGTAACGTTTTACTTTTCAGTCATTTAAATAATAATCTTCATTTGAAAATTGGTATTTCTCTTGCTTATAACTTTTTTATAGAAATACTTTTTTTTTCTGTCATAATCCAAAAATCCCGTTAAAAAAAAAAAAAAAAAGATTTTGTTTCTTAATTCAAATTAACTAAACCATTCAAAAACATATCATAGTAATTAACTATTCCATTTAACGTTTAATTCCAAAATATCCACTTTTGTTCCATTAGAGGACGCCAGACCGTGGAAGAAAATTTTCTTTCTTCATTACTAAATTAAAATTTAAAGTGTAGAAAAAGTGAGTTCAAACAAACCTAGAGTAAGTCACTGAGTTTCAAATACTGAAAAGAACATTTTAAAATATACAAATGAAAATAAATTATGAGATGATAACGTAGGATTACGCAACAGAGAAGTTCTCTTCTAATAATTTGTATGCATTTAAATATTTTGAAGTATTTTTTTCAACAATTGTAACTTCATGGTTACACTAGGTTTGCCTGAACTTACTTTTTCTTTCTTTTAAATTAGTAATTAAGGAGGAAGAGAGTTTGGCGTCTTCTTTAATATGCTAACTTGATAATAAAAAAAAGAACTGAATATTTTAAATATGCGTACTTAATTTAAAACTTAAGAACCTTACAACTTCATTTAACGTGTAAATAAGAACTTTATAAATATAGATTTAGTAATAATAGTTAAGAAGTGATTCCTCTCTTTGATTACCTATGATGTAAAAATGCAGTACGTTAGAATTATATATTTAATATCATAATTTAGCTGATTACAATTAATAATATTAGTATGGATTAAGTTATATGAAATATTTTTATCTTATTTTTTTTAAAATCCATATGATTAAAAAATATGTGAGGCAATATATGGTAGTTTATCTCAATAATGATTTAAAAAAAATAAATAATAATACTTGAAAATAATGAAAATTCACAAAAATGACGTAGGTTGCATATAAAATAGTAAAAGTAAATTTCAGTGCTAATGGTTTAATAATGAATTATGAGTAAACTACTTTTTTCCCCATTTATTTTAATATTATAGAGCTTTAGGTTGAATGATATCAGAGTAGTAGTAGTCCTGAAACTTCTAATTTTCCTTACAAAAAATATTTTGCCATTATCTGTTCTTTGATTTTAGTATTTTTTTCTTGATGTTTCTGATTTGTATATCCAGAACATATCATTTTCTAGGTATTCTAACGCAGTTCTTAAAATAATCGGAGTAAATAAACCAAAGAATTAGAATTTCGATCTTTTTATTTTAAGAAAATTCTTTTCCGTTCATCCAGAAAATTCTTTTTGAACACAAACGCTAAGACGTATATTCACTGTGTTTTCATTTCGAAATTATTGAAACCCCAAAAGTACTTGATTAAAGAAGTCATGAACTTGATTGCAAATTCTAAATAAATAATGATATTTAGAAATATTAACAAATTGATACTGATTATTTTTGTAATGAACAGTACCATTAAATTTTCCTAAATATTGATATCAAATTGTTATGAATCGTTCAGGGATTTTTCAATAGAATTCTACAGGAAAAAAAGTTAAAACTCCTTTTCTTTTCAGAATAAAGTAAGTTTGAAATTGAAAATTCTATAGTCGAGTTTCAGTAGTTTTTTTGCAGTAGAGAAAATTGTGATTTTTTTTGTTTATATTTTTTTAAAAGTAGTCTGGTACTTGTTTGCAATATCAAAAATTGTTCTGGTTTTTTCTTTAGCCTATCAAGAGGTCTGCGATTTGCTTATTAAGATGATGCAGATGATTAAATAAAATGAAATACAATGAAAATATTGTAAATGAACTCAGCCTATTTTCTGCTAAAATTGTTTTTTTAATAAAAAAACGCATTTTGTAAATACTATGATATAAAAGTGAATAAAATCACAATACAATACTAATTACTTCACATCAATAACAGAAAAAATTCTAAACATAAACTGAGAAGTAAGGTATGAAACTTAGAACAGCAATTTACTTCCATTTATGCTAACCTGTATGCAATATATGTAAATAAAATATATTTTTAAAATTGCGCATTATCTATTAATTGCATTTATTATTCTAATGTTGAAAGAGTATCAAGGTATCTATGACCTCCATAATAAATGAAGTATTTACGCACTTTTTTATATATTAAGGAACTGAATTAATTTTTCACGAAGTTTAAGATCTCATCTCATTGCAAAAAAAGCAATTTAATAAATATTTTTTTACAATAAATGCTTCTAGTAATGAAACAAACGCTTTCAAATTTAATTTTTTATACAGTTTTACTGAAACTTGTTTTAAGACTCAGGTAAACTCCAGGTTTTCAGTCTGAACTGACAAAATAAAAACACAGTCAAAACTTACAATTGTTTTCTTAATTTACTTTTAATCAATTCTCATGAAATCAGATACAATTAGATATCATTTATATGAAATCAGATATTTTGATAGATTCAGATAAAATTTAGGTAAGATGAATAAATATCATTTAGAGTTTAAAACTAGTGACATAGATCATTAAAGAAAAATCCCTTCATTTGTACATTTTTTCCCTCTTGAAATTATTGCACATATTTCTTTTTTCACTAGTGAATTTCCGATTACTTTAAAAATATCGATTATTTCATTTACAAGAAATTATTACTTTAAAGCATGATTGTTTTTTAGTAAATAATATGTCTTTGTCAATTTCTAAAAAAAAAAAAAAATCTTCACAAAAAAGTTTACATTATTCTTTTATCAAGATTGCTCTAATAGAGAATATCACTAAAATTAAACAGGTTATGTTTACTAACAATAAAAATTAAATAGAATTAATTCTTCAAAATAGCATTCCAAAGAAACATGGTGTTAAAATGTTACATCATTTTTTGTGATTGGTTCATTAATAAAATATTTTTATTTCCTCGCAAACACAATTCCTGTAAAAAAAAATTAAATCTGTTATATCATAAAACAAGATCGTTTTATAAAATATAAATTATTGTGTTTAATAAAATATAAATACAGTGTATTTGTAAAGTGATCCTCACAATAAAAAGGTTTTTTTCTTTTTTAATTCCCTAGGAAAAGGAATTAATGAGTTATTTTTACAACAATTTTTCATCACACACTAACAATTTAATTTCCAGATGAACAACATGAGCTTACATTAATGCAAATTGCATGAAAAAAGTTTTCTTTCATATATATATTACTTTAAAAAAACTACAATTCCAATTAATTTCTAAAAGAGATAAGATGAATAACTTGTTTTGAAAAATTGAAATTTTAACGAAAAACACCTGCAGAAGCGTTTATTAATTTATTTATATATTTTATTCATCATGGCTAGTCGAGGAGGAGAAATAGAATATCAAATTGCGGTTTAGGTTAATGTAATTATTTTGCTCTCCCACCACATTTACGTGTTATCATCGCCAATTGCAACTGCAATCGCCAAGTTTCCAATACGCAGTATGGTTTGCTTATACGTGTACCCCATACCGTCACCAATAGAGCATTGTGCAACATAAATAAAGTACTACAACCATATTTCCAATTACCAAAAAATTAATCATTGGCATCAATAATAGTTTGGCAATTTATAATTGATAATAGTTTCGCCTAATGAATTAATAATTTTGCTTTATTTAATACATAACTTATTTTTTGAAATTCAATTTCCGTTAATTTTAAGTAATTTTGTTTCGTAGAAACACATTTTAAAAGCATAACTAACTATATACAAAATAAACACTTATTTTCAGTATTATACTTTTATGGTAACCTAGTCCCCCTATGCTATCACGTTCAAACTCATCATTTAGTTTACCTGATGACAAATAAAAAATAATTAGATAATAAAGTACATGCAACAAACTCCTTTTAATATGATATATTTTATTTCCTAAGAGCTGCACAATCAGTCTTCTCAATGAGCAGACCTGGTGTGCTTTCCAGAAGAGGCATCCACTCTTTCAAGACCACCACAATGGGTGAGATACCATTGACCATGTTAATTTGGACGTCTAGTTTCTGCCACACTAGAAGGCAGCACCGAGACTCTATTTGGATGCTAAAGTGCACTAGGAATTTAATTTTGCCGAAAATGCCAAGAGCCAATAAGGCACTCCAGGGATCTTTTACATGCCGCATAATCATACGACATGGCCGCTGAGGATTTTCTGCATCCCGAAAATCCGGTGTCTGAGCCGGGGATTGAACCCGCAGACTTGGTTAATATGATATATAATATAGCGAACATCACTTATGTTAACTTCAAAATATTTGAAAAAAAAAAATAAAAATACAATCGTCTAACATTTAATTTAAAATGATGAATACTTAACCAGTTTAAAAATTCCATTTCTGAAAAGGCTTTATGAAACAATTTGAAAATTTTGAATGAATTTTGGGATCGGGGGCAAAATTTGCTCTTTGCAGCCGATGTCTAAATTTTGGAATGGTAGTGCAAATGGTTCTGAAATTATAAAAGGGGCAAACTCTTAATTTTATTATTATAGATTTAACAAATTTTGGGGAAAAATACATTATCGAATAAAAAAAGATGTAATAGAAACACAACAAAGAACTGAATAAATAATACAAATGAAAAAATTTACTTAATGGGTTTCCTGAGGAAATACAATCTGATTTGAATTTATATCCCCAGGGTTTTATTATATTTCTATTAATATGCATTTTAAATAATTAGATATCAGAAATATGATAAATATTTGGAATTAAATAAAATCCACACTTTAAATAATACTTATTTACCACCACCAATAAAAACATACTATCATCAATAATATCTAAAATCATCAATGCAGTTAGTTCTAAAAGTGGATTGTATGGCCCTGTTTGTCCTTTCTTGTTCATATCCCCATGGGCACTCAAATGAAAATATCTTTAGTATAGTGTTTTTGCAATACACGGGTTTTGAATTTCAGTTATCACTTTTTTAACTGCTGGATTTGCAACGATTCCCTCATAAATACACATCATTTTTATACATATTTTTATGCGGTTTCTCATTTCTTGATATTTTTAATTACAAACGAAGCACAATGTTATTAGCATACCCAAATTTTGGATTTAAGTGACGACTATTTGCTAACGCTTTACTCGAAAATCACTTTTAGAAACGCCAGATTTCATAATTTTTTCCCCGGTCACTTCTAATTGTTTTTTTTACTAATTTTGATATATTAAATACAATATTATTACAACAAACGTTTGTAACATTTTAAGGTATAACCTTAAATGTGATCTCTCTGCACAGATTCTATAGTAAATCTTATCATTTAGATTTTTTGTCAACCCTTTCAACATGGCATTTTCGATTCCAATATTTAATACTTTTTTTATAACAAGTGAATTTCGTTAATTTAGTAACATTAATTTTTAATGCCCGCAGTTGAAAGAGGGGGCCAAAGTCACGTTTTTCTGCTTAATTAATATTATTAGAGTTTTGGAGCAGCTTCAAGCAATTTTTGGGGAAAAAACAATGGCATTTGAGAGAAGAAATTTTATTTTGAAGCAATTATTCTAACCCTGCAAATAACTGCCTAATTTAGAAAAAAAATGAGATTTCATCAAAAAATTAGTGGGGTGCACCTGTAGGCCTTTACTACCCTCTTGCTGCAGACCTAACTGTGACTTACATAATAAAAAACACATAGATAAAACAAGACTTTTATAATTGGCATATATAGACATTATTTTCAATGGTGACATATTTAAATATATCAACAACACGATTGTGGCAATGTGGTCAGCACTGCCCACAGGCTGCCTTTACTTCCCGACAAGCTGTTACCTATCAATCCAAAGCTGAATGGGCTTCAAGCCACAGCTGGGGATCGAACCCCAGTTCTTCATGTCAGTTCAGCGCCTTAATCACTGAGCCATCACGGCTTTAAGTCTGTTAAGACTTTAGATAAATTTCAATAAGTATAAATGTGTATATGATTACATAGCAAAAACATTTACTTCCACATATCAAACATATTACACACACATACAATATTTGTAGAAACAATTTTAGTTTGACCTCTTGAAAAAGAATTTTTTACTTAATTTTCCTTAAATAATTTCTGAAATTGATTTTTCTGCACATAAAAATTTAGAGTGATTTTCAGTTCAATTTAGAGTGAAGTGTTAGCCAGAACTGTTGATACATTTAGCCAGGTTCCAGGCAAATCATTTTGTGAGATCCCTTTAAATATTCTCTTTTCACAGTACCACAATATTATTTGAATGCATATTATTTAAGAACTAAACTGACTTTCTATGAGTGTTTTGTTTTTAATAAATATTTATTTTCATCATGATTTACCTTTCGTAAAGATTTGCATTAATTATGATTTACCTTTAGTAAAGATAATTTTAAAAAAACAAACAGATAAATATTAAAATAAATAAAATATATGAGTGACCCTCAAAGGTTTAATTTCTGGTACATATTCACAAGCATGACTTTCCTTAGTAACTTGCGACTAGTATCGACTTTAGGGCTACCCAGCCCTAAATTAGATTTTTAATCTACTTTTTTGTGTGTATCATTTGTTGGAAGTAAACTGTCTTTCAATGGGTGGTTTTTCCTTGCATTTTTCATCAGGATTTGAAACGGACGAAAGATTAATTTCCATCATGATTTACCATCTGTAAAGAATTATTTTCATCATGATTTGCAGTTTGTGAAGATTTATTACCCCTAGGATTTACCTTTAGTAAAGAACTATTTTTGTCATGAGCTTTGTAATGCTTTTTGAGCGTTCCTAATCGTGAAAAAGTGTTATTACAAATTTCACATATATATGGTCGTTCTCCTGTATGTAACCTGGCATGAAACAGCAGACCACAAAATCGTGCAAAGGTTTTCTTACACACTTCACAGGCAAAAGGTTTTTCGTTATTGTGAATAATTCCATGTGCAATAAGAGTAGTTTTAGTTTTAAATTTTGCTGGACACACTGTACATTTATAAGGTCTCTCTGAACTGTGCACAACACTATGTTTATTTAACTGACTTTTTGTAATAAATCGTTTTTGACAAATTTTACAAATATGAGATTTTTCATTAAAAAAGTGATATGTTTTGATATGCAAATTTAAACCAGTTTTTCTTGTGAATATTTTATCACAAGATACACATTTATGATGTCTATTAGACTCATCATGAACATATTTTATATGTTTTGCAAGTTGTTTTGCTGATTTTAATTCCTTATTACACAATGCACATATTTGTGGACAATCGTTGTCAACAGGTTTATACTTTTCAACTAAATATTCATATTGTTTAAAATCTTCAAATTGCCTATGGTAATTTAAATATGTCTGACTTGCATAGTGGTAAAAAAGTGCATTCTTGCGACCAAAAATTTTATTACACATTTCACACTTAAAAGGCTTTTCTTTTGTGTGGGTAGCTAAATGACTTTTAAGAAGTCCAAGTTTTTTAAAACTCAATTTGCATAACTCACAATTGTAGGATTTCGTAAGTGTGAGATTCTTGAGATGTAATCGTAAATGTTCCTTAGTTTTAAATCTCTTTTCGCAATGATCACAAGGAACCGGCTTTTCTTTGGAATGCACATAACTATGTCTACGTAGATCACTTGATTTTTTGAACCATTTTTGACATTGTTTACAAATATGACCTTTCGTTCTTATGATAGGTGATTGCTCACAATCCTGTTCAGGAGATATTACATTTTTCTGATCAAAAATTCTCTCAGTCATAATGAATAAAATTTATAAACTACTTTAGATTTATAACATAGCGATGTATGAAAAAAAAAAAAAAAATCGAGATTTCTGCCAGAGCCAGGTTTTTGTTTATGTTTGTTGATTAGTGGCGCAGTGGTATGCTTGCAGCTCTGTGGATTTCTATAATTGATTAACCTGATAAAACTCGAAGCAGATGGCGTTAGTGGCGAGAATAATAAGGAGGATTCTAGTTTATGGTTCATGATTATTTATAAATTTCATGATTAGAGTTTAAGCCATCATTCAACTTTCAAGGTTTGTATAGATCTATTGCAAAACTATTCCAAGAGAGACTAGTGTTTTTCTGGCTTTTTCAATTATTTAAAATGATTTCGAGACAAAAGCTAGCAAACTATATATCGAAAGTTGTAAGGTTCTATATATCGAATGATGATTCTAATATCTTTAATTAAATTAAGACCTCACAATCTGATTAAATACATAAGAATCCAAAAAAATTTCATTAATGTAATATTAAATGAAAACTTAAATTCTTATCTTATTGATAAAATTTTCTAGAATATCGAGACTGCTCACACGACTTTTCCTTGTAAACACAAATCCATATTTTTGCGTTTATTTTCTAACAGAAGGTCGCAAAGTTCGTTCAAAATAATTTATTTAAGCAAACCTTTTATTCATTTGATTGGCTTCCATAGTTTTGAAAATTATTTAAGTTTCCAGGATTATAAATGGTTACCATCTCAACTTTTTTAAAAATTATATGTATCATAAAAATTAATTTCATTCATGTGAAATTTTTGTAGTTCGAGGCCCTGCATATGCCATTAAAACGGCCCTGTTTTTAATATGGGATAGATAAGGTGAGATAGAACGAGGAGTACCTGGTTTAAATTATGTTTTAAAAATAGTTCATTAAAAGAACTGCAAATGAACAGCTTATACTTTCATCCTAAAAATTAAAAAAATATTTTTTTTATTTAAGAAACGAAATATTTTTTATTTAAATTTTTTTTATTCAGTTCTCCGCCCTGGCCAAGATATGGGGCAGGGCAGAAGTTTAGTTTTTTTCCCCTTTCTTTAAAAAAAAACAACATATGTTTAAAAAATAGAAAAACATACAAATCTCTTAGAAACACATACAAAAAGTTTGACCTATATTTGGGTAAAAGTGTTAAAGAAACAATTTCAAAAGGGTCCAACTCTTCAAAACCGTGGTTATTAGAGAGTATGGGTGAGATATTATCAATGTATATGTATGTACGTGGTAGTGAATATATTTTAAACCATGCTTGAACTAAGAAAACATTTTCTGAGATACAAATTTCAGTTAAAAAAGGAAAAAAATCTCGAATTCACAGCTGTTTCATTATAAGAATATATAGATTGGATGAAGTACTTCTTCTTTCTGCACTAGTCACAAGATTCAGGTTAAAAAAAAGTAAGACCACTTCAGAAATATATGCAAATGAATGCTTACTACATAAATACCGATGACTCTGTACGATGATTCGGTTATCGGTACTTATGCACCGATGACTGTTACTTCGCATGTATTAACTATGATTGTAATGTTAACATGTATGTGCACATTACCTTGGTAACAAAATCATCGGAAGTTATAATACCAGGATTTTCAGTTTTTTTAATTTTACTTTTGCTTTTTTCCCTCTTTCTATAGGAGTTTCCTTCTTTTTTTATTTTCTCTTTTTCAGTCTACTGGGAAAAAAAAGGTTTTTAAAATTTTAATTTAATTTTATTTTTCTAGTTTGAACATGCTTTCTACAATGACAGTTCTTTTTTAGTCTACTTGCAAAATGTAGCTGTTAAAACTTTTATCTACTTTAATATTTTTCTCTAGAATGATAGCCTATTTTATCTTTTTTTATAGGTTATATTAAAAAAAAGGTTGTTTTTTAAATTTTATTTTACTATTTCGAGATTTTATATTCCATCGTTATAACAAAAGTATATTTTCTTTTCTTTTTTCAATATTTTATTTGATTAAGTAGTTTTTAAAATTTTTTAATCTATTTTATTATTTTTAGCTTCAACCTCTCATCTCTGTAATGATAGTGTTTTTCAAAATAAATGAAATCAGTGGGAGACAATGAGTACATAATTTGCTAATGTTTAGAAACAAGCATGAAAAACACAAAGGGCGCGGCTTTTTATTAATTCTAAAAAAGTAAATTGGGTTTTAAACAATGAGTTCTATAAAATAAAATTAATACAAATGCTTTGTTTCCAATGTTGACATTGTTGCAAATCTGAAAGGTGGGGAATTCTCCAGATTTAACAACATTTTGACATTTTAACAATTATGAGAGAATTCTTCCTATTGTTAAGCACTTAGTTACGTTTATTCAAACAAAAAGATCTAACATAATCTTGGAATTTTTGATAAAAACAACCTCAAAGCAAACACCATTTATTAGGATACAATAAAATGCTGGTAGATTTTTTAAGCGGAAACAGTAAACTTCAAAGTAGGTTCAAGTTAATTTAAAATAAGTTATTTATTTTAGTATAAAATATAATGAAATATCGAATATATGATTAACTTCAACAAGAGGAGGTTCAATTAAGATTAGATTAATTGATTTTAGCAAATATATTTAGCACACTTTTAAAAAAGTTGTACTGAAGTAAGATTATTATCGGTGAACTTTTTATTTTGAGAAATACCTCAAATTGCGTATTAAAGAATATAGACATAGCTTGATATGCATGTTAGTTGAAATGAATATACCTCTAAACAAAATGCCCGTTTTAAAATATGAATATAGGTTGAATGTTTAACGTTTCAAAAATAGATTAAGGATCATTCAAAGCGGATTAAATTTTTTTTAAAACGCGCTTTTCAGACAGTCTATTTCCTTAAATACACATTTTGAGCTATGACCATTTTATAAAACAACATTTCAAACTATGTTCATTTGAGCAGTGTCCATCTTTTCACATGTGCGTACCAAGTAGTTTTTATTTTCTTCAATAACGCGCTTTTTGAGCTGTATCCATTTTTTTTAAACGCGTGACGAGCCATACGCGAAAAGAACAATATTCTCCGTTCATTTTGACTGAGATATCACAATGTTAGATAAGAACAAAAAATATCTAACTGGAATAAATAAATTATTTAAATAACAGATTTCGCTAAACTGAGACTCGTAAAATTTGATCAAAGTTGCATTGCTTTAAAGAGTATTTTGCCTAATATACAACGAAGAGCCATCACATTATGACCACCCTGCTAATAACATGTAGGACCACCTTTAGCCCTCAAAACTACTAGCATCCGCCGTGGCATTGATTCCACAAAGTGCTGATAGGTAGTTTGAGGTATCTGGTACCAAGCACTCACCAACTGGTCCTGCAATTCCCTCACATTGTGAGGAGGTAGCGTGGCAGCACGAATTTGGTTTACCAAGTAGGACCACAAATGCTCTATTGGATTAAGGTCAGGTGAATTTGGGGGCCAAGACATGACTTGAAAGTCACTGGAATGTTCCTCGAACCAATCCATGACGATTCGACCTTTATGACGTGGTGCATTATCCTGTTGGTAAACACCATTCCCCGCAGGAAAAACTGTTGCCATGAATGAGTGAACCTGGTTTGCAACTATGTTCAAGTAGCTTACAGACGTCAGGGATTGTTCTATGAGGATTATTGGTCCTAATGTGCCCCATGAAAACATTGTTCATGGGTGAGAAACCATGAAAACCTGGGTGAGCCCATTGTTATTGATGGAGGGTGGTCATAATGTAATGGCTCTTCGGTGTATAAAGCTTATAGTTACATTAGTTTCCCAAAATTAATTAGTTTTATTGTTATGGTCTCAATAGATCTACACCGATGCGCTGTCGGCGACTAGTATTCCTTTAATTAATTGAAAGTCCACAAAAGGGCAATATTTGAGAGTTGTATGCGAACAAAAGATAAAAAAAAGTATGATTCAGATAATTTATTGCCTTATGAAATAAGTTAGGATCTGAATAAAAAAAAATTAAATAAATAAATATTATAAGCAAAGAGTAAATAGTTTTTACTTATAGTCCTTTGATCGATGCATTACATCTCTCCTGAAGTTTTACTCAGGTTGACTTAAAACACTGGGAAAAAAATACTCTTAACTAGTTAAAATACTAGATTAAAAAAATTAATAAGAAAAAAATTATTTTGAAATTTCAGAACCCTGTTAGTGCCCAGTTTATTTTTGGGAACGATTCGAAAAATGCATAGTGGGCAGTTTTTAACTGCGATTCTATTATTCGATTTCATGTCTGTGTGGTTAGAACCGAGCAATCGAACTTTTAACTACCTTCTGATTCGCTATAGCATTCAAAATCGCAATAGCGCTCTGCACAACCAATGACAATTCAAGTTTCATTCGTTTTCTGAACACAATAAGCAGATTTTCTAGCGATGTTATCACCAAAGAGTATTTAGCATCAACAGAAATTTCAACTAGTTGGAGCACTCTTAATTTTTATTGGAACATTAGCATCACAGATTTCAATTGCTTTTATACTGTTAATCTAAATCAGGGCTCGAAGAAAGTCAGAAATTTTACCCGTCCCCGAGGACGGTTTGTCCAACAATGTACCCGTCCTCCGTTGAAACTAACCCGTAGCTTCTAAATAAATAAAAATATAATTTTCTCTTATTTATTACAAACATTTATATAAATTGTACAATGAATTAGTAGTTACTAGGAATACAAATACTAGGTTACTAATAGTAAAACCTAGTATTTATTTTATGAAATAATTTATTTCTTTTATGAAATAATTTAAATGACAAAGGTCAAGTTATCTGGAATGTCAATTTATCCGAGGGTACTTCGTTTATTAAATGAAACAAATATGACGTTTGCCAGTTCCACAATCAAGCCAATGATTTACAGAGGTTTCTGCACAGAAATCTGAAAGGGGTTTTCCATTTAGGTGGATGTTCATAATTGCGTTTAACGCTTCTTGTTTAAGACCAGTACGTAATGTGTTTTTTTGTAAGTTCATTGCTGAAAAGCCTCTTTCAACCACTGCAGTACTCCCAGACAGAGAAAACATCAATTCCACCAAGCGCAGTATGTTGCTGTAATTCTAGATTATAGGGTCATTTTAGAAGTGAGGCGCTAGACTCTTATTGAAAATGTATCACGAATATTAATGGGAAAATGGCCGTCCGCGCGGACGTCGGATTCGAGATATTTGTTGTCCCAGGGAATTTTTGACCGCCGAGGACGGGCGGACCGGTGGTTTTTCGAGCCCTGATCTAAATCATTTACGATCCCAGTGCATTTCAAGAGAATCACTTACTATAATTCCACCTCTGTCAATATGCATGGGTTTCCAAATACTTATCACGTATACTTAGTGCGGTGATTCATCGAAAAAGCAGCATTATTACACTCCTATTTATTCCATTCAGGTCCCACAGTGGAGTCTATAGATAGCAAGACACAGTTCACTTCAAGTATCACTGACAGCGGTCAGTGAGCGACCACATTATCTGTCTGTGAAAGAACTGAGGGTGTGCGGTATCGGTCCTCGTTAAACTGTTCTATCGTAAAGAACTTGATCTCGCATGCAAGTCGTCGAGCTACCAAAATGGGGGAACCCATTCTTTCTGCAGAGGTTCAAAATTGTGATGGCGTGTCTCTGGAACAATCACTAATAGCTTATTGAGAACACCGACCACAGTGCTGACATAAAAATATCCTCAGAGGTAGACGGATCATGCATTAGAGTATCCTTGCCGTCAGGCTAACCGTGGAAGGTTTTCATGGTCCTCCTCCCTATTTAAAGCAAATGCGGGTTAGTACCATCAAAAAGTCCTCCACGAAGGCAAATTTCTCTTAATTCTAGATATAGGAGTTCCCTTGTCTTCTGGATTGGGTTCAATATTACAAGGTTACGGAATTGAACATTAGTCGTCGTAAACCCACAATTGGGTCGGCTGTTCAACGACGGTTATAAAATAAAATAGCCTATTGAGAGTCGTGTAGGCTCAGGGTATAGAGCATTCGCCTTTCAATTTGGTGAATCGGGTTCGATCCTAGCTATGACTGGTGGATACGAATCCCGCACCCGATGAACCGACAACAGTGCTGAAGTAAAATATCCTCAGTGGTAGTGGGTTAGAGTCTCTTTGCGTCAGGCTAACCGTGGGAGGATTCCGTGGTTTTCCTCTCCACGTAACGCTAATGCGTGTGAGTTCCATCAACAAGTCTTCCACACAGGCAAATTTCTCCCAATATTTGATCCAGGAGTTTCCTTGTCTTCTGGATTGGGTTTAAAATTACAAGGCTACGGAGTTGAACATTGGTAGTCGTAAACCCAAAATTGGGTCGGCTGTTCAACGATGGTTATGAAATAGCCTATCGAACAGCTCTAGTTCGATGTAATCATAGCACTGCTACAACTACTTTTTCTATTGAGTCTAAAAAAAGAACAAATATACCTTTTTTTATTCCAGACCTTTTATGATAGCCCCTTCTTTGAAATTTCTCTGCATTTATATTCTTGTGCTTGGAGTTATGCAAATTTTCGTGAAATGTGCGGCTAACAAGCTAGATTCATCTTGGGACATCAGAGAAGAACCAAAACTTGGAGATATTTATCTCACAGTTCCTTCCGAAAGTGATGAAGAAGACAGATTTCCGATTTCAGAAGAAGAAATTGTACCTACAGAAACTATGACCGTCGCTGCGGATGAATTCATCGGGCTTCCCACAGCAAGTTATGAAGAAAACAACTATGTGACGGAAGATACTACCACATCCGAGAGCTCTTCATCTGTTACCCTGAGTTGGGCAGAATTATTCATGATTTTGCAAAAAAAGGCCTTTCCTTCAGAAGCAAAAACTTTGCATCACTCGTCGCAGCATTCCCTTACGATGTCCACTACTGAATCTCGTGAATCTATTGCAAGCACTGAAGTTTTAAATGATGTTCAAACCATCGTGGAAAATCTTCTGAAGTACAATCGTGAAACTGGAGAGCAATTAGTGAAGTTGAAGAAAGCCCTTCTCACGTAAATAAAACAATTTTTAATCTATTTGTTACCATATTCATGCCATATCATAAAGATATGTCATATTCATAATGATTACTCTTAATATATAACTTTACAATCCTAGTAGGAAAGGAAGTCAAAGAAAAAAAAAGTTATGCACAATTGTGATAATTAACTTAAGTAATTAGATCAAGCAAAGCACTATTTAGCAGTACATCCCATCAAAACAAAGATTAACTGAATTTAGTATCACCTGGCATAACGCTGATGCTGGAGGCATGATATTTAAAATTTACGACAATCAAGCTTTCTCCCGTACAAGGGGATGTAAAAAATCTATCACAAAAATGTGTAGTATACATGCAGCTGTTATCGGCACCAATTTTACTCATAAATTGCTATGTATCGATCTGCGCCAAATACAATGATGGCAGTAGTGCCTGTTACAAAAATTAAGCATGGTCGTGTCAGCAATAATATGGCAACTCTTTACGGTTCCCCGTAACGAATAAGTACATTTTCTCCATCCCTTTTTATTTCATAGCTATTTTTTATTTTTATTTCATGCGAATTCCGCACCCGGTTCGTACCGACCAGTGTTGACGTAAAATATTCTCAGTGGTAGGCGGATCATGGGTTAGAGTCCCCTTGCCGTCAAGCTAACCGTGGGAGGTTTTCACGATTTTCCTCTCCATGTAACGCAAATGTGGACTAGTCCCAGAGAAAAGTCCTCCACGACGGAAAATTTCTCCCAATACTTGATCCTGGAAATCCTTTGTCTTCTGGGTTGGGTTCAAAATTACAAGGCTAAGGAGTTGAGCATTGGTAGTCGTAAACTCAAAATTGGGTCGGCTGTTCAACGACAGTTATAAAAAAAAATGAGTACCTATTACCAAAATTAATTAAGCATCATTGACGTCAATAATAATTTACATTCTCTTAAACAATATAATTACATTTCTCCGTTAGTATATAGCTAATTATTTTATTTCAATAAGTAACTATTACCATAATTAATTGTCATTTACGTCAATAATAATCTTGGTGTTTTTTTTTTAGAAAATATTTTTTAATGGTAATGCAATTTTTAATAAATTATAATTTTTTCCATCATTACATATAAGTGATTTCTGTAGATATTAGATATATCAGGGTATGTTCATGCTCCGAAGTGTTGATAAAACTTTTGTACAAATATATATACGTTTTAAAATTTTCGACTTCAGTTCTCTATCACTGATAAATATATTGCGCACAAAGCTGAAATGTTGAAGAGTATATCATAAAAATACTTTTCTTAAAAATATATTCTTATTTTTTGTCATATAAGTTTGAAGTCAGTAACTTTTTCTAGAATGAAGTTCCAAATGCTCCTTTACAAAAGCCCTTTAAAAATGATAGTCACACAAAATATTTTTCACGCATTTCCCTCTCTAAGAAATTTTAAGCAAAGTTTTTCAATTTATAAGCGATTTATTAGAATAATTTTCATTTTCAATAGTGATTATTTGTTTTTTGATGATTTTAGTAATGAATGTAAACTTCACAAAGCGTGGCCGAGATAGTCTGGTTGGTAGGGCGTTGGGCCTATGTCCAAGAGGTCGTGAGTTTGAGAGGTCGTGAGTCTCCCATGTAGTAAATAAAAATCTGTCTGGTCACA
Source organism: Parasteatoda tepidariorum (assembly GCF_982258835.1). Lineage (NCBI taxonomy): Eukaryota > Metazoa > Arthropoda > Arachnida > Araneae > Theridiidae > Parasteatoda > Parasteatoda tepidariorum. The sequence continues at coordinate 46,376,916 of NC_141764.1, forward strand.
AAGTCCTCCAAGCTGAATTGGAGATTTATCGTTCTCTGGTCCAGGTTAAAATTACGATCTGTGGATGTATGAATGGGTCCACCCTTTAAAACGGGCTGTGATGTGTGTGTGGCTTAAGACCTATTCTTGACCATAGATGGCACCACTGAAAAACAAGAAACGCACCCTCTACCTTAAATTCACGTGTTTTCACCAAGCAGACTTACTGATTAATTGGCATTAGAAACAACAATAACTTTACAGTGCTAAAAAAAAAATTAATGTGATTTATTTCAAATTTAGATCAAGAAAACAAGGAAAGAAAACACCGAGAATCAAAATAAAAATCAACGCACAAGCACCAGTACGTATTAAGACTGAATATGTGAATGGGAAGAATGTTCTAAGTAAAGGAATTATCTCTGTTCTCAAGACGACTCCAAATCACCAAACAGTTAACAAGTAATTCTTCCTTATTAATTTCTCGTGATTATTTCGTTAGTCTGTTTTATAACACATTGTAGACTTGCTATAAAAAAAACTTTAAATTTTACGCATTTGCACGAATACATTAATCAAATTATCGTTCAACAAAAATGAATGTCTTATATAAGTTGAGTTATTAGTAGTAGGATCTGTATATACAGAGTGCTCCAAAATTCGATCATAAGGGTGATAAAGAAAGTCAAGAAGATGAAACTTACCAAACTACATTGAGTTGCGAACCAGTTGTTGAGAGGGTGAAAATCACGAAAAACGCATGCAGGCTCATAGGGCAGATTGTCCTCGCTAAGACAGACTTTAAAAATATCTCTGACATCGTTTAAAACGTTCAGGAATCGTTTTTACGTTGTCGTAGACAGCGCAATGACGTCACTACTTAGAGTAACTCTTCTAATAACTAATCAAAACTTTATATGGTAGGCAGGTTTGTAGTATGCCGAAATCTTTTTGCCATTTTCATCTTCTCAACGTGAAAGAGATGAGCTCAGGCTTGCTTTTGGAAGGTTTAAGGTTTGGAAGGAATTTTAATCCAAGCCCGAGATACATCGGATTACATTGCGCCAGAGTCTCAGATATTCGCTGGATAAAGGCCAAATTTTGCGATCTTGTCACTTTTATATTTAAACAAGGAAATTAGTAAATTAAAAACTTTTCTATCACCAACCTGTGAGAGGAAAAGCGAAGAGAAAAACTGAACCAACTGAAACTCCATGATGACTAAAACAAAAATTAAAAAAGGAAATCAAAACACTAGGCTAAATTAAAGTCATTTGACAATCAGTGCACAATACCTCAAAAAGCAAAAGCTTCCAACAAAAGAAGCAGATCGCAGAAATTAATTTTATAAATTTTTCATACTTAATAAAGAGATTAAAAATTTGTTTAAAAGTTGATGAAAATTTAACCCTGAAACCGAGCTCACCCGATACCTTTTTTCAGTAAGCAAGCCCCAGTTGGGACTACAACTTCTAAAAGGGAGAAGGCCTCATCACGGATCAATTTAGTAGTCTGACCTAAAGAACATAAAGTGCGCAGTGGGGATAAAATAAGAAAGTTATAACTACGTTTCGGCTACTAAGCTGCGCAGTTGGGGTGATTACAAAACATGCAATTACGTTTGGACTACCAAAGGATCAAATTTCTAGTTTATGGTAACAAATGCTGAGGCCTTCTCTCTTCTAGGTCTGGTCCCGGGCTCAGACTGACCACATCACAAAGTTTTATACCCCCTTTTGAATTTGTCAGAGAAGTTTTGGGACATCCTTTAGTTAATCCACTAAAACAATTTTTTTTAGGAAAGAAAAATTAGAGAAGCAAGAAACAACAATAATCGGTCCACCTTTAGAACAAGAAACGAGCGGTGAACTGGAAAAGGCCAGAAAACAGTTCATCAAAAAGGGGGCAATATTCCTCCGCCATGCTTGGAACAGATTTCTGACACAGAAACTAAAACATTCTCTTCGCAACGAAGAACTGGAAACAGATAATTAAAATGAGATTTCTAAATGAAGCATTTTGTTATTATATTTTCACATGAAATTTACATAGTCTTTTTATAATAGCTGTAATAAATACGAATCATTTATTTTATAAGAATCAGTTTGAGTAGTGGTCTGATGACCAATAAATAAAGTTCTATCTAAATCAATACTTAATAATTATTTTAATCTCGGTAGCAGAATTTATAGTCAATATGCAATACTATCTTCAAAGTTGCCAGCCACTTTAACTCAGTCAGGCAAAGATTATATAATAGTAAAAAGTAAGCTTAATCTAACATATATTTAAGCACAATTTGTAATTATTAAATTAAAATTATTAAATAATAAATTTAAATTAAATTTAAATAAAAAGTTAAACATAAAAACTTAATGTAGTTTAAATTTAATTTTATGCAATCATACTTTAGCTTTGCTTTAACGGAGAAAAGACAGATGCTTATACAACGGCTGAACTTAACAGATAAGTTACAGAACTACTTGTCTTGAATAAGCCCAATAAAGAAATCAGAAAGAAAGGATGAACGTTTAAATATTAAAATAAAAAATTTTCATTTTAAAAATAAACATAATTGTAATTTATTGTGTTCTGATTGATTAAAGTTTCTTGAAATAAAATTTATACCCTCACAGGTATTTTACAGATAAATAAAACAGCCAAAAAAATAAACATTGAGTATCATTTGTCGGTATCGAATTTAAAAAAAGGAAAAACTATTCCATATTTTTATAAATGAAAATAGAAAATTCTTTTTAATTTTATTGATTTATTTCACCTGCTCTAGGTTTTTTCTGTTGACATTTTTTTAAATTTACTAAAGAAAAAAAAAATGAGGTGAAAAATAATTTGTAATATTTATTCATTATTTGACTCTTACATTGAAAATTATATCTCAAAACCTATACCTCAATACTTATAACATTTTGTATGAGAAATAAGAAAAATTACATTAAAGTTTAATTTTATAAAAGTGCATAAAATTGGCACTTAATGCAAGAAAAAAAATTACTTTTCATACTATTTTAGGAAAATATAACATAATTCCAAACCATGTCTTGTCTATACATTGTAATTTTTTATCATTAAAAAAAATGATTTCTTTTATAATTAATGTCAAACATTAGCTTTTGTGAGAAATAGAATATAACTAAATAAGAATGTGGATGTTTTGCAACCAGTAATTGCAAAATATTAGAAATATTTAACTTAAAACTCAATAACTGATTAACGTTACCAACAATTCAAAGATCAGCCTTTTTTGTAAGAATATTGTAGGTATTTTTTTAGGTTTTTGTACAGCTTTTAAGAATTATAATCAAATTCTCTGACTATTCCAGGTTTTCCTTGACTTGTGAAGCCCTATTACAAAATTTAACCCTTTCCAATGTAGTGCTGCTAGTCTGGTTGCACTTAATGTTACAAACCACTGTAAATGTAAAACTATTTGCAAACACTATTCTTTGAGCAACAAAGAGTTAAAGTATGCTTAACTAATAAAGTATGCCTAACTAAAATTAACTGTTCCACAATGAGTTAAATACAAAAAAGCAAACCAAAGTTACCCCACTATATAAAAAAAATAAAAACTCAGAAGAGATTCCAATTAACATTTATGAAAAAGTTAATATCTCATGGTAATTTAGACTATACAACATAGATTTAACTAGCTATGTCATTAAATTTCATAGAGCACAATGAATAAAGTAAGGAAGTATTTGTTTTTGGAATAGAATAGTGTTTAAAAGGCATTTGACAACAATTAGTCAATGACAACTTTAGGAAGCCAATTTTTTGATACCATATACTTATACAAAGAGTGTGATTGCTATGCCAGGAACAGTTTCAATAATTTTGCCAGTTAAAAGCTCAATCAAAGTCTAAATGCATAATCTTTATTTTACACACATTTAACAGTGCAACGTGAAAATTTTAAAACTAATTAACCCAAATTAGCTTAAAGTCATTCTCCACTTTCATTGGTTTTACACACGAAATATAGATAAAAATTGTTTCAGTAAAATTATAATTATTTTCTTTTTGTGAGTCAACTGTTTTTTTAATGCTAAACATGCTGGGTGGGTGGACACAATAGACAATCACATTATTTCTTTAAAAAACAAGAAAGTTCAAACAAGTTTTGTTCCATTCAACAATATTAGTCAAAAATCATCACTGTTATTAAAATCTTTTAATCAAGTTTTAGGATGAATGCGGGAAAACACTAAGTGTTTCGAAAATACAGTCGAACCCCGCTATAGTGAACCTGGGATATAGTGAACACTCGGATGTAGTGAACTTTTTTAGCGGTCCCGTCCGTATTCCTATTTAAATAATGTTATTTTTAACGCTTATAGTGAACAGCTTAGAACTTAGAAACTCGGTTATAGTGGACTCAAATTCCATTTCTTTAAATATCTTTTTCAGTCCTCCATCTTTAAACTTGTAGGTGTTGGGACTGAAAATGAATGCCTTCCTATAAAATGTGTCATATTACTCTCCTTTATGCTTATCACTTTTAACTATACTGTAATAAATGTCAAACAGATCATTTATCTTATACTCCCCCCTCCCTGACAAGTCTCGCTTTCTCTCTTTTCCCCAAGCTTGCTCTACAACTAGTTAACTTGGCCACCTGCTGAATTTTTGGAATTTTCTTATCTGTTCAAACCATATTCTTTACAAATCACCCCTTGACAATCAAAAAGGGGAACAATTTAACTCATTCTACAGCTGCTCTCTTCATATTCTTACATTATCTATTTGAGACAAGATTTTTATTTCAAAAGCAGTGAAAATGGCAAATTCTCTAAAGAGAAAAGCGTTTTCGATAGACGACAAAGTTAAAATTGTAAAGCGTATTGATGATCGAACCAATCAATCGACACTGTGTAAGGAATTTTCCTTGTCAAAATCTACAGTTTCAAACATTTAGAAAAATCGAAGTGCAAATCTTGCGGCATACGACAAAAACATGATTTCATCGAAAAAACTGCGTGGAGCTAAAAGAGAAAACGTAGAAGATGCTTTGTTAGGATGGTTCGAAATCTTGTTCAAAATGTAAAAATCTTACATTCTTTGCACATTGTAGATAAGAAAATTGATGAACTCAATTTAAAATCAAATTGTGTTCAATCAAAAATCACAAATTTTTTTCATAAAAAGTGAAAATAAAACTAATATTTAGCGACGTAATTACTTTTTCCATCAATTTTTGCTTTATTATCTGTTAATTAGTTAATAATTTTTTAAATAACTTATGCAAAATTGCAAAGCCAATTTTCAATCATTCAACTGTCTTATGCAAAAAATATTTTTCAAAAAATTTGGATATAGTGAACCATCGGTTATAGTGGACACATTACTGAGTCCGCAGACGGTTCACTATAGCGGGGTTCGACTGTATATATTTTTTCCTAGGTAAATTTATTGACAGCATAATAAAAATATATTTATATTCACTTTCACGTTATTCCATAGAGTTTGACCTACTAATTAAACAAGAAGTTATATTAAACAAAACAAGTAATGTAAAAGTTCTTTGTGAGGGCATATAATCACTTCGTAAAAAACTCAAAATAGTATCAAATTTACTTATTTAACAATACTTATTTTATTGTAGTTTTGTTAAATTAAAAGTAACTGAAAAGCGATATTATTAAACGAAAGATATTTTATATGTCAAAAAAACAAGACCAATGACATGAAAAACCAATTAAAGAAAAACGGTAAAAGATGGAATCAAACAGTTTGATGTTTAACCAGTGGTTTTATTCTTGCCAAGTTTCACAATTAGTTATAAAGCTTATTGACAAATGGCACTTCTGGTTAAAAGATAATTTTTAAGTGATCTTAACAATCACCATTTGTAGCAGGAACATGGCAGAACAATTAAATTAACAAACAATAGTGCAAATATTTTAGCTCGAATGGTTTGATAGGCATCTGAACATTCTTTTAAACATATATATTTAATGAGTACCACACCTTAATGAACTAATTTTATAACTTGGTAAAAATAAGTTTCATAAGAAAAGAAAACAAAAATGTCTCTCTTTGATTTTTCAAATCATTTCCATTTTTGGAACAACTGAAAAAATAAGATTCAAATAGCAAATATCAAAACATTGAATGTCACAATTGTATTTGCTTTCAGTTTATCTGCTTTCTCTGGCTAAACATTTTAGGTAAATATAATATTTACACAAGAAACGTTAAAATTAGCTTTTTACACAGGTTATAAACTATCAATAAAAAATTTACGAACAATTATAGAATTTCTTAAAAAAATATAAAATGTTACGGACAGGCTCTACAGATTTTCCCTCTTAAATAATTTTAAATAAAATATGACGTTTCTTAAGCCACATCTCTACTAGTTCCCCCCTCACAAAAAGCAAATTTTAACTTGTTAAAAAAAAAATTAAAAAATAAATAAATAATAATAATTAATAACACAGAGAAAATAATTTAAACACACAGAGAACTGAAGATCCCATATTTTATTGATTGATCTGATAGATATGCAAGATAAAATATAATTGTAAAGTTTGAGATTCAAAATTTAAAAGCTACAAAAAACCTAATTTAATAAAACAATACAAAATTTATCGAATTTCAAAACTGATCAACTCAATATTTGGTCTTCAAATATAAAAAAAAATATTAACAAATGCATTAAGTGGTTTGAACATGTACAAATATAGTTGAGAAAATTATTAGACACAATACTAATGTAAACAGCATCATTACAATTAAGTAGTAAACGAATATCAGACCTATTTAATATTTAAAAAGGGATGACATAAATGATAAGCTGCACAATGAAAGCAAAATTTGTTCATCAAGTATAAAATATGAACTAATACTAAAACAACAAAATGCAAAATAAATATTAAAAAAATTGGCATCTAACGTAGTGGATAGTAGATATATGGCAATTCAATGTAATTATGTTGATAGAATTTTACATTTTGCTTTTTCCTTCCTGAAGTTGCTGATCAAACAAAAATTCTCCCATAGGAGTGTCCATTCCATTCAAAATGGTGATGAATCTTTGCAATTGAGAAATTGATTTAACCTGCTCATCAAGAAATTCTCCCTCAATAAAATCCATCAGCTAAAAAACAAAAATGTGTATAAAGTATAGCTTTATTATAAATATTAAATACTGACTAAATAAAAACTTTTTTTAAAATATCAATAAAATACTAACCTAAAATTAATGACTTTAAAATTTTACAGAAATTGCAAAAAAGAAAATGCCAAAATACATCTTCCTCAATAAAATATCATACCTCAATATATATATATACAGTGAAACCTCCGTTAAGCGGACATTCATGGGACCATAAAATTTGTCCGTTTATGAGAGTTGTCCGTTTACGGGAAGGGTACCCTAATAACGAAATTTAACACCGTAAATTGATTTTAGAATATTCTCAAAGATGTAGAAATAATTAAATAATATCTACAAAGATATTGTAAATATCTACAAGAATATTTATTTAAACAATAAGAATGATAAAAAAAGAATATATAAAGAAGTTTGATATAAATACATAATTCTGGATGTAGCTACAGATTAATAAATATAATTTTCCTATTAGCATAGATACTCAAGTTAGACATATGATACCAAATAGGAGCGTACTGTCCTCAGTCCGCTTCAATTATTAGGTGCACATCCCCTTACACCTACTTATTATTTGATAGGGAACATGGTTAATACCTTCTTGGAAAATAAATCTCCCATGATTCACAGAAAAAAAAGTAATGCATACCTGTGAGTCATGAGGACCTATGGAGATGATTATTCGCAATTGATCAGCTATCAAGTGTCTGAATAAATGTTTCATTTATATAAACACCTTAAAGATTATACTTCTGTTCTCTGTTTTTTACCCCAGTTGTGTTAAATACAGTCTTCAAATTGATAAGAAAATTGATGAAATTTTCAATGGGGAAGAAGCATTGAGAGAAGTCATTTCAACTTGAGGGGTCTCATAACCTGTGTGGTCCAGATGAAAAGATCAAAAAATGCCGATGTCAGAATTATTTCAGGAGTGCAGTACCATTTTCTCTCCTTTCTTTACAAAGATAAGGCAAGGTGACAGGAGAAAGATTGATTTTTCGGTGGGAAAGCTTAACAATATTTTTAGTTATGGATAAGGCAAAAAGTTTTATTTGCATGCTTTGAAAATGGTGAAAAGTTGCATTTTTTTAGCTTACAATTTATTTAGAAAAAGTAGTGTCCGGTTTGTAGAGATAAAAAACAACGTTTCAGGACCAAAATGACTGTCCGCGTCCGATTACGGGAGTGTCCGCTTTGCGGAGAATGTACGTAATGGTTTATTCATAGAAGATTCCCGGGGAATTAAAAATATGTCCGTATTGAGAGGCGTCTGTTTTGCAGGAGTGTCCATAATAGGAGGTTTCACTGTATATATATATATATAAAAAGCTTTAGTTTTAATATTGTTGATAAAAAAACTTGTTGATACTAAATTTATAACTAAACTATAAACTATAACTTGTTGATACTATTGTTGATAACTAAATTTATAAAAAGTGCATTAAAATATTTCTAACCATACTTCATATTTAAACAAACTGGCTTACATGTTGATCAAGACACTGTAAAGTTGCAACATCATGCAAGGTATGCAATTTGTTGTTCACATGTTTCTCCAAGTTTAGAGCATCTTCCAAAGCATCTAAGGCTTTATTCCACGATGTTTTGCCAGGCATCTATAACAAATTGCATAGAATATATTAATCCATTCAAAAATTCAGTTAAAAAAAATACAAAATTATTATTTTGGTATAGAAGATTGTTTAAGTGTGCAACTTATTTACATTGAAAATATTTTGGTACTAAAAATTAACTTTCTAACAATGATAATTTAGTACTGCAAATTACAAACAACTAAAATTGTAATTATTTAACAAATTAAAAATAATTTCAAAAACATTTTTACAGGCTTTATATTGAGAAAATTTAATGCTCCACATTATTTAAATTGCTAAAACTAAAAAGGAATGCTTTAAAAAAAAACATGAAATGAATTCTATAAAGCAATATCTATTTGTATAATAAAATTTCTTAATTGAAAAAATTAACTTAGCATTTAAAATTTACAATTTATATTACAAATTCCAGCAGCATTAATACATTTCATTCAAAAATTAAGATTAATGATCATAAATAATTATATTGAGTTAATAATTATATAATGAGTATTCAGTTAATAATTATAATAATAATTATGTAGTTATTTTTGCAAACAGGTCAGCAATTTTGATTTTTTGTAAAAAAATACACAAAAAGTAAAAATGTCTTGATCTTTGAATCCTTATATTGTTCAGTACATATACAAAACAATTTTAGATATGGGAAACAGTAATTAAGGGAAAGAATTAAAAATAAAAAAAACTTAATTATTGACATAAATAAAACTGTCATTAGTTTCCAAAATAATAAAATCAAAGCCTCAAAATACTATAGTTTAAAGTTCTCAAATACAAATTTATAAAAATAGTAAAAAAGTAATAAAATAACACAGTATTTTGATAATTAGTGGTGAGAATTTTAAGAAATTACAGGGAGACTTTTCTTACCCTTAATGTATTTTTTAAAAATCCTTTCAAAAATGAAGCAAACAAAAAAGTACACAAAACAACATGTAAGAGTAAAAAAATAAAATAAATAAATAACTTCCTAAAGAATTACAGCTGACAAAGATTGAAAACATCAAAACTGGTTTGATTGCTAAATTAAATTTGAAGGTGTTTTTAATCATGGCACCTCAACTCCCCTCACTTTACTTTGGCAATTCAAACAGGTTATGGGTGATTAGGGTTTAAATGATACTTTTTAATTTAATTGTTTCAAAATAAAAATAAAATACAGAGAACTTTGGCAGAGCTGCATTTAAAATATTTATTAAAATTATAAACTATAAATTTTTTTATAGAAAAAGTGAAAATATCTTATTTTAACTTACTTTAACATCAAATCCTGAAAATCTTGCCCCTCGAGAAAGTAAGTAATCAATAAATTTTTGTGCATGTTCACGTTCTTCCATGGAATTTTCATTGAAAAATTTTTCTAAACCTTTTCGTGCAACTTTATTGTTCCCAAAGTGAGCAGCCTGTAAAAAAAAAAAAAAAAAAAACACTCTAAAAATTAATGAACATATACATAGTTGACATAAAATAACACTAAACAAGAAAAAATAGTTCAAGATGCCAGAGAGAATTACTCAACTCAATGAATCAATTTTAAACCTTATCCTTTTACAGAAATTAAAAAATTCTATTAATTCAGTTATTTAAACTCACCCGTGATTTTTTTTTTTTTTTACTAAAAATACAATAAATTTAAATAGTATTATAAATACATTCTTTTCAAGAAAATTTTGTATTTAGAATAAGTTTCAAAAGAAAATTCAGATTTTTTTGGTATGACTCCATTTAAAAAAAAAAAAAATTACATTTCAATAAATTCATAATTCAATAAATTATTAGTGCAATATTGGATTTAGACTAAGTTTTATGTCTTTTCTCCTTAAAGATGTAGTAACTTTCTGGTATGCTTTTTTAAAACTTTTAGAGATATTGATTGCTTTAATTTTTATAAATATAGTAGAATATTTTTTTACGAATACTTAAATTTAAATTGCATATAATTTAAGAAATTTCTTGAGTCTAAAACATTTTTCTTGTTTTTCTCATTTTTTAAAATAAAAATTTAAAGATGTTAACAAGCAATATTTTTTCTTGTATCGCAATACAAGTTTAATTATGCTTGTACAAAATTATTTTTTGTTAATTGAAATGAAATATCAGTAGTATATATTGTCAAAAAATATTATGAAATATTTGAAATTTAATTTTAACTTTAGTTACCATGGTAGCATAAGCCAAACTAGCATGCATTTCTTCATCTATCTGTTTGTGAATAGCTGCTTCACAACTTTTATGGAGAACATATTTATCCTTATGAGGTTTTGGAGGTTCATTATCTAGAATAAAAATTCGATGAAATTAGAAGCATAAAGATAATAAATAAAATTTTTTATCACACATGAATCAAATTCAAAATATTATCATTAAAAATATATAAAACATTGCTTTGTCTTTAATAACGACGTCATTAATGATCTATAGATACATGCTAATATATAGATGTCTACTAATTTTAAAAAATTAAACAAATAATGATTATCTTTTACAATCAATAGAAAATTGTGCCGTTTCATTAGTAAAATAATCAGTGTTTAATTTTTTTTAAAAAAGAAATCATAGATTTGTTAATCAGTAAGAATCTGATTTATTTTCTAAATGTTTCTGTTAAATTTGTTAAGGAAAGTTTTGATCGAAATATGACGAGAAGATTTCCGTATCGTGATTAGCAGCAGAATAATTGCTAAGTCTGGGCAGCTTCAGAACAGCGGCTCGCGAGAAACTAAAAAAGAGAAGCTTCAGAAGAGTACCAACTCAAAGGGTATAATTTGCAGCCACCCCCAACCAAACCTGTACATGTTTTTATTTTAAAAAATTCAGAAATTTAAAAATCATTTGGTGCCTTGGTGGTTTTAGTTGGGGCAACAGATCACCTTATAAAAACTATCCCCTAAAACTTTGTGTTTACAGAATAGCATAATATCTAGGCTACAACATTTTAATAAAATGCTACAGTGACTTAGTCATGTTATCGTTGAACTTTTGATGTGAGGAAAATTTCTGTATCGTGATCTGTGGCAAAACAATCCCCAAGTTTCAGCAACTTCTGGGCAGCATTCTGCAAAAAACTTAAAAAATAAACATTACAGAGGGACTAACTCGAAGAGTAATTTATAGCCACTCCCAGGCAAACCTCTACATGTTTTTTTTTTCATAAATATTTCCAGTTTTAAATCAAATTGGTACCTTCGTGATTATAGTAGGTGCAGCAGACCATGATATGGAAATATCACCTTGATCTGAACAGTGCATACATTAAACATGGTAAAGAATTTTTGAAACAAGCATGAAAATCGTTATAGTTAAGCTCTAACCAATATTAAACAATTATATATAAATAAAAAAAAGAAAATGATTTGGAGTTTACAAAAGAAATATCTCAAAATAATCCCCATTTAAAGATTGCATAACATAAAAGAAAGTTTATATGAACTGCATGTTAATATTGCAGATGGCATTTCAGCTGTTATGCAGTTTAGTAAAAGCATTACCTAACACATGTTTAAAGTGCTGAAAAAATGCCAGATTTTTTAGCTACTTTTCTAATTTTAATAAATCCACTAAATTTCTCATCAGACTTAAACTATTACTTAGAAAATGTAATTAATTTATAAACTAAAATATTCTCAAAAGTGCTTATCCTGTCTTTTTTAATCATATTTCCCCCCTTCTTTATTAAATAAAAATATCACTTAATTAAACAAAAATGGATTTTAACATATTAATTAATATATAGATTAGATAAAACATTCCCAAAAGATCATTTTAACGAAACTAGTTTACAACTAATTGCTTAACTTCTAAAACATAATTAAAATTTAAAAACTATTTTTTCATAAAATTTAAACAATGTACGAAAGTTTTTCCCCCTGCTATGATAAAACAGCATTGATAGCTGACTTCTGTTCACAATTCTACCTACAAATAAGCATTAAATACAAATTAAAGGAACATAGAGGCCTGTCAAAAGATATAATGATGCCTAAAGCTATCTTACCAAAGCTGCCAGAAAGGACAACATTAAAAGTCAGCAAAATTATAAATGCACACAGAAACTTCATTTTTAGGTGTATAGGTTGCAAATTCTCACAAGAAAAAGATAGAATTTGTGATATTGATTGCTGATAAAGAAAAATCAGATAAAAAATGCCTTTGCACGCACTGGTACAGAAGGCTAGGGATCAAAGTTCCTATGAGAAACTTTCTAACTCAAGCAGGAACTACGCAATAACATTCTAGAAATTTTGTTGTTGTCAAGCTGTCAAATTTTTGTTGCCACTTCAGAAATGCTTTTTATTAAATAAAATGCTGAGCCTGAGATGGCCTAAAATTTCTTCTGAATAAAACACGAGGAATGAATATTTTCTCGTTTTAAAAAATAAAATAAAAAACTGTAGGCAAAAACATTTTATATCAACTATTTGAGCATTTTAATGTATATAGTACAGTCTCTCATTTGAAGAATCTGCACCCGCGCCATGCCACACATCAAATGAAATCTAAGTTAGTTTACCTCTTCACACAAATTGTTAAATTTTTAAACTTTTGGGTTGCTGTGAAGTTTTTGGTTCTCAGTTTCAAAAAAGAAATGAGTCTCACTGTGAACCGATTGTAGGACACTGTTCCCAGTAGACCACCTAAAGGGCCGATTTCAATGAATGCGATATTATAGATCACCGTAGGAATAATTCGAAAATCTGATTGGTGAAATTTTTGCGGGAAAATAATTTTCACCAATCAGGTTCTCATTCTGCCCTTGACGATTAAGTGAGTGAATCATGATGATTAAATGCGTGATTGATCTGTAAAGTGCTTGACTTCGTTTGCAGATCGTCGGGCTAGCGGGGTAGCCGTCCCCTTTGCAGAAGATCAAAATTGTGATGGTATGCTTTTGGATCATTCTCAAGAGAAATTTACACTGGATGCAATTTTTTTTCTTCGCAACGAAAAAAATGCATCCTATGCGAAAAGTTCCCCTGGGATGTTTCCCAAACGATTGTCAAGAAGTGTCTGGTTCATTTCATCAACAGACCATTTAATCGACCTTTCGTCGATAGGGTCATTTCGTCAATCGAAAATTGTCTTTAAAAAGATAAGGGTCTTATTGTGGAAAAATAACTCCTTAATTTTCACTTTAATTGCAATTTTAGACTTTTAATTCCTCGTCTTTAACAATCGGAGATATTATATTATGAATGAAAATGCTTATTATATATTTTAATAGTCACATTTAAATTGGCTTTTTTATGTTTACCAATAATGAGTTTAAGCTAACTAAAGATTACACTAGGCAAATGTGTACACATATGTGTAGAGCTACTGTGAAAACGACAATATCAAAAGCTGGGAATTTAGCTCGAATTTCTTTTTTTTTAAAATACTATTTTAACGCTTTAAGAAATCTGGTTGGGCACTATTCTCAAATTTTTTTTTCCTTACAGAATAACTCATAGTGGTGGTCAGAAATTTATTAAATAATCTAACTTAATCTTATTTTTGTTTCCACTATCAGAGTTCTTAACGCATGTTATTTGACGGATGTTACTTAACAGAAAATCAAGTCTGGAATTCAAACGTAGAAATAAGTAAATATTATTTTACAAAAAAGAAAAGAAAAATCTTGCAATCATAATTTTGACAAGTTCAAGTGCTCAGAATTTAACTGGTCCTCTGTACTGGGTGATACTGATAATACAATATTCAAACTCTTTCTGACCCTTATAAGCAGAATTTATCGTTAGTCGAAATTTTGACTATAATTCGGTCTAAACAAGCCGGGAGACACAAGACTAAAATGCAGAAAATATTAAAATAAAAAATTTAATTTATATGCATTTAAAAAAAGAAAAACACGTTTTTTTAGTACAATAGACTAAAAACGAGAAAATAAATGATAAAAAAATTTGACACACATAGAAAAAAAATAAAAAATGCTAGGGCAAAATTTCACAATAAACTTCTATTACAATTTAAATATTCACTTTTTTCATTTTAATGACGAAAATTAACACTTATTTTTCATTTTTAGTATACTTATAAAATATTTTAACTTCGGGTTACACTTTTGAAAAGGACTTATCGGAGCTATCCTTTAAAAAATATGTACTCTCTTACTAGGAATTCCCACCCCCTGATCACTACGCTCACCAATCCTCGCAATAGCCTTTCATTCTTCTTAGTTCCCCTCCTTTAAAAAACAATATTTAAAAAAAAAAAAAAAAGAATTTTGGTTATGGAACATATGATAATTGAAATTTTATGCAAGAAAATTTTGTCAATATGCTAATCGTAAGAAAATGATTGATTACTTGCATATGAGAAAAAAATCTATTGTATGTGAAAAAAACTATTTTAACTAAGGGCTTGATGCAAATTATTTATTCTTTTTTCAACAGTTAATTTTTTTCTGTAAAATGGCCTGTTAACGAAACATTCCACTGATGCATTAATTCATTGTCATTTTTTTCTTATTTTCTCCTTTCATTCACTTGCTATATTAAGAATCATTCATAGCAGTTATTGCAATTGCTTTTGCGATGCCAATCTATAATAATGTCCTTTAAAAGTTTGACAATTAATCTTAGAAATAAATATATGTTAAATACTATCAGAACACCGAATGTAAAAAAAAAGGTTTCGCCTTTTACTCGTGATGTGAAGCAAAAAGTGTAGAAAATTTTCAATTTGAAAGAAAATGCTTCTTTTCTGGCAACTACAACATACTTTAAAAATTTCTTGCAAGGGACAAAACGCGTAATTTAACAAATCTTAAAAATAGTATTAGAATTACGCATGACTACGTGTACGAAAGGACCTCGTCTAGGAATAGATCCTATGGACAAAATAACTTGTCGACGACATATCGCATATTATAAGTTAATTTGAAATATAAATGAAGTGAGAAAAATACTACCGTGAAACTTGTGCAAGCCGACCAGTTGTTTTGTTGTCGTTTTCTATTATCTCTTATTATTCATCTTGTTTATGTAATTCTCTTTTTTTTTACTTAAAGATAAAGGGAAAAGAACGGTATGTCCATGAAAGGTGTTTCTGGGGAAAAAAATTAAGGGCGTGCGCGGAAAGAAACCGTTTTTCTTCAACATATCCCATCTTCATTGTGTAATAACTCTTGGGAAGAACCAATTTTCCTCTTTATTGTTTTGTCAAAGCGTAGTAATTCTCCAAATGCAATAAGTGGCTGTCCGATTGCCACTTTGGTGGGAAAATGGACATAAACTGCCCCCTTCACCTTCAAATGCAATTTTTTCTTCTTTTCTAATGCAAATTTTTGTGAATGTATAATGAAACATTATAACAATGAAACTACGAAATTGATTTTTGAAAAATATTTATTAAAAATGATTTATAGACAACAGGAAGACATATACTTACAAACGTCAGTGTAAATTTCGTGCATTTAAACTTTTAGATCATTCACATCTTACAGACAGTCAGCATTCTTACGGAGTTAAAAAAAATAATAATGTAGCATTTCCAATTGAAGGCAAATCTTCTAAGATTACCTTTTATTATAAAACTGAATTTAAAAAAAAAACAGACACAAGAAGGAAACAACAAAGAAAGAAGACTTATTTAAATATTGTTGTGAATACCAAAAATGCATAGAATCTTCTTAATTTTTGTAAAACTTTTTGATTTTTTTTAAAGACCGAACAAAGCTCTGAATTTTGTTATTAAAATTATTTAGTCCACTTGACATGGAATTAACGTAATTGATTCAAATTATAATGATGGTGGTAATTACAAGAAAATTTGTAATTAACTCAGTCATTTATATGCATATTTTCGGAAGCATTCAATTAAAGTTTTAAATATAAGAAACGAAAAGTTCAATGAGATTTTACTTATTTCAGCATTTAAATTGTAAAATTTCTTTCCTTTCATTGTAAATTTTTTTTTCATTTTCAAATTATTATTTTAATAATAGTTTACTGAGCAGAATAAACTAAGAATTGAAATATTATTTTTCTGTTTTGGCATTGTATCATATTGGTGAAATAATTTATTTTTATTTTTACGTAACTACACTGTCAAGCCTAAAGTTCTGGGATCAAATACAGCTCTCGAATAATTCATGTATGGGCAATGCTCATTCGAACACAAATTGAAAACTTGATTATTTGAATGATTTTCTTTTATTGAGTTTATGTAGTGAGATGCTTATTATAATACAAGCACTAAGGGAAAAATTATATATATATAAAGAAAAAAAAAAAAGCAGGCAGTTATTTTTCTTCTTCAAAAATTCTAGTACGCTCCAAACATTTTTTGCGCTTAATAATTTAATAATAAATTAAAAATGAAAAACTTTGATTAAATTAAAATAAAAAAATACTAACAGTTATAAACTTGCTACAGTGTAACTTTACTTTAAAAAAATCTATTTTTTCATTTCTTAATTATTATACATACTTTGTAAATTACTTTATGTTATTTTAGTTTTTGTGTATTATCAATTGATGTTAACAAATTAATAGCTAACAATTTTCCTGTATTTTTGTACTAAAGTGGTATCAAAATTAAAGCTTTCATAAATGATTCTTGGTTTAATAAATTTTATTTTGTAATCATTTTAACAACATCTGAAAAGAAATAAGTGAATAATATATAAAAGACTTGATAAACATTTAATGATGGCGAAATTATAAAAAAAAACACTATTATGAATTCCTTTCTCATTTTATTAGCTCTAGAAAACTGTTTGGATTTTTATTTATTTATTTAGTTTTTTGTAAATCTAAAATTTCATAGCTATAAAATTGTACTTCATTACGGCCCACAGAAAATCAAATTTATTTTCTACATCGGTCCTGCTCCAAGAAAGTTTGTACATCTTTAAACTAAACAGATTACACTAGTGCTGAATTAAAATATTATATATTGGAATAAATTGTATTAACATGATATATGAGGTTATGAAAGATAATGAAGTCGTGAAATTTTTAAATGACAACGGAAATTCTCAAATTTGTAAAAAAATAAACAAATTAGTTGCCTAACATATTCTGTTAAAAGCATAAAAGTCTATCGCCATGATTAATTATATCAGTATGCATTTTTTCCAATTAACCA
The DNA here is from genome assembly GCF_982258835.1 of Parasteatoda tepidariorum. Lineage (NCBI taxonomy): Eukaryota > Metazoa > Arthropoda > Arachnida > Araneae > Theridiidae > Parasteatoda > Parasteatoda tepidariorum. The sequence continues at coordinate 46,394,736 of NC_141764.1, forward strand.
ATAAAACATGAATTTCAGTTACAGTTACATGAATTTCACCATGGAATATTTTAAAGTAGGAACAGAATATTTTATTAATAATAGTTAATATTCAAAAATCACCATTACAAATTTACCTTTCACTGCATCTTGTAATTTAATCCATTACTAACTAAAATTTTATCATAATTTTAAAGAAGAAAAAAAAATGCTAAAAACTATAAGGAAAAAAATGCATAATTATTATGCATTTAAATTTAGTTCTATACATATCTACTTCTCCTATAGTTCTTAGAGTATTTCAATTTTAAGTAGATCTATCATACATAAAAAATGGCACTGAACTCATTCAATCATTTGGCCTTTTAAAATTTTCTTGCTTTTTAAAGACCACAAGGCATTATAAAAACATAAAAATAAAATTTCTAAAAAACATTTTTTACATAAAATTTATAAAGTGTAAAATTATTACAATTTCAGTCCATAACAAGACATTTCTCTCAAATAAATACATACTATCATAACTCTTGATAATTAATAAACCAAGTTCATAATGTATTTGTTATAATGAACAGTAATATATAACACCATACAATATTACACCGATATGGTGTATTGTTTTTAACTTAGATGTATAAAATACACTTGTATAAATTAGTTTCAGTTTCTTGTACAAGTTGTCTCCATTGTAGCTTTGGAAAGCATGCATAAACCAAATACATCTTATAACGTCTATAATAGGATGTAATTCATGAATATATCCAGTATTTTATCAGTCACGAATAAGATTGTCTGGCACCGGATGCAGTATTTTTTCAGTCACTAACAAGACTCTCCGGCCATGAATCCATTATTTTATCAGTTAATTGAGCCGTTATTTCTGATTAAATCAAAAAAAATCTAGTTGAGCTGTTAATTCCCATAGGTGAAGTTTTTTCTTCTTAAATAGATATTGAAATTTGTTAAGTCTGTATGGCTTGGCTTACAGGCCTGTGCTCTGTGTTGGAAAGTATCAAATCAAGCATACTAATAAGCTCTCATTAAGTATTAAAACTATGAGACTCGCCCTCTACTTGATTCGCTCACCAACTCCCACGATTGCTTCATTATAATTTTTGTTTCTTTAAGCAAATTGCTAATTCAAAGTTAAGAAGTATTCAGTCAAAATACTACTCATTAGTAATAAAAGAATATATATATATATACTATTGGTTTATACCATTTTTAATTATATATATAAATTAATTATATGGAATATAATCAAAAATTGAATAGGTATTTGAAAGTAAAATTGTAGATAAAGTTGTAATGATAATCGAGCAAAGGATTAAGTTCATATTTTATCCCAATAAAACTGGGAACTAGGAAAGAAAAAAAAAACATTTTGGGATATTTTCATCGGAATTTTAATTTAAATGTAACAATCTGTTTATCGTCCAGAAAGAGAAAGAGAGAGAGAAACTGTAGCAATTGTAAGGTTTGGCAAGCGAAGGGAGCAGGTGAGAAAACCTAATAGTTTTACATACCTGAAACATACACAATTTGATGTAAAATGTAGCGTACGATTTTGTTATCAAAATAATTTAGTCCACTTGACAAAGAAACAAGACTTTATTGTTGTGAATACCAAAATGCTTAGAATATTTTTGATTTTTATAAAACTTTTTGATTTTCTTAAAGACCGAACAAAACTCTGAATTCTGTATCAAAATTATTTAGTCCACTTGACATGGAATTTAGGTAATAGATTAAAATTACAATGATGGTGATGGAAAATATAAGAAAATTTGTAATTATCACCGTTATTTATATACATAATTTTGGAAGCCTTGTTAAACGTAGCACTTTAAGGGCCATCATTTATTATTAAAACAAAATAAGGGGAAAAGGAAAAAGGAGAAAAAAGGAGGAGGAAAAGGGAAAACAAAACGTTATTGAAATCTAAGAAATCATTAATAAATAAAGCAGCATTAGAAGCATTAATACCTGTTTGATTGCGGAAGGAAATAGTAGATTTGAGATGCGATTATTAGAAAAACAAATTTCATGCAGCAATCAAACTGATTTCGTGATTTTATTCCCGGATTTCTCAATAGTGATATGTTATATTTGATAATGTTTTTAATATTTTCTCACTAAGATATTAATTTTCGACATTTAATGCTCATAGCTTGACTTTAGTTTTGAAAAGAAATCTAACAAAAATACAGCGTGTTCTGAAATTCGTATGAAAAATTCAGAGGGATGATAAAAAACATCAAGAGGATGAAAACTTACTCTAGAATATGGGGTCGCAAACCCCATTGCGAGGGTAAGAACCGAAAAAAAAAATGCAGGTTTTGAATCTAGAGAAAGATCTGTCAAAAGCATCTTCGAGCACATTCAGGAATCGTTTTTGCATCATTATAGACAATTCAAGGACGTCATAGGGAGTCACTTTGAACAACTCTTATAATAATTGACCAAATAAATCTTTTAGCAAAATTATAGAATTTTGGAAGTTGTTTTCCAGCGTGATGTCGAAACCTGCATGGGTTTCTCTCGTTGTTTGCCCATATTCTATGGTAAGTTTTCATCCTCTTGAGGCCTTTTATAACCCTGCTGAATTTGTGAATCAAGTTTGGGAACATCCTGTACAAATGTTAAAAACAAAACACCATGTATATTTTTTTCGCTTAGATAAGTTCAACTACCTTGCTGTATCTAAGTTGAAAAGTTTTAAATTCTGTGAGTTTGATTTTGATACTTTCCAGTGAAAAATTAATACAGAGATTTAAGCTCTTTTTTCCCGCTATGCAATAGTCACTCCCAATACAATTCCTAATATAACACCAATAGTGACCACAGCTAGGATAATCCATAGCACAATCAAATGTCCCTTGCAACATATTTGATCTACACTGTAGACATCGTCTGCTTTTGATCCCGCGTATCCTGATGCGGGCGGAGTTCTTAATTTGAAAGGATCCCTAACAGGTAGTGGTTCCGCCCCTGCAGGGATCACGAACGGTCTCGGCCGCATCATCGGTGGCATTAGGTACGGATTAGGAAACACTTGCATCGATCCATGGAATGATTTCTTTTCTAGGTGTGATGGCGGAGGTGGTGGATATTGCAGAGCTGGTGGGAAAGGTGGAGGGTGATGACCATAATATGGCAATCGAACGTCGAACAGGGAACCGTGTCGCCTCATGGTGCCGCTATTGCTGTGCCCTATGGGATGGTGCTGGTGATGGAATAGTGGTAGTCCATGGCCATGGACCGGGCATGGCTCACCATCCCATGTTGCTAATGCAATAGCTGGTACACTTCTGGTTGACCTATAATGAAAGTAGTAAAATTGCAGTCAATTCAGGATATATTACAATCAATCAACTGAATCAAATAATTCAAGACATATTACAATAGTCAATCCAAAGCACTGGATTTTTAAATAAACACATAAATGAGCAAAACAAAAAATTGATTCTTTGCTAGCTGCAAACTCGTATTTTGTACAGGTTAAAAAATTAGTAAATTATGAATGAATCGGTGTTAATTAACACTACGCAATCATGCATTAAACTAAAAAGGATAAAACGACGTCATAAAGAATATAAAATTTAAATAATTCTGTTTTTTTTTTTTAAATTATTTGTTACATTTATCAGTGACTTTACATTGTTAAATTAGTCTTAACACGTTTTCAGAAGTTTACATCATCAAGAGACATATTAATTAATTATAATTGCCCAGTTTTAAAGACATTAAAAATTGGAAACCGTAAATGATAGAATTGATAGCATACAATACTTGATAGTAACGATTTATCACAAACAAGCGATCACATTAACTGACACTTAGCACACAATGTAAGTTTTTTTCTTCTATATCACATATTGTTGACTTTATGTTTATAGAAACACATTTCAAAAGCGTCACTATAAACAAAATAAATATGTAATTCCATATTGTTTATAAACTACTAATTTCTTGATTTATTATTTCAGTTACTCATTTTAATTAATTTACCTAAGAGTTCCGCCATTTCTGAAAGGCGGCCCAACAACACCAGGGTAAGGTTCTACAGCTGAAAATTGTGATTGGCCATCCCTATGATACCGGGCTGTTGTCCGGCTGTTTGGTCTTCTTAGTGGTGGCCCTCTGACCATTGGAACTTCTTCTCTCTCATCAGATGAAGTTGTAGTCACAGACGGACTGGGAGGTGATCTGTGATGATGGTGGTGATGATGACCATTTCTCGGTCCATTTGGCAATGTCATATCACGATGTCGCCAAGCCAAAGGTGTTCGGTGGTCAGTCATATATGACCTCATTGTTACTATAGTTGGCACCTGCAAAAGTACAGTTTTAGTTTTATAATTAATAGCTCAGGAAGGTGCAATGTCATACATTATTGAACATAACACATTATACTCATCTAAATCTAAAAGTTTCATACTTTTTTCTGCGAAAGTTTTATAGGGTTCTATTGCTTTAACAAATCTCATTCGTTTATTTGTTCGTTTCAAATTTTATTTATTTATTGCCTTAAGAAATTGCACATGCAGTGCCTCATGTTGGTAAGCTATAATTTACCACCTTAAGAATATATATTCTTTTGAAATGGTGCGATTTGTTCTGCTGATGCAAAATGTCGATAAATATATATCTATTAGAAATGGCACCATTTTTGCACTTGCAAAATTTGTATAAATCAAAATGAGCAGAAAAAGTTAGAAGCTTCTTCCCTTCTTAACACTATAAATATAAAAATATTATTTTTAATAACATCAAAAACTGGGTATCAATAAAATAATTCTTTTTATTAGGGCTTCAAAAACCAAGTAGTTTCGCCGTTTTACCAAATGCTTTGCAGTGTTGAGGTATTGGGTTCGAATCCCACTGCAACACTGAATGTATCGATATGATATTCTTCCTTAACTTGTGCTATCTGTTCTTATCCATAAGCCGTACTTTGTATTATGTAGATGTTAAAATAAATAAAATATTATTAACTAAAAACTTTTCCTTTCCCTTTCCAGTTTTTAATTATCCGCCCAATGATTTAGTTCGCTAAAAATTAAGAAAAATAAGTTGCTTACTGTAACATTACATTATTTTTTAGAATAGGGTTGAACTTTCAACAATGCACCCAGTTAGTGTACTTACTTTACGATGAACTTGCTTAAAATTTCTGGTATTAAAAAGGAAAGAAGCTTTCAACCTTTTTCTTCTGAATGGTGCAACAAACGGATAACTAGTTTTAGCATATAAAGCGTCGTACGTAAAAAGTTAACTTTCTCCTCCACTCATTTTGATCTATACAAATTGTCATACCATTTCTAAAAGCTTTCATTGTGATCTCAAAAATTGGCAACCAGTTTTACTATGTAAAAATTTTCAGAATATTTGCAGCAAAGAGAAGGGCTGCTTCCATATACCTGGTAAAGCATTGTCCATATTATTTTGTTAAAAATAATATTTTAAATGCATGTATAATCTCTTCTAAATCATTTGTATTTGTGATAACATATGAATTATTAGTAACAAAGAGCAAAATCAAAGAACATATACCATACAAAAAGTTCTATGATACGATTAAGGGAGAAAATTATTAGACTACTCACTCTATCTTTAAAGATCAGCTATAAACCAGTTCGAGTCATATCATTGTATACTGTGTCATGTACATATGCAAACTAATTGGGACAAGCTTTTTTTTTAATTTAAATTTTTAGTAAGCAAGCTGTAAGTGTGAAACTGTCAAACACACAGCCTGAAAACAATTTTTGGGGGATATTTTGCTCAGCAAATGGCGCTGTAATCTTAGTCCTTGATATTAGGTACAACGAATTTAACAGAGAACACATAATTAATGCGTGGGATTATTCCATGCATGCAGACGTTTGAGGGACTTATAGCATGACACGTCACCTGGTCAAAACTTCAAAATGGGCAATACTGGAAAATCAAAATAATGATACTTGATTTTCCTAAAAAATTCCCTAGATAAATCCAATTAAGAACTTGTGGATATTTTGAAGAGTTAAATAAGTAAGATAAATCATACTAAAAATAACATATAGATAATTCTATGAAAGTCTGGCTGCAAAATGATGATGCACTTAGGTATGGAGTAACAGGAAAACGTCTTTTAGAGTTCGATGCTAGTACTGTCTATCACTCACAAGATAGGCCTCCGTTCTCACTGAAAGCTCAACTTAAGATTTCCAAGCAGTAAAAGAGACAATGAATGTAAATACATAGTATGAGAAAAAACGCACTGGTTTTGATGAAAAATTTTTTTTTTCTCACTTTCTCATAATTACTTTATAAAGTATACTTTAAATTTAACTATAAAAACTTAATATAGATATAATAATAAGATGAGCCGTTGTTTTTTAATAGGATTTTAGTTTTGGATTTTCATAGCATTAATAGTTCTAAAAAAATTCAATCATTGCAATAAAAATAGAATGAAGACAGCAGTGAAGGTGCATTTAATTCTCTACGCTTCCCCGACGTATAATTAAGGATTCCATAACGGTTATCAAACTATGCAACAAAATGCTTAAACAAAAAGGTTAGTTGTAGCCATTGAAGCATGGATGATGGAGTTCCATGCTCATAGGTCATGCATGCAGGACATGCATAATGGCTGACTTGAATAAGCAATGACAGTCCGCTATGACTAATATGACTCCAAGGACGATTGTTCACACTGGTATTCATTAGGCGGCTAGGATGATTAAGGTACTTTTCTCTTTATAAAAGTCAGATAGAGATGAGATTTTTATGAACTCTTTTATGGCCATTATTTTCCCTCAGCCAAGTGGAATGGAGGAGAGAGAAAATATCGAAGTGATGCTTCATCAGAGACAAGGTTAAGTGAATGCAGTTACAGTGAAATGAATTATGGCAGCTTATTATTTATTTATTATTATTGTTTTATGGAAAATGAAAATGGTAGAAAAGACTTCATTTGAAAGGGAAATTGATGATCTGAGGGTTCGTAATAGAGGTGGTGTGCCTTGAAAGGTTATCTTTCCATTATTTAAACAAAAAAATATGACAAATAAAGGTTAAATAGAAAGTGATTTATTAGTTTTCAAAATAAATGTTCTTAAACTGCAAAAGAACATTATTATGCTAATACTACTTGTTCGTTTGCACAATAACGTTATTTATTTGTAATTTTTTTTCAATGTAACACGTCTTGAAAGAGCTTTGATCTTAACACGTACTCACATGATAGGATCAGGATTAGCAATTGTATGACATGTCACAGTTTTAAACATAGATAAAACCGTTTTGCCAGAACTACCCTGCTAACAAAAACCAAAAATGGGATTTTTGTTTACTACGAACATCTTAAATTCATATTTTTAACAAATTAATACTAATTGAGTGATTATTTGGAAAATGTTTGAAGCTTGATGCCATAAAACTCATTAAATCTTCTTGTCATTTTTACGAGTTTACTAGTTTTTGACTCCCAAAAGCTAACTCTGATTAATATATTAGTACTTCGAGAGCAACGTTACATTTAACATGATATTTAGTCTCCCAGGCCAGTGTGGCATTTCAAGAGGTGTCCATCTGCATGTCTGTAACGTTTAGTTCTGAGGCGCCAAATGCTATCTTTCCAATTATCAGTATTAAGTATTATTTACCGTATGCAGAATATTTTAAACAACATAATAAATAAATTTGATTAAAAAAAACATATGCATAGAAACATATGCATATACATAACATTTCTCTGTTTTCTATTTGTCTTTTTTAAAACAATAGAAGCAACAAACGTGCGAGAACACGAGAATATATCTTATTATCTACAATTTATACATTAAAAATATGTATATTATACTGGGTCGTACAGAGAGACGGGAAACTTTTAAATAATGAAATTTGCAGGAAAAAAGAAGACAGAGGCAAAATCGGATAAAATTGAAGTACTGACAGAAGGAAGTGCATGGATTAAGTATGTTGATTGTTTACGTTGTCAAAATAAAGTCAATCTGTGTGTTTATTAAAGATGACATCGGGAGGGACTGAAATAGCCTGTTTTAGAAAGACTGGAATGCTTGGGCGTGGAACAGATTTTTTGTCATCATTAATCTTCGCACGCAGAATTTTTATGAAACATATTTTTCACATTTTTTTCATTGTTTTGTATTGATTTAGGTCAAAATAAGAGAAAAATAATATGTTTAGAGTTTTAATAATTTATAATTTTGAAATACAGTATGAATCACCGGGGTATTTTTCCATGTTGAATGTAAAATCTTTCAAGCAATATTTTTTTCAAATTTGCACTTATTTTCAGTTATTAGATCTAAGAGAAACAGTTATTCATAATGGAAATTTCTTTAATTTGCAAAATAAATTATAAATAAATTTTTGAATATGAATGAAAAATAAATTGTTCAAACTACTTTTTTTGGATTTTATATTTTAGTACAAATATTAGACTATTAGATATATATCCGTCGTTGAACAGCCGACCCAATTTATGGGTATACGACTACTAATGTTCAACTCCGTAGCCTTGTAATTTTGAACCAATCCAGAAGACAAGGAAATTCCTGGATCCCCCAGAGGTATTGATTTGTTATGGGAACGTGGAGGACTTTGCGACTCGACAGATTTAACTTGCATCAGTCACCATTTACTACACGGAGAGTCTTCGGTCGGTGAGGATCGAACCCATTACCTCTTGGACGTAAGCCCAGTGCCCTACCAAAAAAATCTTAGTTTCTTATAATTAAAAAATAGCAAAATATATTTTTGCTTGTAATTAGAAAAAAAATATATATATAAAAGGAACGCTGATGTTTCATCTGCGTCAAAGAGTTAAAGTAAGGGATCAGTCAGTGGCATTTTGTTATGAAAACGTAAATGGCGTACTGTAAACATGTAATATCATTAATAAGAAACGTTTTTCCTACTTTTATTTGTGCTAATTACATTACTTTTGAAATTTCACATTTCCCAGCGTCACTCAGCTTATCCCTACATTATTTTAAAAGATTTCCTGATCGAAATAAATAAACAAATAAACGGTAAGAAAACACTCAAAAAGCATTTCTGCGTATGCCTAAGCCGCAATAACTTTTATCCTCCAATTAATCTATATAAATCCGTTTTTCAACTTGGAGGAAATGTTTTGTGATGTTAAGAAGATAATGTAAATTTCATTGAAAATAATCCTGAATGAGATTTCATCTGCCAAAATAACTCGCTTCGGCGAATGATTTTTATCTATTGAATACATTTGCATGACAAAATATTATAGCAATGAATGCATTTATAATTTTTATTTATTTATTTCCCCCCTCAACAATTTCACTTTTGAAAAGACGGTGGCTGTTTGGCTGTTGCAATGCGTGAACCTCTTTGGGATTCAAAAAATTCGATGGAAAAAAAATAAAAGGAGGTAGCTTAAATGTGGGCATTCTTAAAATGTAAAACTAATTTTTTTCGTTTTCACTTTACTTTTAACATATCTAATTAATAATTATCAAAATTGATCTGGGTGCCTGTGGCAGTTTAAGACCTTTTTTCCAATCCATCTTGATGTTTCAACTTTAAGGTAACCAGAATGCAAATTGGTGTGAAAAGAATTTTAAATATTTTGCACTCTATATAAAAACGCGTTCCTACAAAAATATGCAGTCGTCGACTTAAGGTATCAAATGCTTTCTTGCTTTATTTAGAAAAACTGGGCACCTGGGCCGCGCAGTGGCCCCTATCCCTTGAAAATAGAAACATTGAGGTAAAAACATTTTGAATTTAGCAACATTGGGGTAGCTAAGGTATCAAATGAAAGTTTAACGTATAACTATATAATTTTTATTTTGAAAAAATCCCTGCTGAATTAAATATGTTTTTATTTCAGCGTTTATATAAAATTTTATTTCTTTTTATTTTAGCTCCCAGAAATAAACTACTTAAGAAATATTTTGGCTAGCAGTTCTTTTTTACCGTGATTGTCATCACTTTAAGAATGCATATATAAATCACCTTAAGCGACGATGTTAATATAAAACTATCGTGATATTTTTATTTATTTTATTTATTATTTTCCTTTTTTTACCTTAAGCATGCTTTACATATTGATTTGTTGTGTCCCCCAATATATACACTTTTTGTCTTTTTTTTTCCAATAAGGATTCTAAAAACATACATTAAGAGTGGTCTTCACTGAAAACCTTGTGCATCAGACAAGTGACCGAACAATCACTGATCAAATTAGGTTTTGAGAGCACAGCGAAAAGTATTTGAGCAATCTTGTTCAATGGCTAACTCCGCACGGAGGAAATAAAATTGAAAATTATAATTTTACGTAGGTTTTTTTTTGTTGTTCTTCTGTGAATCTAAGTAAGAATAGTTTCATATATTTAAATTTGATTCCATGATATTTTAGCCAAAGATACATATTTATGAAGTATTTTTGGAGAAATAAATGAATTACGAGTCACGAATACGATGAAACTGGGAAATGGCCCGTTATTTAATAGTCAAACTGATGATTTAAAAAAAAATGTATACGCATGCAATTCATTTTTATTTTTCGATGTATATTCAAATTGAGAACTGTTGAAAAGAACTGTTGAAATTAAAAAAATAAAAAATTAAAATAGGTAGTAATAAGGAAAGCACAAAAGGATGAAATATGAAATGAGGAAATAAGAAATCCAGACACTTTAATCTACTTTTCAATAGAAGATGCGATTATATCAAAACCTTCACAGCCAGACAGTGGTTTCTTGTTTAACTAATAATGGAAGAATGAAGGAAAATTCACGCGGTAATTTTTTACTTTTCGAACGATAAAGTTGTTTTCGTTAATCTTTTGTTTCTCAATTAGAGCAGACTTCTGTTTACAAGGAATCCGTATTACAGTCTGTATTGTTTTTCGGTATCACAGCTTTTAGAATAAATTTATTTTTGAAAAAAGACGTAAACAAAGCTAAATTATCAGTTTTCTGATCGTAAAGTATACATTTTGAATCAGTTAAAGAAACAATGAAAGGAGATGAATTTAATTTATCTTAGTAAAATGTTTTTTTTTTACTAAGACTGACATTTGAAGAAAAATATTACATAATGTAAATTTTTATCATAAATAGTTTATAAACTTCTAATTATGCCAATTATGCCTTTATATTAATTTTGAAATTAATATAAGGGAGACAGAACTTTCTTCCAGTCGCGAATGGCAGATGATACAAGAATGTATCACGATTTTTTTTTAACACATGCAAATACGAATTTTTTGTTAACTTTACAATATTAAATAATACGAGATTAAATAAATAATTAAACTATAATTTAATAACTATAAAACTAATACAAAACTTTAAGAAAAAAATGTTAAAAGTCTTTTTTCTTTTATTTTAAATTTTTATCTTTAATGTCCCCATTCAGTCTTAAAAGTACGTGACTCCAAAAAATTGTAATTTTTCAGCCATCAATTTGGCAAACCACCAAAATAAATTATTTAATTACTCAAAAACTAATTCAAAATTTAAGCAATGTTAGAGGTAATGCTCACCTAAAGACATTGCAGAACAAATTTTTTTTTCTAAACTGAATAACGCTGCTTTAAAGAAGTCCACTTAGGTATAAGAAATGATGTCCTTAGCAATTAAATTTAAGCATCAAAATATTTCTTAAACATTTCTCTAAAATGGTGCCAAATTTCATAAATTTTTATCCATAAAGTTTTTACGTTGAAGGATTCAAAAATTTAGTAAAGCATCAGCATCAGCGATCCTAATGATTAATGAATAACTATCAATCAAAATAAAGTAACATTGTAACATTAAATGTAGCAATAAAGGAAACGAAACAGATAAAAATAAAAATATAAATAAATGACCACCGAAGCCGACGTCTTCAGGGGGTACTGGCTCCGGTAGCCATAAAACAAAACCTTTTCTACTGAGAGAGAGGGAAAATGCCTAAATTAACTCCCTCAGTACCCCGAAGGTTTTGTATAGAAGTCCAGGAAAAAAGCATGAAATACATTGAACTAATTCAGAAAAAAAACTCAAACAAAATCATCAGAAAATAATTTTTTTTATTTTTGGTCATATTTTGGTGATCATATTTTTATTTTTATTTCCTTCGTTTCCTTTATTGCTACATTTATTCCTTCTTTTTTTGAAATTTCTGCTGCTTTTAAGCGTGTTTTTTTCAAAAAGTTTTGTCAATTTAGAATTAAATTTTTTGTATTCTTTTAGTATTGTAACATTAATGCATTTTTTTCAAAACTTAAATAATAATTTTTGTGATAAAATAATTGATACTATTTATTATTTTTTTGACAATAAAACTTAAATTTAGTTAATTTTTGAAGGGAAGGAAACTTATGATATTAAAATCTTTGTCTTCTTTAAAACTAAAGTTCTTCAACCTTTTGTTTCAAGATGCCCTATCACTAAATAAAGAAACCCCAGAGATACACATTTGTCACATAATATAATATAGCTTATTAGGTTTTATAATTTTTAAAATGAAGGTATTTGGCTAAAAATTGATTCAACAGTATAATCTATTTATTTAATACGGTTTCGTATCGTCTGGAGCGAACAATACTAAAACACACGTTATACTACGATACTATTTTAGACCTAGTTTGTTTGACAATCTTTTGGTTTAGTTGAAACGTATCATGTAAAAGTATTTGTCGATTAAAATTCCTAAAAAATAATCATAATGCTAATCTGTCAAGCATGTTTTAGTTTTCGACTTCAGTCTTTTGACCGAAGGATGCGATATCAGCTATGAATTACGAGTCACTAGTTTTCATCGTAAAATAATCATTACGGCTCTTTTTAATTTTCTCACTAAACTATTATTTTAAATTGTTTGATGGGGTTATAAAGCGGAGTACAAAAATATTATCGGTGGGCTGCTTGTTGAAGACCTTTTTTTGAATGCTCTGGTTACTGTAATTTATTCACCAATTTATTATTTAACACGTTCATTGCCAGCCGAGTGCAGGTGGTTAAACTATGTATGTCATTGAAGAGTGGTAATGTATCGTAATGTAAAGATGAAATTAAAGTTTATCGTTCGTTTTTAGTTTTTAAATTGTGCAATAAGTTTATTTTGATAAACAATTTGGTATTTTCATGAGAAAACATATTTTCTGCAAAAATAGATGATAATATGCATCCTGCTTTAATGTCACAAATTGTAAGGAGGGTTTTTGTTAGGTGATATCACGTAATCCTTCAGCGTACGTGTTAAAAACTTACCAAATGACTTTCTAAGGAAACACATGATATATTTTTTGACGAATTGTTAACGCATAATTTATTGCTGCCATTTAATGCAACGTTAAACGATTGTAAAATATTTATTGCATAAAATATATATTTTACACATTATAATCATTTTTAATAGTTAAATTTCCAATTATTTAACACGTTAATTGCCTGCCAAGTGCAGGCGGTTAAACAATATATATTATTGAAGAGTCGAAATGCATAAAGATAAAATTAAAGTTTAAATTTCGTTTTTAGTTTTTAAATTGTTCAATAAGTTTATTTTGATAAACAATTTGGTATTTTCATGAGAAAACCTATTTTCTGCAAAAATAGAGGATAATATGCATCCTGTTTTAATGTCACAAATTGCAAGGAGGGCTTTTGTTAGGTGATATCATGTAATCCCTCAACGAACGTGTTAAAAACTTACCAAATGACTTTCTGAGGAAATACATGAAATATTTTTTAATGATTTGTTAATGCATAATTTAATGCTGTCACTTAATGACACGGTAAACGATTATAAATTTTTATTGTATGAAATATATATTTTACACATTATAATCGTTTCTAGTTACCCATTATAATCGCTAATAGTTAAGTTTCCAAGTCTCACGATAACAACGAAAATTTAAAAGAAAAACTTTAGCGAAAGAACAATGATCGATATTAGGCTAAACACATTCTGATTTTAAGTTATCTAAAACCTAAGAAATGATTTTTTTAAATCGTTCTATTATCATATACTTAGTTTGAATTAATAATATTTTTTTCCTATAAAAATTGACATAACTCTGTTCATAATATAACTGTAACGTTTCGTAGAATATTTAATCTTCCTCCATAAACTTAACGAATATTAAGAATATTCCTTAAAAATAGTTTTAATTTGTTTTTATAGTGTAATCTTAAGTTCCATGAAAGTTAAATTAGATGAAAGTTGATAAATTCTATGAATTAATCGACTTTCAATAAACTAGTTTTTATCGACAGTATTAAATATTGAAGAAAATAATAAATTGGAGGAAAATTTTATCTGTATTAACCTTCAATTTTAAACTTTCATATAATTGATTAGCAGTTTTGTGATGAAGCATTAGTGGTATGGTTAAAAAATAAAATAGTTAACAGTACCTCCTATAATAAAGATGAAGAGATGCATTTTTAAACATGATGAATTTTTTTGTAAATTTATTACGGTCGGACTGAGGGGCAAAACACCCAGGCTTAACGCCAAGAATTTTTAATAAGCAGTTACTGAATTGTTTCTAATGGACACTTAGAAGCATGGGATGATTCATAGTTGGCAATTTATCGAAAGATAAAATAGCCAAAAACAAAGCCAACCCCAAGTTATTAAGATTAAATTTTAACTAATTTGGCTACGCTTAATCCGTGTAAAGGCTGTGAGAATTAATGTAATCCAGTAACAGAAACATTTTTGTGACTAGGGAAATAAAGTAGCTGAAGGAATCGAGTTAATAAACAGATTTTGATATTCAGTTTTGTCGTGACAGTGAACTAATTAGTTGTATATTTGTATTGAATTAAAAAAAGTTAGCCGTTACATTGATTCTTAAAAAGAGAATTAAATATTTATATTTGTCTTTTATGAAATGTAATAAAAATTAAGTCATTGGTTTAATTGAATTAAAACTGGATTAAGAATCTTTTAAAAAAATTAATTTATGAAATTAAAGAAATTTTTAAAAGCTATGAAATATGTAATGCTTATAATGAGAACACATTTCTATTAAAATTTCGAAAATATTCTTAGAATATCAAAATCCTGGCTCGATTAATTATTATTTCATCACTACTTATTTTTGTCTCACTTGAAATCGCTGAAAAGTATTCTTTTCTCATTTTACATTTTTGATTTCTTACCAACCAAAGACTAATTTCACAAGATGAAATCTAATTATGGTAATGACAGTTTACAATTATGAATTGTGTTTGAGATGTACAGGACGTAGATAAAGTTCAGTTGTCACAATTATTCTCTATTAATAACGAGATATCATTAGCTGGAAACTATTTAAAGTGAATAAAAGGTTTTCGCGAAGACAAATGATTATAGATCAGGACATCCTCATTAACAATGACATCATGCATGCTTGTCATAAGTCAGCAATCAGCTCATGTGCTTAGTGATTCTCAAGTCTCCATTCTAAATACGCTTTAAATCCTTTTTATTTAATTTTCATAAATAAACTGATGATGGATATTTACTTCATTTGGCAGTATCTTTGGATACATATAAAATACAAGGCAATCGCCGCTTAATTACAATTTGAGATGTAACACGTGCGGTATTTTAAATTCTGCAATAATTTTTTGTGAAAAAATACAATTCTGCAATTAAAAGTTTTTTATAATATAGTTAAATAAGTATGCAGTTGCTTTAATTAGTTGTTGAATTTAAATTCAGTTACTCAATTTTAATTTTAATGGCTGTAAGATATTTTTGTAATGCTTTCAAAGTTTTAAGCATACTTAAGCTTAAAATTTTAAATTCTTTATTAAAATCAATTAAACACATTTGAATGAATAAATTGTTGCAAAAATTATTCAAAAATTTTTAATAAATAAAGTTTTTAAATAAATAATGAAGTTTAACATGGAAGAAATAAATCAATATTATCTGAAAGAAATTTAGGATGTAAAAAGTTCACTAGTTCTTAGAGCTCGAAACAAATCACTCATTCCAAAACTCGCCAGGCGTAAATGATGAAAACAAAACAGATTTGAAAAAATTAAACTCAAAGTTACCAATGTTGTTATTGTCGTAGGCCATTAAAGCAGGGGGTGCAATTGTTCTTATTTACTAGTGGCGCCATCCATAGCCCAGAATTAGATTTTTACTACACTCATACGTCACGCACGTTTATAGGGTGGGGCTCCATTTATACATCAATTAATTCATCCACAGATTGTAGTTTTGACCTGAACCAGAAAACAATTAATCTCCAATTCAGTCCCCCCAGAGGTATGATTTGTTGTGGGAGAACTTTGTGACGCAATAGATTTAACATGCACCAGTCACCATTTACTACACGGGGAGTCTTCAGCCTGCGGGGATTGAACTCACGATTTCTTGGACAGGGGGCTCAACGCCCTAAAAACCAGGCTATCCCGGATCCATATCTTTGTTTAAACAAATTTTAAGATTGTGTATGTAAACTTTTCGATTAGCTACATTAGTTTCGGGGCATATCTAGATACGCAAGTTAAATTAACATTAGGGGGCTTGCATTTTAGATTGCTCTCCTGTCTAAACTTTAGGGACCATAATTTTCAAATTGCGGCTACCTTTTGAGGGTCAAGATCACATTCGTCACAGAAAGTAAGTTTTTATGCTTAATCTCGTTATTTAAAATACCATGTTCTGAAATTGTAACGTTGGCTAACAAATTGTTAAAATAACTTTTTTATGCAAAGTATAATCGAGTTAAATGAAATGGAGACAATCAAACGTAGCGACAAAACAAAGAGCAGAGAATTATTTACGAATTATTGAATCGGAAAATTCATATTGCGAATAATTTTAAAAATAAATAGCCTTCGCAGTGTTTAAATAGTTACAAAATATAGCAAATATTTCTTTTCAACCACAAAGTACAATTTGCATGTTCAAAATGATTTAGCTAATATTTATTCATATAAAAATCTAAAGAAATTCTCACTCACAAAATAGCGTGATACGAATGTTTAAGAGGTTATGTTAATTTTGATTCAAATATTCAATAATTGTTTCACGCGGAAGCGATGATATGTTGTATTATTGATGAGGACGGATACCTTTTTGATTTTTTGGATTCGAATCAACTTCATAGCTTAATCGAAGGTCTTATTGGGGAAGCCACAAAACAGAGAAAATGAAAAATAATAGAGTGGTAACCAAATTTGGACAATATGTAATGGTTTCTTGTAATGGTATTTAATGTCCTGTAATGGTAATGGCTTGTAATATGTAATGGTATGGTTTCTCGTTTTAGAAAGCACTTTTATTGTGAAAAGTTATATCATACCTAAGATATATATTTAACATAACCTCTACAAAATATACACATAATCTAACGTAAGAAATCTTCTAAATTATTTCGGAGTTATAACATTTAAAGAAGTCATATACTTATTTCTCAAGAACTATTCCACCGATTCTGCCTAAGTTTTAGTTTAAAATAAGTTTAGTTTAAAATCTGTATTATCTGAAAATTTATGCAGTGCAATGCAATTCAGCTTCTTATTGGATTATTAATAAACGGAATAATAAAGAACAATTAAAAATAATTTTTCACTTCTGTTTTTTTTTTTTTTTTTTTTTTTTAATAACTGTGTTTTAGCCATGATGGCGCCCTCCGATGAGGTGAACCGAGTTCGAATCCGATGGCTGGGAGATACGAATTCAGCATTCGGCTTGCACCAACCACACTGCTGACGTAAAATATCCTCAGTGGTAGACGGAGTGAGTTAGAGTCCCCTGCCGTCAGGCTAGCTGTGGAAGAACTTCGTGGTTTTCCTCTCCATGTAATACAAATGTGGGTTACTTACATCAAAAAGTTCTCCACGAAGGCCAATTTCTCTCAATACTTGATCCAAGAGTTCCCTTATCTTTTGGATTGGGTTCAAAATTACAAGACTACGGAGTTGAACGTTGATAGTCGTAAACTCTGAAAATTGGATTGGCTGTTCAACGACTGTTATAAAATAAAATAAAATAAAATAAAATAAAATAAAATAAAATAAAATAAAATAAAAGTATTTAATAATTGTGTGCGAAAATCTTTTGATTCTCTCATCAAACGGTTAATGGGATATGACGAAACACGCGAAAATAAAATAAAATTGAGATGCTCGAATTTTTGACTTCTCATCTGACAAAAGTATTGGAAGCATATTTAACCAGATTTCTGAACTGATATTATTTACCAGGTTGCATCAAAACACGGAATTAAAAAGAAGAAAGTAAGAAATCAAATATATTTCAAACCTCGTTTTTTAGGTGAATTTAAAAGGAGAAAGTAATTTAATTTTTGTCATAAGCAATAAATTAACTCTTATAAAACTACTGAAAATTTCCCTTGCATTTTTCCTAAGATATATATCTAATAAATCCAATGTCTGATATAAGGCGGAATTTTTTCAAAATAGAATGTTTCAAAATTTCATGCAAGCCCTCTACGTTTTCTGTTTTAGGAGAGACAGAAATAAAGTTATTATTATTTTCTTCCGTTTTTAATTCACTCGAAAAAGGTGGTTTTAAAAGACCTTTTTTTCTCGTTTTGTTATTAAAATGTTTCTTCGGAAAATAAGTACATGATTTGAAAGTAAGGAGGACCTAGGTCATGTATAAATGTTAAAAATAAACGTCCTAGTTATTATTTTTTATAATAATCAACTTATTGCAATTTCTGGCCTTAATTCTGACGTTTCATGGTTTTAAAAAATGGAGCAAATTTCTGTCTCCGTTTTCAGTTATCACAATTTTATTTTTTTGGGGACGTTGCTACCATTGGGAAGAGCAGCCAAGAAGTATGGGTTCATGACAGCCAAGACGCATGGAAAATTTTTTCTTAAAGATAGAAACGTTCATGTTTTTAAATATTAATCCCGGTTTTTAAAGTTTAAAAGAATACTTTTCCCACCATAAAAATCCAATAATTCGAAATATGTCTGATCGATTAGTTGGGCAGTTTTGCGAAGTAGATCAAGTTTTAGACAACTCTTCCCACTTTTCAACTTTACTTCAATTCTAAAAACTTGCCCAGCAACTGTACAATTTGACAGTTATACAAAAATAAAAAAAATAATAATAAATAAATAAATAAATAAATGAATAAAGGAAAAAGCGTTTCATTTGATCAACTCATTTTAAAAATTAAATTCGCTTTACATTTGAAGATAACATTTGTTTCAGCTCTAGTCCTTCAATAGACAGTGCTGATATTTTTAAAATCCTTTAAACAACAAAAAAAAGGTCAATTTATTCAATAAAAATTTTAAGTTTGAGTTATTCAGTAAATTATCAATTAATTGTGTGCCTAGATTGTTTATTATGCTGTGAAGTTCATCCGAATTAAGAACCAATATTCTCTCAACAACAACAAAATAAACAATAAAAAAATGGTAAATTTATTCAATAAAAATTTAAAGTTTGAGTTATTCCGTAAATTATCAATTAATTGTGTGCCTAGATTGTTTATTATACTATGAAGTCAATCCGAATTAAGAACCAATAATCTCAAGTTCCATAGACACGGTTTTTTGGCTTCAATGTCTCGTAATTGTAGGCTTATTCACCAGTTCTATCCCATTCGTTTTAAGATGAAGTAAATACTATTAGAGTTTGGGTAATTATTCGTTGTTTCAAGCAATTAAACTCGCACTTTCGCACGAAGATTTCAAGTAATCCTTAATCACTGACTTCTGGGCACATTATACTCGACAAAAAAGATTCCATTTTAACTCTAAGGATTAGGTCAAATTCCGAAAACATTCCAGTTATTTTAAGTAGTCTGAAGTTGCTTGAAATTTGTAGAAGACTTGGCGAAGAAGGGTCAAGGCGGAGGAAGTACGTCATGAGGAATTTTCCCTTGGTAAAGGGAAAATTGGAATTGATAAACCGTCTCGTCCACCATTTTAGCTCACATAAATGTCTACTTTTAATAATTAACAATAATTTTTTTCTTTCATGTTTGTCACCAATTACAAAACTTGAAATACTTATTCTAGACTAACCAATTAGAATTCATTATCCGAGCATATTGTTCAGCAGAGTTTTGATAAAAATGACAAAAAATAAAATATATAAATAAATAAATAAATAAATTAAGAAAAAAATAAATAAAAAATAAATAAATAAATAAATAAAAACTAGTTATATTAATAACAACGAAAATTAGCTACATGCTACGAAAAATAGGTAATGCGGAATCAATTAAATAAAAATTAGAGAATAAATTGAAAGTGTTGTTCACTTTTAATCCGAAATCATTGTCCCAACATACTACTGGCTCTGTTGTGAAAGAACAACATTTAGTAGTGATGAAAAAAGTACTTTTATTACGAAAAGAAAGAAAAAAGGAATAAAAAAATGTGGCCGAGCATTTATGCTTATAAATTTGATATTTTGAAGTATCTGTTACCACTCTTTAAAGTGTTACATAATTTCAAATTAACTTTTCGTTTTTTATTTCATATTGTTAAATCATGGTACTTTTTTTTTTAAAAGATTCAAATAGTTGAATTACCAGTCTTTAACTTCGTGAAATACATTTGGAATAATGAGAAATTATTAGGTAAAATTTATATGCCATGGGAGACTAAAAATACAAAAAGTGGTGAGTAATAAAATTCAAACTTTTATTAAAAGTGATAAAAATTAGCAAACTTTTATAGCATATTTTTTCAGCTCACTACTGAAAACGCATGCAAAGGATGTTTTTCTATTAAATATGAAAAATTTGAATTGCAAGTCGTAGCGGTAGTAATGATTGAATAATTAGAGAAATAATAAATACATCAAAATGAATTGAGTTTCTATCACTTTTTACATTTTTAATCGCCTGTGGCATCCATTCAGATGTAAGAGTAATTAAAAATAGGTTAAACTTACAATTATTATATTATTTATATTATTATATTATTTATATTATTATATTATTTATATTATTATATTATTTATATTATTATATTATTTATATTATTATATTATTTATATTATTTATATTATTATATTATTTATATTATTGTATAATTATATTATTTATATTATTATATTATTAATATTATTTAGTGAACGTCAATATCAATATCTCTCTTTAACTGGTTTGCGTCCAGCATCTCATTTATAGGAACGTTTTCTTCTTCAAAACACATGTTGTGGTGATATTATTTTTTCTGTAACTTCATTTGTATAGGAAATCAATCAAAAAATTCTCTCCCACAGCAATTTTTTAATGATTTAGGTATCTCTGACAGATCTGGAGCTTTTTTTAAGGGGTACGATGCTTAGATAAGAAAATAGTAACTTAATTTAATATCATTCATTATACTATTTTCTGCATCACTTAATTAAAAAAAGTCGTGATAAAGCTGGTTTAATATAATGTATGTATAATATATTATTATAGCATATATAAACGGTATATATTTTCCTTTTCAACAAAAATCGTTGTAATTTATCGAATTTTTAACTTTCTGTTATTATTTCAATTAAATTATTTAAGAAGTTTCGTTGACCCATAACGTGTCAAAGCTTTCATTTCTAGAGCATGACTTTTTTTCCAACAAGGTAAGGACATCATTAAAAGAATGACAGTACATTAAATATTTAAAATAATATATTTTTATTACGTTTGTGTTATGTTATTTTATGTAATGTTATGTTTTTAATGTTTACGCTCGAAACAACTGTCTCTGTGATCATTGAATTACGAATTACTTACAAAAATTCGTAATTCAATGATTACAGAACCAAATTAAAAACATGTTATTAACGATTTACAACAATGGATAGGTATTGTTTCTTGAATACAAATTTAACAAAGGAACAATTATGCAATTTTTTTTCTTAAAAAAAAATGTTTTCAAAAAAAGACGATAATAATAAGCAAATTTACAAAAAGGCGCCAAGTAATCATTTTACTTTAAAACCGACGTTGAATTGCTGATCAATTCTTGGATTAACGATAATCAATATTCAAGTCCGTAGCCTTGTGATTTTGAACCCAACCCAAAAGAATAGGTAATTCCAAGATTAAGAATTGGGACAAATTGGCACTTTTATTTCTGAAACGAAACCACTATTGCGTTACATGGTGCGGAAAACCACGAAAAACCTCCCACGATTAGCCTGTTTGCTAAAGGTTGCTTTTAACCATGCTCCTCTATCATCGAGGATATTTTATGTTAGCATTGTAGTCGGTGCAAATCGAAAGTTGAATTCGTATCGACCAGCGATTGCTGGGATCTGAACCTGGGACACTTCGTTGAGAGGCGAGCACTCTAAGCCCCCGGGTCACCGTATTTGACTAAGTAATCATTAGAAAATAAGTAGAAACTAAATGCAATTTACTCTCTACCTACTTGAAACATGCTGAGTAACATACTAGGAACCCAATCTCCGAATTTGGAAAAGTGTCTTTTTATCAAAAATGTAAGAATTGATAACTCAATTTTTTCATTTCTAAAACTTCATTTTGGGCAATGAGAAATTTGCATTCCCCATAACATATTAATAATATAAATATTTTTTACTTCCTTCTTAAATCATACCTATACAACTACTTTTGCAAAAGTTAACGAGTTAACTAAAATAAAAATATCCACTTACAGCAAAAGAGTCTTAACACTTTCACGAATGTACTTTTAATATAATTAAAAAAAGGAAGAAATATAAGGTTAACATTAATTCTAAAATAATTTATAAATTCCAATTACAAACGCAAAATATTACGAATATATATAATGGAAAAATAATAACATATAATTAAATGATAGTGTAATAGTAAAAAACAAATCCTCATAACGCGAAATTCAAAATGATTCAACTAAATGTCTAATATAATCTGACCATAAATGGCAGATATCGAGTCTTGCTAGAAGTGAAGTATACAGTTTCTGGTATGTTGTGAGCTCGCTATGGCCATTCATCAAAGCAACCATCCGAATCTATTCCAGGAACTTCTCTTACAATTACTTTTTTCTTTATCAAAAAATTTCTGGGCTCGTTAAGTAAGGGTCATGAAAGAGTCGACTAACTGAAAGGGTTTTCCACTTAAAATACCGGTGACAAAGGCGTGGTGAATCTCATCCATGTAATAGCCGATTATGATGATCTTAATCTATAAGAAAAATTATGAACAGTGTTTTATGGAGACATTGAATTTTGTTGTTTGTGTATAAGATTGCCGTGATAAAGTGCTTACTTATTTCTTTGTTTTTATGTATTACAATTGTTTTTGTCTATCGCAACAAAATATTCTATTTTTTCCCTTTAAATAAACAGATCTATTATGTAATGGTGGAATGCGTGGTAAGAAAGCAAAGATGTGATAGAATTTCTTTGCTCTAATATTTGATTTAACTATCATTTCTTAGCTGTCAAAATATCGTATTTTATTTTAAAACCGCCGTTGAACAGCCTACCCAATTTTCGGGTTTACGACAACTAAAGTTGAACTCCGTAGCCTTGTAGTTTTGAACCCGATTCAGAAGACAAGGGAACTCCTATTATCACCAATAACGAGGAATATCTTATTATCACCATGCATTATTTGGAAATTATTAGAATATATGTTTATATAAAAGGCATTCAGAGGTTTTACTGTCCGACCAATCTCACCTGCCAAGTGCTTTTCAGCGCGGAAGTCACTGGTTCAAATCCTACTGTAACCTGGACCCATCTTTGTAATGTTCTTCTCCAACTTGTGCTATCTGTTCTTCAACTTAAAAGGACTAACAGAGCCGCACATTGTAATGAACACACAAGCCTGTTTATGTATTAAAAAAGATTCTAAATTTCCAAGTCTGCATGTGTGTAACAATAATTATAGCAATACTAATACTACTACTAATAATAATATTAATATTAATAAATAATAATCTTAATAAATACTAATAATAACATCGAAAATTTTTAGAGTAGTTCTTTTGAACGAGAAACTGAAAGGAAAAAGCTGAGGCGATTTTGGTAATTTAAAATTTTTTTTTGTTGGCTACTGTTCTTTTGCTCCTCACTGTTTACATTTTAATCACAATGGTAATGACGATAATGATTATAAAATAAATAATAGAACAAATTAACGAAATCAATTTCATTGTCAATAGTAATTTCTGAAGTGTTATTAGACAAAAATAATCATTATTATAGAAATAATTAAAGTGTAGTAAAACTCTAGTTAAAATAAATCGTGCATTGAACGATATAATAAAACTTCTGTAATTACTATTATTATTATAAGTTTTCCTAAGTCAGATCGATATTAAGCGAATTAGAAAGGTCTATAACCCGAAAAGAATAAAATTTATACCTAATTTTTTTATTTATTTATTAATCAATAATAGTTTTGCAACATATAGCAGCAGCAATGAATATTGTCACTAATACTTTAGGAGAAAAACCTTGGGTAATTAAGCCATTAATTTATGGGCCAACTTCCGATGGTAATTTTGGGGAAGTGATTATTAAAGTATAGGCAAATTTTTTATTTATTTTTTAGCTAGAGTTCTTACATGTCCTCTTAGGATTATTATACATTTATATGCTGGATCGTCCGAAAAGTTTGCACCGACTTTCGATAGGTGGAGCCTCCAAAAGCCAGTTAAAAATATTCAAGTGGTACTATTAAAAAAAGCAAAAAAAAAGAAAACATCATTAAATCATATTACATACATAGAAGTCTGATGCATGATGAACATTATCTAAGTCAACCTGTTAGTGCCCAGCGTCATATTTATAGGACAGATTTCTTTTTCAAAAACATATATTGTGGTAGGACAATTGTTTCAATTTTGTCTTTTATCTAGGAGAATTAAAAGTTTCCCTTCCACCATAATTTATTAGTGATTTGAGTTTCTATCACTAGATGTATAACTATAAGGTGCAGGGACATTTCGAACTGAAATGGTAACAAATAGTTGATATTAGTTATTTAGTTGAATAATATATTATACCACTTCTTTTATAAAGTCACTTTTTGCACCACTTCAATATTAAAAGTCGGGATAAAACGGGTTAAAGTGGTTGCGAAATAGGGCAAACTTCAAACTGCTTTGATGAGTAGTTTGCAAGCACTTGAATATTTTTGGGGGATTTTTGGGAGTGTCACCTACCGAAAATCAGTATTATCTTTCCGGACGATACCAAACCCTTTATTTATTCATGTGTAATAGTGTTCAAAAACGTTTTGAGCTAAATTTATAATGCGAAGAATTAAAAGGAAAAGCAGATATTTTTTTACTATTATGAAAATAAAAATTTTCCGAAAAAATTTAGAATAATTATTAGCTATGCGTAAGCCCCACAAAGCAGTCATTCTCTTAATTTTTTCCCAAAAGATAAAAACTGGTAACTTAAACGTTTCTTTTATAAATATATTTCGGGGAAGCAAAGACATTATTTTTCAGTAAAATATGTTAGCAATGTATATATCGTTATAATTTGATCTCAAATTGAGCGTTTGAGATATTTTTTAAAAATTATAAAATTATTTGGTTGTAACAACAGAAATTATCAATTAGCTTAAACGCTATCTCTCGAGCTTAATTTTTTTTAAAATAAGGTTATTTTAGTCGGGTGGTTCAAGGGATAAAGCACCAGCCTCCTAATGAGGTGCCCGGGTTCGAATCCCAGTAAATGGCTGGTCGATACGAATTTCTCATCCAGTTCGTATCAGCAGTGCTGACGTAAAATATTGTCAGTGGTTGACTGATCATGTGTTTGAGTCCCTTTGCCGTTATGTTAAACGTGGGAGGTTTTCCTCTCAACGTAACCTTATCAAACGATGATGACGTACATTTTATGAGCATTTCCTCTCTATGTAATGCCATTATCAACGATGAAACTAACGACGAGTTAGTTCCATCAAAAAATCCTCCATGAAGGCAAATTTCTCTCAATGCTTTATCCAGGAGTTTCCTTGTCTTCTGGATTGGGTTCAAAATTAAAAGGTTACGGAATTGAACATTAGTAGTCGTAAATTCAAAATTGGGTAGATTACCCAACGACGGTGATAAAATAAAATAAGGTTCAATGACTTTAAAGAGTTCACAAAAGCACACAGCAAGAACTGGGTTAACACATTTGTGTAACGTATTGTAATTAAAATGCATGAATATAAAATTTTCGTCCTGCCAACTTTGGCACATTGGCATTTAAAAAGAAAATTCCTAACAATTTTGCATACGTCTAAGACTAAAGTAAATGGAAACCCTTAAAACCAATTAAGTTTTCACTTCAAATGGAACTAAGCATTAAATAAAGTGAATCTGTCAATTTTCCATCAATAGCGTGCTCTTGATAAAAACCATGTCAATATAACCATTCTCAAAATGATAAACACGGAAAAACACGCGCTTTCATTTCTAAAGCTCAAACCTTGGTGAATACATCGAACATTCAGTTAAACAAAGAATACAACAAAACGCTGAACATCAACGAATAAAGATGCGTTTTTTAGAACATACTCAAATTTATCGATCGTGCTTTTGTTCTATTAGTTGGTGTCCATCCACGCCACTGATCCACGCACGATTCTCTTTCCCTTGACCCGTAAAACCAAAAAAAACAAAAAGGGAATCGCCATTTACAAGGAACCGGCTTTTGTGGATGCCTGAAAATGGCACGCAACTTGATTGCCTTTTGGCATTAGATTTCTTTATTTCTTTCAAGAAGAGATTTGTCACACGAAATAAAAATTATGCTAAGTGAGTGAATATCCGAAATTTTTTTTTCCGCTCCAGAAAAGTCGTCAATGGATGCACGATCCATTTCTGTCAATTTTCTCAGTTATTGACAACTGAAGTGCGTGCAAATTGTGATGATTAAAGAGGTCGTTTAATGGTTTTATTTAAATTGTGAATGGGACACTGTTTAAGAATCATTATTTTCAATGTTTGGAGCTTATAACGAACAAAAAGATACGATGACTTTTGTATTGTCGTTGTTTTTATTTAAGTTAGATATACTCTTGCATTCAAATTTAGTCTTAAATTTTTTATTCCTACAAAAACTACATTTCTTTTGAATTCCGGAAAAAAAGATGGCAGTTAATATTGCATATCTATCTTGTTTTTGGGATAAGTGAAAAAACCTTGATTACCAAGGCTTATTAGTTAACTCTCACACAACTATCTACTGATGAGAGAAATAATTATTATAATTAATTAAAAGTATAATTAATAATTATTAAGAAAGTATAATTAATAATTATTAAAAAAGTATAATTAATAATTATTATAATTATTATAATTAATTAATTTTAACACAAATAATTGTAATTAGCATGTAAGCTTGTGAATGTAAGAATACACTAAAAGAAAATGTCGCAATGACTTTTACAACAGGGTTAGAGATCCATGATGAATGATAGAAGGGCCGCAAGCGGCTCCATGGGCCCAATTAAAACATCGGGTATAATGCCAGATCTAAGGGCTTATAAGCCGTATTTGAAATAAGCACCCAAACCTGCAAATGTATGCAACAAAAAATGAAATAAATAGTCAAAACACACTGTGAAGATTTGTATTATTCCTCATTATATTTTTTTTTACGCAAATGTTTTTTTCTTTCGAAACAATACTTTAAAATACGCTCAGAAAAAAATTGAGAATGAAAGTTAAGATAATTTACTGAAGAACATTTCAAAAAATATAACACTATGAAAACTTTTGGAACATACCATAAATCTACTACAAAAAGATTCCAAGAACAGAATCTACGTTGGATTCATTAACGCTGTCAGTGCTGTAATTTTTATTTATTTTAAATTTCAGAAATGTTCTTATTTTGTTTCAATATTCATTAGCGTTAGGGTTATTGCTGTATGTTTTTCTTTTAATTCTAGAAATGTTTGCATTTAGTTTCGCCAGCTGGTGACTTATATACCCGACATGACAGAAATTTGCTATCTCGTGATCAAAAATAGAGGGTAGACTTATACGTAAAGATATATGGTACTTCTGATTTTTCCTATAATTCCTTTTTAACCACGAGATTTCAACATAAGTGGCTTTGCATGGTCCTATGAAATTCTCACTAGTAGAATAAGAATGATTTTATTACTAAAGAACTACATTATTTTACATAAATTAACGATAAATGTAAATTATTCATTACTAGTGGGCTGCGCCCCCTGCTCGCTAACGCTAGCCAACCCCGAAAATTGCTACGCAATCTTATATGGTTTGCTTCGCAAACCAAGCTCGCTTCGCTCACTACTAACTTAGGTACATTGCAAATGCACAAAATTCTAAGAATTCAAAACAATCATTCAAATCCATATAACAGATTTTTTTAAAAAAAAATTACATCTTTTTAGTAAATACTAAGTAATTAAAATAAATTTGAATTCAAATAAAGACTCATTGACTGAGACTCATTTTTCAATGAATAACCAATAACAATAATAAAACAAATGAATTCGTGATATAAATCAAAAATCGTCAAATAAATTCGCAATATATAAATTCGAGAAAAAAAGCGCTTTCGACAAAATACTAAAATAGAGATCTATCGACAAAGACTACTCACTTCTGCCTAGCTTAATAGTATGAGATTGCAGCAGCTGAATTGTTATTTCAGTTTCCGTTTCTAAAAGCGCTATATGTTGAGTCACCTCAACTAGATTTGGCATGTGACATTTTTAGCGGCAATCATTGGTCGATTTTCTAGCGTTGCCATTCGGGTAGTTGTAATGAGGCTTTTTTTTGTCACCGTGTAAGAGTATATCTATAGATGTGTGTATCTATAGATGTTTAAAATAGTATTCAAATTTCTTGAGATTATATAAGTTAACATTATAGCAACATTTTCGTGACATAGATTCCAACTTTTACGCTTTTTGAGAAAGATATTTAGTAGTGGTAAAAAAAATACATGATTTAAAACTAATTTCTTAGTTTTTATTTAAATGGTATATTTTAACTTCAATTTTAATTGATTCACTTCTTGAAGGTATAGCGTAATTTTGATCAAAAAGTTATGCTTTGCGAACGTAAGTAACTTTTACTGATGGCATAATTAAACTTTACAAGAACAGTTTAAAATTTCCACTTAATATCTTAAGTTGGTTCAAGGTAGAGTTTAAAGGTATTAAGTCGGATACAATTGTACTAAAAATTATTAATGATCGAAATCTAATTGCATAAGGTGTCATTCCATGAAAAAGAAATTCTTTCAATTGGATACCAGCAAGTGACATCATCGTAGTTAAATCGTTGCATTCGTCGATTCAGAAGCCAATCAGACTTGACACACATCACTTGCAGGCATCCAATTAAATCTGATTTAAATCACATGATTAATCATAATCATTTCATTTCGTCTGGAGTTGAAAGTACCCAAATGTAGCTATTCTTTAAAAATTTACAGGAAATTTTAATTTTCGGATAATATTTCCGATCTACTAAAATCTAATTTTTGGAAGAAAAAAAAATTTTAATGAACGCATTATAGTCGTCCCCTTCTACCTTTTTTAAGTCTATTTTGACTAAAAAATCATTTTTCTGTTTTAATATTTTGCACATTTTCTGTTTTCTATTTATCTATTTATTTTGCATAATATAAAGCTGTGATTTTTTTTTCTTTCTAAAAGCGTTTGAGTTTTATTTCTGCGTAAAATCGAGCAGAAGTTATGATGATTTTAAAAAATTCCTTTATTTCTGTTAATACATTGATAATTGAGCCAATTTTGTTCCCTCCCTAAAAACTTTTCTCCGGTTATTTTAAATGCTATGTCTGAAAATATTATGGTCTGAATTACCTGAAATCTTGCATGAATATATATATATATATATATATATATATATATATATATATATATATATATATATATATATATATATATATATATATATATATATATATATATATATATATATATATATATGGCTCAAAAATGAATAATTGCAGCTTTTGTCCCAAAAGGCATCGTTAAAGCGTAATCTAAAGTTAATTTTTTATGAATATTACTCGTATAAAGCAAGAATAATGAAAAATAAATAAATTTCAAGGAAGCTATGTGATTTCGAAAAGAGGTCAATTTCGGTTGTTTTTTTTAATCAGTCCCCCCCCCCTCCCCATATTTTTATAAAAAGAAATTTTCATAATTTTTTGTATTCATACCATTTTTTAGTGTATAATACACACAGATATCTAAGTAAAAAAATAATTATAAATTTCAAAATTTTTATTTTAATCTAAATTAAAAATCAATAATTATAATCTAAATCAAAAATTAATTAATCTAAATAAAAAATTTCAAAATTTTGCCTCCTAAGATATTCGGGTACCTTAAATGTGCTCATCTCGTACATCCAGTTGTTTTTAAACATATTCCTCAACATAATTTGAATGTAGTTTCTAAAATCATGTTTTGCCTACATTTTAGTCTGAAAATGGATGTGAGGACAAATAGTAGGTGTTAAGAGCATATTTAAATAAGTACCCACTCAGTTAAAGCAAATTGAGTAATGATGCGTTTCCAAAGACCGGTCTTCACTCCTCCAGAACTCTAGGGAAACTTTCTAAGTGCTTATTTTTTGCATAACTTGTTTGATTAATTAATGCATGATGTAATCATTATTAATTACATCATCTAATGTGTATATTTACTAATGACTAACATCAAAGGATGCATCGTAATGTATAACACTGGCGAAATTTTTTTTACACATTTTACTAACATTTTTCTTAGATACTTTCATATCGCAGATTTTAAATCTGGAATTGGTTTCTCTTGCAAACCTGCAGTTTTTAATGACATTTTTAGCCAATTTTTTGACGAAATGTACGAGTTTAAAACATTACATATAACAGAGAATTGTGTAAATGTTGTGACAAACTTCTAGGGGAGTTAGGGCATATCATTAGCAGGGATCGATCAAGACAAATTCAGGCCCAAGGCCCACAAAATTTTATGTACCCCTAACAAAATATTTTGAAATTATATTTCTGAAGAGTAGTCCTAACAATAAAAAGAATCTATTGAACTGCATGATTCAAGAGAAACATTCTAAAAAAGTTTGAAAGCAGACAATTGAAGATTACTTTTCTAAGATAAAGTTTGTCCATCTAAATATTAAAGCAAAATATAAAATGTGCGAAAATAAAAATATTTTGGTGACCACATACAAGTGAAATCAGTTATTTTTGGTAAAAGTCACTGATTAGCTGAATTATTTTAAAGATTGAAGCCTTCCATCTACAGCTTTACATATTTGTTAATAATAAGCTTTTAGTTCTTGTTAACATTAATCATTTATTATAAAAGACACTTCTAATATGCATTCTTGTTGCATTTGCTTAAGCCGTTGGAGTAAAAATTGCACCAATTAAAATTCAGCGGTTCTTTCGAATTTGATAAGTGCAATGTTTACATGAGTTTGGTTTTTCACAATATGAAGAAAATTTGAAATAAAAAATGCCTTTTTTGAGAAAAACTGTTTCCTTCAGTATTTAAAAAAAAAAATTAATTTGTGGACTTTTTACTAATTTTTGATGCTTCCCAGAAAGTGTGGGCCTAGGCGATAATCAGGCCCTGATCATTAGGATTAAAATTGCGTAAGAATTCACGCTAGGGATTGTTGTCATGTTCCGCTGGGGCTCTTCTGTATCATGAGCTGTTTTTTCGGGCGTTCCTGAACAGGTCATAATAATGGATGCCCTCCACACCGCTTACGCCGGCATTTGCGAGCAAGGTTCCCTAATTCCTGATGACATTTACGGGCATGGATTCCTAAGCCTGGTGATGTGCCGTGACTCCCCTAGAATTAATGTCACAACTCTTATGGCGACCTTTTGTTACATACTATGTTATATTCTGTTACATATAAGCTTGTAAACTTGTACATTTAGACAAACAAAAACAAAAAAAATACACTAAAAATACCATTTTAAATACAATCTGTAGTTTTAGATGCAAAACTAATTTCAGATTTGAAATCCCTACAACCGAAATAGGCAAGATCAAGTATTTGGATAAATGCAGTAAAATTTGTTCTCTAGTATAATCTTAGCTTTAAGCCTATTAGCGCCTAATTTTATTGAATATTACATTGATTTGGAAAACGTTATTATAAAATAAGTTATAATTTCATTGATATTTAAATTTAGTGGATATTTTCGTACATGAGCTACCTTTAATTTTTTTAAAACTCAATTGAATTGTTGAATTAGAAACTTTATACTGCCTGTACATCTATTAGATCAAAATAAGCATGTTTAGTCAAGATAAAATTAAGAATAAAATCATTGCAAGAATAGTTTTTTATATTTTCGTTAAAAAAAATAAATCTGGCAAGCTCTTTTGATCAAAAGAGGTTAAAGGGGTGCTATATCAAGGGAGACATTTTTCATTACAAATACTGCTTCACCTCCATGATTAATTTAAAATTCAAAGAGAAGAAAATGGAGTTCAGGAAAACCTAGAGTAAGCATTACAAATACTGCTTCACCTCCATGATTAATTTAAAATTCAAAGAGAAGAAAATGGAGTTCAGGAAAACCTAGAGTAAGCATTACAAATACTGCTTCACCTCCATGATTAATTTAAAATTCAAAGAGAAGAAAATGGAGTTCAGGAAAACCTAGAGTAAGCATTACAAATACTGCTTCACCTCCATGATTAATTTAAAATTCAAAGAGAAGAAAATGGAGTTCAGGAAAACCTAGAGTAAGCATTACAAATACTGCTTCACCTCCATGATTAATTTAAAATTCAAAGAGAAGAAAATGGAGTTCAGGAAAACCTAGAGTAAGCATTACAAATACTGCTTCACCTCCATGATTAATTCAAAATTCAAAGAGAAGAAAATGGAGTTCAGGAAAACCTAGAGTAAGCATTACAAATACTGCTTCACCTCCATGATTAATTTAAAATTCAAAGAGAAGAAAATGGAGTTCAGGAAAACCTAGAGTAAGCATTACAAATACTGCTTCACCTCCATGATTAATTTAAAATTCAAAGAGAAGAAAATGGAGTTCAGGAAAACCTAGAGTAAGCATTACAAATACTGCTTCCCCTCCATGATTAATTTAAAAGTCAAAGAGAAGAAAATGGAGTTCAGGAAAACCTAGAGTAAGCATTACAAATACTGCTTCACCTCCATGATTAATTTAAAATTCAAAGAGAAGAAAATGGAGTTCAGGAAAACCTAGAGTAAGCATTACAAATACTGCTTCACCTCCATGATTAATTTAAAATTCAAAGAGAAGAAAATGGAGTTCAGGAAAACCTAGAGTAAGCATTACAAATACTGCTTCACCTCCATGATTAGTTTAAAATTCAAAGAGAAGAAAATGGAGTTCAGGAAAACCTAGAGTAAGCATTACAAATACTGCTTCCCCTCCATGATTAATTTAAAATTCAAAGAGAAGAAAATGGAGTTCAGGAAAACCTAGAGTAAGCATTACAAATACTGCTTCACCTCCATGATTAATTTAAAATTCAAAGAGAAGAAAATGGAGTTCAGGAAAACCTAGAGTAAGCATTACAAATACTGCTTCACCTCCATGATTAATTTAAAATTCAAAGAGAAGAAAATGGAGTTCAGGAAAACCTAGAGTAAGCATTACAAATACTGCTTCCCCTCCATGATTAATTTAAAATTCAAAGAGAAGAAAATGGAGTTCAGGAAAACCTAGAGTAAGCATTACAAATACTGCTTCCCCTCCATGATTAATTTAAAATTCAAAGAGAAGAAAATGGAGTTCAGGAAAACCTAGAGTAAGCATTACAAATACTGCTTCACCTCCATGATTAATTTAAAATTCAAAGAGAAGAAAATGGAGTTCAGGAAAACCTAGAGTAAGCATTACAAATACTGCTTCCCCTCCATGATTAATTTAAAATTCAAAGAGACGAAAATGGAGTTCAGGAAAACCTACAGCAAGCATTACAAATACTGCTTCACCTCCATGATTAATTTAAAATTTAAAGAGAAGAAAATGGAGTTCAGGAAAACCTAGAGTAAGCATTACAAATACTGCTTCACCTCCATGATTAATTAAAAATTCAAAGAGAAGAAAATTGAGTTCAGGAAAACCTAAAGTAAGCATTACAAATACTGCTTCACCTCCATGATTAATTTAAAATTCAAAGAGAAGAAAAAGTGAGTTCAGGAAAACCTAGTGTAAGCCATAAAGTTTCAATTGCAGAAAAAAATTCCGAAACATCAAAATGCAAACAAATCATTACAAGAGAATTTCTCCATTGTGAAAGCCCAGGATATCCTTTCATAATTTGTTTTCATTTTGATATTTTGAAAATTTCTTCTCAGTACTTGAAACTTCATAACTTATTCTTGATTTGTCTGGATTCACCTTTTCTCTACTTTAAATTGCTAATGGCGATGAAAGAGAATTCGTTATTAAAAAAATTTCTCACCCCCCCCTTCTCTCTCTTCCTGCAAAGGGGTTCGTGGTTTTCAGGTAAATGCTGTTTTCTCGACTAGTCGATAGCCTACTGATCCATCTACCGTTTTTCTTTCTTGCTTTCTTATCGTTTTCTTCTTCTTTTTTTTACAGTTAGAGATTAATATTTAAAGAAGTGGTAGGCAAAATTTTATCATGCCGCTAAAGCTACAATGAAAATTCAATTTCTTTTGAGACGTTATACGTATGTCCATATATGTCTTCTGAATCTAGGCGTATATATCTTGGAAATCTTAAATATTGGTAGACCATGTTATGAATTATTTACATTAGTAGTAAAAACGAATGAGCTAATGCTTTGAAAGAGAAAGTGAAACTGAAATAGTTTTAATACCACTTTTGAAATTGTCCTACATTATTTAAAATTAGTATATTTGTAAATTTTGTTTCTCTAAATAACGAAATCCTTTTTTCCCCGATGCGGGAATGCCACGCTCAACTAAAAATGTAAAAAATGGCAGAAACTCAATTCATTTTTGTTCATTTATTATCTCTGCAATTATTCAAACGTAATTACCACTATGACTATTTTTCATATTTAAAACAAAAAGACTCTTTGCTCTCAATCTCAGTAGTAAACTGAATAAAATATGCTTGAAATAGTTGCTAATATTAATATCTTTTTAATAAAAGTATGGATTAGTTTTTCTTTGTCTTTAGTAGCCCTGAGTGGGCAACCCTGCCGATGCAATAGTGTTCACTCGAGCTATATGGAAACAACGAACTTTCTTTAATGCTTCGTAACTCTCCTAATCCTTTTCCCAAATCAAATGCTATATATTAACGAACATAGATACCAAATATTCCGCGTTATAAGCGACAATAACAAACTCGTAAGAGCTTTCACCATTCGAAATTCGCTGAAATTGCCAAACTTTCTTATTGTTTCCGATGCTCTTTTGGAAGATGGAACCTTCCTCCCAGAACAATAGTTAAATTTCAAAACAAAAGGATGGATTAAGGGAGTGTTTCCTTTCCCTTCCACAACTACTCTTTCTACAAGAATAGAATAGGGAAGAAATGAAAAGGATGAGTTAAGGTTGACCTCATTTCAGCTTCGAATGTGTTGGAACGTTGGAAGTAGGGGTGAAGCGCAGGTGGGCGAGACCT
Organism: Parasteatoda tepidariorum; assembly: GCF_982258835.1. NCBI lineage: Eukaryota > Metazoa > Arthropoda > Arachnida > Araneae > Theridiidae > Parasteatoda > Parasteatoda tepidariorum. Next base: position 46,430,247 of record NC_141764.1, read on the forward strand.
TGGTCAGAGTCATTTCTTTTGTTGTCCCATTCTGAAGCAGGAAGAAAACTAGATCGGGTCATAGCCACTAGGTTTAAAAGTGGAAATTTTATTGCAAGTCGGTGAACGTAAAAAATATTTGTCAGCCGAAAACTTGTAGCTGGAAGTTTAAGGACAAGGCCTAAAAATATTAAATGGATCACAATTTTCATGTCAAACTTAAAACCTCAAAATACTTTTTTTCCTCTGCCAAAAGCAATGATAAAATTGACTTAAATCGTTTTCGACAGAATGAGTATAAAACAATTTCAGTTTATGGAGGACGAAATACAATAGAAATCTGAATATCTAAATGTTTAAGTTTTTGTAGAAAATAAACTACAGACTGTAAAAAGAATATCCTACTCATTACCAGAAATGTGTACTAAAGGATTTTTTAATATATTAGCATACCTGCCAATTTTTACGCTTTTCAAAAAGATGTTTCCCTAGTGGTAGGGTAAAGACAATGAAATTAGGATTGTATGTTGGTGTTTCGTATAAATTTAGCCATCAATTAAAAATACTATGAGAATCCTAGCATTTTAATTTTATTGGGCTCCTGGGGGGCAAATCGGCCCCTATCTCATTCATCTGGAATTTTAGCACTATTTTGGTTGAGCATTGAAGTAGGCAGTCAGGGGAGTGACTATAAGAGAACTGAACTGAACATATTACACCAGTTGGGCACTTGGGCCGCGAAGCGGCCCCTATCCTATCCATCGTGAATTATTTAGCATTGTGAGAGTTCCTTGTGGTCAGCAGGCAGTGTAGTAGCTATGAGGGGGATTCAAGCATCTTGCTTGAATAAATAGAAATAATGAAAATAAAACAAAGCAGTTTGCTTTAAACTATGTGTGGCTACAGAACTGAATGCAGGCTATTGGTCGCCGTGGGGAAACGCTTGATAGATCTTTCAATATTATTGAATCTGATGCTATAGGTGGATCTGTGATTAAGAAATTTGTTGAGGCTATTATTTAATTTGATGACTGTGATATGAGGCGTCGAATGTAAAATGAGGGGCTATTGGTCTGAATTTTTTTTTTGTTGTAGTTTTTGAAGTTGAATATTTGGTTGAAGTTAGCTGTGACTATAAGAGAGTTAGCAAGCCTATCATATATGTGTTTCAATTATTCAAATCAAATGTAATGGTAGTCAAAATAATTTTAATCCCAATTTATTTAATGAAGAATAAAATGTGATTCTATAAATTTTGTCACCACTTTAAATATCGGGAAAACCGAAAGAATTGGCAAAGTATGCATTAGTATTCAGTTTTAAATGGGGTAGGGGCCGCTGCGCGGCCTAGGCACCCAGTTTTGTTTAAATAAAGAAAGAAAGTGTTCAGTTTTAAGAAAATTCTCAAATTTCGTGTCGACGATTACCAAAGCTACTAGGCAGATTTTAATGAAATTAAGGTTAAGCTTGGGTTGATTTAATTATCAATAAAAGAGCCATTTGATAGTTTTAATACACTCGCATGATCAAACTCATAACCAGACCTGCCAACTTTTACTCTTTTCGAGGAAGTGTTTCTCTAGCGGAAATGAAAGATTAATTGAAATGCAATTGTAAATAAAATCAACTTTCCACAATTGCTACGACTTACATTTATTTTCGTGTCATCATCATAATTATCAAAATTTATCTGAGCACCTGAGGCCGTTAATGGCCTTTTTCCCTTCCATCTTGAAATTGTATCCTTCAAATGGCTCTATCTGGTAACTGGAATGCAAGTTGAAGTGAAAAGAAAATTAAGTATTTTGTATTTCAGATAAAGTTGCGTCGCTACAAAAATAAGCTGCCATTGGCTTATTTTCGTGTCTATATCTGGCTTGTATACATATAAGATTGATTTATTTGCATTTAGTTACAGTCAAAATCACATGAAATAAAATTTTTAAATCCTGGAATTAGAAAGAAATTTATAGGATTCATTACCACTTTAAAAATAAAACTGAAATACTACGACCCCGGAGACTGATGGATAAAACTGTAATCACGAAATCGAACAAGAAAAAGGATGTACTCATAGCTGTTGAATCCCGATTTTCGCAGGTTTTATTTTTTAAAGTTCTAGCAAAAAATGTAAATTAACCAGCATTTTTCTCGAATATTTAAAAAAGTAACTAATGTTATGCTTTATTATTTGATTTTTAACCCCTCGGGATCTGATCAGGGGTAAGCTAATCCCTGTAACTTAAGTGTTGAGAGCAACCCGGCACGAGTGGTAATTACCAGGATGGCCGGGTCTCTACTTTAACAGAGCCACACTTACTTACACATATACACACATCCTCACATTCCTTTAACTCGCCCCCCTTTTGTATGTATACCCAAACTGTAAATACTGTAAATATTCATTAGTGCTTGTCATTCATTAGTCATTGTTCTTTAATTTTACCTTTTTTTTCGTGTACTTTTTTATTACTTGTAATTTTGTTACTACTTAATAATGGCAAAGAGCCATTTTTTCTTTTTTCTCTCACGAACTCCATTTTGCTCCCCAAACTTTATTTTTGCCATGTATGTTTCTTAGTCTAGTTTCAGGATGAATCGGAAAAGGGTCGTAAGGCCTCAGACTCCCAGTTCCACTACAACGAACGAATGAGCTATTTGATTTTCGATGACATGGATTTGATATTCAATGATTTGTTCACCATGACATACAAGTATAAACGATTTAAAGAAATATATGAGACGTAATAACAGTGCTGTACTACAATTTATAAGCTGTGGACAATTTTTTTAAAAAATAATTTCTCATTACCTTAACTTTCATTGCACGGTGTGCAAAACACAAAACGCACCACTCTGAACAACTTTTGATCTAGTGATCAAGCAATGGTTCAAATGGGTGACCTCAAATATGCTAATTAATTCGTGCAGACGATATTTTAAGTAACGAAACCAGACCCTAAAGCGAACTTTCTTTGAATAAACCTTAATTCTTAGAACCCCTTATATTTAGAGGATCAGAAATCCGTATCCGTCGACAAAAAAAAAAAAAAAAAAAAAAAAAAAAAAAAAAAAAAAAGCTATGTTTATTTTCAGAGAAAGTTTATTTTTGTATTTGATTTCGTAACTTGAATGCACTAATCGTCCTCGCCAATTAATTATCATATTTGAGGTAATCCCTCTGACCCATTAAGATTGAATCCTATAACGTGAAAGAAGATCCGATCATTAGATCAAAAGTTATTCAGGCTGATCGGTTTTTTATTTTGCGCAATGTACTTTAACTTTGAATATTGTTAGAATTTACCATTTCCTTATAGGTAACTATATAAATACTGTGTCAGGAACGTTACAGTTCAAGGTAAAATCTAATAAAAATCTATAATGGTAACGAAAAAATGATAAACTTAGATAATTTAATACATTTGCGACCGTCAATATACGTAATTACGTTCTCAAGATGTCTTTTATTACGTTATACGATCTCAAGGCTCGTAAAATTTTAAATTTAGGATCTATTTGGGTATTACAAAATTATTTCAAAAATTTATTTGCAATCGTATATTTACTTCCTTCAAATTGAAAATACTTTGACAGAACCACCAAAACCTCCCATGGTTAGCCCGATGACAAAGGGATTCTAACCCATCATGCGTCTACCACTGAGGATATTTTTATGTCAGCACTGTGGTTGGTGCGAGTCGGGAGCAATTGGTATCAACCAGTCTCCGCTGGGATTTGAACCCGGGTCATCTCATTGGAATGCGGACGCTCTATACCCTGAGCCACCACTACTCGTCCAGTTACATTGGTATCTTAAGGGGATGACATTAACTTACTACCACTTCAAAATTCGTGGGAACCCTGTTAATATTCTCAATAGCCCCACCATTGTAAGCCTCGCGAAGTTTCTTGTTTTCATATGAACCGCTCAGTTGAATAATATCAGTCGGAACCGGTGACATTTTCACACACGTCCACAAGCGCATCGAAACCGTTAATCTCTTTATTTATCTTTTTTTTCAAAGATAGCCTGAGCGTTAGTGATATATTAAATTGAATGCCCTAATGATCACGACACGGAAATGGTACGCAGATCATCTTATTGCCAAAATCTGTTTACAAACTTTGATATGGAATAGCAGATTATATTTCTACTTAAAAAAAGAAGAAAAAAAAAGGAAATCACATATCTTTATTCTTTTTCAGTTTCAAAAGTTGAATATTAGTAACAAATAGTTGTAAACTCATTGACCGAAACAGTCATTTGTGCCAATAATTGTTCTTTATACCCATTGTTGATACTCATTTTGTAGTAAACGGTACGGTTGTGGGGAAACTAAAAAAAGTCTGTTGGCCGGATCCAACAAAAGATTCGCATGAGATGATTTTTTACTAATGGCCAAATAAAGGGAAGAAAAAAATAAAAACATCAATCTAACTCAATGTACTGACATTAAAGAAAATGTTTAAGTTGAAAATGGCGCTAAATAGAATCATGCTTTTCAACCAAATTACCCCTTATTTTACGGCTAATGTATCGTTTGGTATCTTCGAAAAGTTAATCGACGGATGATAAACATTTGGGGGTATGTGCACAGAATTACTTTACCTTCTAAGAAGTTTTTTCTCGTAAAAGAAAATTTCAATTTTCAGTCCCGACTTATTGTTCGAAAATTCCATTATATCATCTTGGTCATCACTTCGTTGCTCAGGTGAAAGGAAAATGGAAAAGAAATGATATTTTCAATGATAATCAAAGGTGAAAGTAACAGGATGTAAGATTTGAAAGGTGAAAAAGTTCGACGATCTTTATTTATGCATTTATTCATTGATCTGAATTTTACCACAAGTTCTTTCAACAATAAAAATGCGCATGATTCGTTACTTTACAGGTTTTTAAAATGAGTTTATCTCAAGAAAAATATGATGGTGATTTTTACTTTGCATTTTTCATTGTAAAACCAGATTCTATTGACGCCGGAAAGATACGCTTTTGCGTTTTCGGAATGTAAGCAATTTTGCAAGAATTCGGTTTTCTTTTCTTTCATTTTTTTTAAACGCTGCCCCACTGCCCCAAAATGAATCATATTTTAAAATATGCCTATAAAGTTTTATTTATTTTTAGGTAATTGCGAAATCACTTGATTAAATACTTTATTGGCTTAAAAAATATAGAAATGGAAATCAAGCGCTTAAAAATAGACATCCCTTCCCAAAACTTGCTAGACGTGATGATTAGAAGCAAAAGCGATTTGAATTATAAAACGCAAAGTTGCTGATGAAAAATAGAAAAAAAGATAACGACATTCGTTCCTCACTACCTCTGCATAGCGCATGGAAATACATTTTGCCCTGATTTGTCCCTCTCAGCCAGAATGGTTTTTCTTATTTTGTTGCGCATCTTCATTTCCCATTTTCGTTTTATATTTTAAATCATTGTTGTTTTTTCTCATTCAGCTATTTAAACATCTTGAATTTTTTTATTTCCATGTGCACATTTTTCCAGTCAATGAATTTTTTTAACCATGAAATATCTTACCACGTCAGTTTCTTGGGATTATTTATTTTATTCAAGAAATCCTTCCAATTTGTATTGCATTCGTTACATATCCTTCTATGTTAACTTGTTTAAGCCAATCTTCATTATACAACCTGAGATACCTGCCACTGTATGAAGTAGCAGTGGGATTTGACAATTGAATTATAATTGTAGGCAGAAATTATAAAATTATTTTTTATTTTGATAGAACCCAAGCACACGATCATCTGATGAAAAGAAAAATCTGATCTGAAAAAAAAAAGGATCTAGATCTATTTACCCAGAGTTATAAAAATATTCTAGTAATTAACATAATAAATTGCAATTTTTTATCGTAAAATTACCACCCCTTCTTAAATTTCTTCAGGTTGTGCATGAACCCTGGTAATAAAATCATATTTCCAAAAACATGAAACTTTATAATACGGTAATAAATTAGCAAATATCGCACAAAAAGGCTAGAGATTTTTTTTCCATTTACTTTTTAATAAGATTTCATCCAAGAGAAAAGGTCCATCAATCTCACCATAGCATGTTATTAGTGTTACAATATTATACTTGTGCTCAGTTTATTTAACACTAATCAGCCACAACTAATCCATCTATTATGGTAATTCACAAATTAACCAAGGCTGACTAATTTTCCAAAAAAAAAAAAAACTAAACTCAGTGGCACGACAGCCCATAGAGGGCCAAGGCCTACTGTGCCCATCTCAGTTTTCTTGACCTTGGGCTCTGGGGTACAGGAGCAGATGTTCTGGTCAGATGGTCAGCCGAACGCGGAACCCCCAGTGTTTAGTTCCCAAGCATGCTTGGTACTCATTTATCGAGCCACTGAAGGGATGAATGGCTGAGTCAACCTTGCCCGGCCCGAGGATCGAACCAGGGACCTGTGGCACGACAGCGCGAAGCACTACCGCTCAGCCACCGGGCGTCTGACTAATTTTCAGAAAATGTAAATTCCTAATTGTAGGAACATTAACGTTCTACTTTTTTTTGGGGGGGGGGAGGAGAAAACTATTCGTGATTACCATTATACATATTATTCGCCATATATATATATATATATATATATATATATATATATATATATATATATATATATATATATATATATATATATATATATATATATATATATATATATATATATATGTATGTATGCTGAAAAAATATATAATAGAATACTCTTATTACCAGTGCTTCGGAAAATTTACAGCTCAGTAGTCAACATAAACTAATGATCCACCTATCGTGATAAGAGACTAATTAACCTAAACTAAATGATAAACCTATCTCCGAAAATATTCTATGCAATCTCAGTAGAGAAAAATTAGACTTTTTCTCCATCCTAACTACCATTGTTGCTTTTTATATTCTTGGATCAATGATTCTTCCTTTTAAATGATAAAGGCACATTGCTTCTGAAAATAGTGTTCGATTTCCGTTAATAATTCTAAAAATAATACCATTTTATTGCTTCCAAAAACAAAATGCGTGATAGCCAGCTTCGAGACCATAGTATCTCATCAGTCTACCTTCTGGTTTTCTTTGTCTGACTCTCCAACTCAAGAGAGATGATTGGAATCAACTTTCTACAAATGAACTGATTATTTTAATCGGTTCCAATTAAGTCTGGTGGCGGTAATTTGCTTTACGACAGAGACTGCTCGTCTGTGAACTTTTGTTTTAGACATCATGTTATCGAATGTTGATAGCGCTAGTCATTCTTAGAATGGCTAGCATGGAGTAATTTAAACAGCAACATGAATATTAAATATTATTGTTTTAGGTCGTCACTCTTTGTGTAAGTTAGAAGTGATTACTAATTAGCTATTAAGTTTGCGTAGAGTGCTCAGAGTAGACAGATTATTTGTTAGCTCATTCCCAGACGAAAGGGCATACATTTAACAATTTGTAGTGCTTACAAAACTGTCTTTAAGCAAATAGACGGATGTTAAATTTTTTTAAAGAAAGTAGATATTTCATATTATCAGCTATCAACTTTACAAAAAAGAAGAAAGAAAAAAAAACATCGCAGTCTAAGGATTCCTCGTTATAGACAGACATATTTGATAATAATGTAAAGAAAAAAAATTGTAGGTAATTTGCTCTGAATCTAATTTAATAATTTCTAGTGCTGACTACTCATTTAGCTTTAAGAGACATTGCAACCCTTTAATTTCAGTTCAAAGTAATCATTTATATTATTAATATATTTTAATAAATGCACAAATGTCTTGTTTTTCAAGATGACATGAAAAAATTTGCGAAATTAGTTTTTGTTCTTTTGAGAAAAAATTTGACCCTTATTAGTGTAATTAATTACAATGTAATCAGGTATTAATCACTGTGTAGTTAGCTTTGTAAAAGAAAAGAATTGAAAAGTCTTAAATTTTCCGATTTACATTCTGACCACTCATTAGAGGTTTTTATCAGATATAGCACTACACATTGTAGAAATGAAAATACATAAATACATTAAAAAGATTGTAGTTTTAACAAATCTCTTCTGAAACAAGAATAAATTAATGCGTTACTAGATTTCGTGATTTTTGATATCCTTACATTTAGATGAAAATATTTATACATATCGTTTTAATAAGTGTCAACGAACTATCAATGATTCGAATCAGTAATGCATTGTTAGTAGAAATCATCACGCTATTGATAAAGATACACGAACACTTTGTCGCACATTTTTAAGATACTTTACACGTTATTCTCCCATCAACAAACTATAAATAAATGCTACAATGTAGAAATTTGTTTTAAAGAACAGCCATGAATATTCTCTAAAGTAGAAAAATTGAAGCGAATTTCCCTTTGTTATCATATAGACCATGCAAGATATCCGTGTATAGTTTTAAATAGGTTAAAAATCTGCATTTGTAATTAAACAATAAATTTGTAAAAATGGTTTAGTATCAAGAAAATATACGCTTGTTTAACTTACACCAGAATTGCTACGATCAGGATAACTTTTTTAAGTTGTAGCAAAACTAAAAAAAAAATATATTTATATATGTAGATGAATTTAAATATTTCGTATCCAGCAAAAAAAATCTGTTACTGTGTAAGACGAGTGCAAAAAAGACTTCGGGTAGTTTTTGTAAGAAGGTTTTTATTTAGTTTTTTCTTATAATTTACTTTCTTATTATTTACGTTTTTTCTTATAATTACTTAATTTACATTCACAATAATTCCTGATAAATTATAATAAAATATGAATATGAATTCACAGCCAATGATCTATTATTAAATTTTGAACAATCACTCCTTGAGTTTTATAAATCTTTTGCGTACAATAATAAAACATAAATTTTTACATAAATATATTATATTACAACCGTCGTTGAATAGCCGACCAAATTTTGGGTTTACGACTACCAATGTTGAAGTTCGTAGTCTTGTAATTTTGAACCGAAACCAGAAGACAAGGGAGCTCCTGGATCAAGTATTGGGAAAAATTTGCCTTCGAGGAGGACTTTTTGATGAAACTAACCCGAATTTCCGTTACATAGAGAGGAAAACCTCGAAAATCTCCAACGGATAGCTTAACGGCAAGGGAACTCTAACCCATGATCCGTCTGCCACTAAAGATATTTTACTTCAGCACTGTAGTCAGTGTAATCCGGGTGCGAAATTCGAATCGACCAATCAGCGCTGGGATTCGGACCCGGTTCACCTCATTGAAACGCGAGAGCTCTATTCTTTCAGCCTTTTACGGCTCTTTTATTTATATAATCGTTTTTAAATATGATTGCTTTTTATATCGTAATTCATTCGAATTCGAATATAATTACTTTTTAATCGTAATTCGTAATATCCTCTGAAATGAAATTGTACATCCGAGATATAAGCAGTCAAAGATTTTAGTCACGTTCGGAAACAATTAATTAGTTTTGGTAAAAATAAATTAAAAAACAAAAAATGCAAATGTTGACACATAAAGAGATATGAGGATTTAACATGTGATGCAGATCTGCATTACTGCTTAGTTCACGATGAGCAAAAATAAGGGCTGTAATGGAGTCCTTTGTCAGCATGTAACAACTTCCCACACTTTATGTCCATCTTTCATACTATATATGTTGCTGTTATCATTTTAATCATTTCCCCTATCTATTATCCTTTCAAATCATTTTAATCGAGACTCATTCAAATCATTTTAATCGAAATCGCGAAGTTCAAACATTCGGCTGCCACTTTCACGTTTAGAATAAATATTACGGACTCTAATAATCTGCTATTTATGTTTTCATCGGGAAAAAAAAAAAAAAAAAGACCTATAGGCATATAAAATTTTTATTGCTTTGTTTATTGTAAACATTAAATTTTTTTTTTTACTATTCTATAAAAAATAATTCCTTTTCAAATGAAAGAAATTAAACATCATTAAAATTAAGCTATTAATAAACATTTAAGCTGGAATGGAAAAGGAAATTATAAAAATAAAAGCAAAAGAACAGAGGCAGAAGTAGAAAACAATGCATTCCAAAAGCGATCAAACCTCAAACAATAATATGAAGTGTTTAAATAAATTACAAAGATAATTGCTGAAACAACAGTAGTAATTTTAATCAATATAAAACATAAATATTGAATCTACATTGAAAATAACCACTGCCTCCCATTTGAGAACAAAAAAATAAATTATGTCAATAAATTAATTAATCTTTTCAAAACAACACAGGTGATAAAAATAAAATGCAATTTAATTATCAAAATAAAAAGGAATTGTGTAAATAAATGAAGGGGACGATCATCACTTTTAAATACATTTTTCACATTGATAGCTTTCTCATCTCTCTCATTGCACTTGGAAATTAGTTTTTCGCATTTCTACTAACACAAGGCAGGATAAATTATTTGGATATCATAAGTATATTATCACCAATCTCTTGTATTGGTTTATAATTTAGTTAAAACACATCAATGCTTGTTGCTATGATGTTAAAACTGAGTTTACGAAAAAAACTAGTACGTAGTGCATGTTAAAACTAAGCTGATATTTTCTTAATGTGGATTTATGTGGATTAATATATAATATTTTTGGGGTGTAATATTTTCTTAATATTGTTGGGGAGTAACAATAGTTCTCAAAATTTTAGGAATTTATTACGTCTACTAAATATTGACAAAATAATAAATTTTTATTTAATTTTTTAGCTTATTTGTAACTTAACTAAATTTAAATCAATTATGATTTATGAATTTATTTTTATTTTCGTATGAAATACTTAGGGGACTTTTTGAACTATTTAATTATTGAGTAAGACTAACTGCGACCCGGGCTAACGAAACTCATGATTATACTAGAGGTAACAAACTTGTTCCTGAAAAAAATAATACTTGTAAAGCACTTGCACCATCTTTTTTTCTTCAAAAAAATAAGTAAAATTTAATAAATAAATTAATTAATAAGTAATAATAAAACTGTCCCAATAAAAACACTTAGAGTAGAAATGGGTTTGCTTTTCCAACATTAAAGGGTTAAGATTAAATTTCTACGCTATCATAAAATCCCTTGTGGATTACTATATAATCCTTTTGCTTGACGATATTCAAGAAAATTTTTTTTATAATTTAGCTATCAACTCAACATTTTATATATTAAAGAAAAAGAAAAAAAATATTTTTAAATTTTTTAATCACGTATTTGAATCCTTTAATTTTTTCAAATGTTCGATCGATGTTCGAAATGTTCGAAGCGAGAGAGATATCCAATTTTCTTTTTTACCGCAGACTTAATAAAAGATTTTCTTTAAAAAATTACAATTCCTGCAATATGAATAGAAATAACCTTTTATATTCTCAAACAGTTCGAGTTCGAAATTCCATTCTTAGAACCGCTGTAGGTCACACACCGGTGAGGCCCGCTAACTTCCAGCAGGCCATCCGATCCAGGAAGTAAAAAACCGAAAGAACTCTCACAGAAATTCCCACTGCAAATTTAAATGGTAGTTTCACTTACCTGTTTACGAATTATAGTATTCCTTTTGGCTTTGAACACCTAACTCATATTGAAAACATGTAGTAAGTTTAACGCCAACAACTGAAATAATCCAAGGTGTTTATCACAACTTAACATTCTTTATTAAAACACATCGAGAAGAACCACAAAGGTGGACAGAAACCTGTTGGATACTCAGGCGGGCTTATGAAACTAGTTTGCTCTTGTTGTTCGTTTACCGCGTGGACAGGTAAGGAAAGGGAATAAAAAGGATAATACAAGTTATAGATATTCCCCAAAAAAATCCCTACATTTTTCAGGGTTAGGAATTGGGGATGAAGAGAAAAAGCGCAGGTGATAATTTTCTTTCTTTCTTTTTTTTCTTCTTCCCTTTCCTTTCCTTTTATTTTATTTATTTATTTTTACGATTTTTTTTTAGCTGTGTCGTAAAGCTGGGTAGAGATATTAAAATTAATTTTATTGAATGTAAATAATGTTATTTTAATCACTTGTTTTGCCCAATATTTTGTTTACAGTTTTTTGATTGTTTATATTTTTGTCATAAAATAAATTAACACCATTAACTCAGGAATTTTCCTGAAAGAAGTACTTTTAATTTGAGTAAAATGTGAAAAATTATAGCAAAATTACTTCATACATCGCAAAAGATTATTTCTTATTGAAATAACATTGGTCATTACTGCAGTAAAAATGTTTAGTATTTGTTTGTTGAAAGATGGTAATAGTTGAAAGATGGTAATTTGCTGAAAAAGTAAACTGAGAGCTAAATTATTAGGTGAATGATTGAAAGAATTTCCTTGAGAACTAAATGTAAGTTTTCAATTTAAAATTTTTTTTTAGTTCCACCATTTAAACACTTTTTTCCTACTAGGAGAGATTCACAGATCTTGTAGTACATCCCAGGTAAGAAATACTAAAGTGAATTAAAAGAAAGTAGCTAACTCTGCAGTTCCACCATTTAAACACGTTTTTCCAGGTATGAGAGATTCACAGATTTTGTAGAAATTCTCAGATATTTATATACTGAATTGAACAAAAAGAAAGTAGTTAATTCCACAGTTCCACTATTTAAATATAATTTTCCAAGTATGGGAGATTCACAGGTTTTGTAGTAATTCTCAAGTATAAATATATTGAAGTGGACTAAGAGAAAGCAACTGATTCCAGAGTTCCACCATTTAAACAAATTTTTTTTCAAGTATGAGCGATTCTCAGTTTTTTAGTAATTAACAGGTATTTATATAGGAGAGTGAACTTAAAGGAGAACAGCTGATTCCAGAAATCAGAGTCTCATAGATTTCGTAGGTTGTTTAAAAATACTGATGTAAATAAGGGGAAAGCAGTTTATTCCAGATTTGAAAGATTCTAAGATTTTGTAATACACTAATGAAAAAAAAAAATGAAAAAACTAATGTACGCAAAGTATAATTTTGTCGTCGTTTTTTATTTTTATTATTATTTTTTTTTATGAATTTTTCAACTTAATGTTAGAGTATGGCAATAAGTTAAATAATAAAATTAATAAAAATTGAATTTGAAGTCATAAATTAAATTCCTAGGTTAAGATATCGGGCTTCTCCAAGTTAGTTATTACTAGAGCCCGGATTTTGATGACCTAAAAAATCTCATTTAATGCAAAAAATGCTCTAAAAATGCGAAAATTGCGCTAAAAATGCCTTATGACATGACTTAAATAAAGTAAAAATACTGAACTAAAACAATATTTTACTCTTTAAAATTATTATGAGTCATTTCAAAAAATATAAAGCAACGCAATACTTGTTCTACGTTCATTAAAGTTTGAAAAATATGTTTTATATCCTAAAATAACAACAAAAAAAGGAAAATATATTGACTCCAAAATATTTTCATTTTGTATAGAAACTTTAATGAATATAACAACTTCCCTCTCATAATATTACTAAATATCAGAATTACATTGGATTATTAAATGTCTTTTGATATTTTGAAATGTAAACGAGCGTCTCTTGTCTGAAAGTAAATTTTTATACCTGGAGAAGCTTCTTTCAACGTCTACTGATGTTATTGGTGCTTACTTGAAAAAGACGGTCTCACTTACTGACAATTCTTCTTCAATTTGAAAAGATGTTGCTTCACCTGTTAATATTCTAGAGATTTTCTTCATTGTTTGAAAGCCAGTGTAATAATAAAAATTGATAAAAAATAATACAAATTGGAAAAAATTAACAGAAAACTTAAAAAATGCCTTAAAATGCAAAATACGCCCCAAAGTTTTTTTTTTAAAAAATGCCCTATAAATCTAAAAAAAATGCTCTAAAGGACAAAAAATGTCCAAAAATGCAAATGTCATCAAAATCCGGGCCTTAGTTATTACTTACCGTTTTTATCCTTTTTCTGTAATGTCGGTCACCTGTCCTTACTTTCTCTTAAAACACTTACCATAGAATAATGAATCGCTGATTACGTTTGTTAGATTTCTAATAAATTAATATCTTGAGAGAAAATTTCAATTTAAATAACCATTCAACATAGATTTACTAGGTAGATAATGACATCTATTAATATTGAAATCCATTTTTAAGATGTATTTATTTTTTAATAATACATGAGTAAATGGAAAATTCTCCATTTACAGTAAACTCATAACATTGTTATTGTATTATTGTCGGATTTCGTCGTAGAACTTATTGTTTGTTTAAATAGGTCACCATCTAAAAGCTACGAAAACAGCTTTTATTTTAGTATTGTTTTAATAGGAATTGTTAAAAGTAACATATTTTTTAAGAAACTGTTTGGCAAGCCAGTGCTGTTATAGTCGTGACACATAATGTTGAATATCATTATCGAAAAACATATCGAAGGAAATTTTAATTTTAGCATTTCAGACAATTTACTGAAATTTGCGTGATTAATAGCACAAAAACTGAAAAAGACATAAATAAACAATATTCTTTATACATAAAATTACAGCATGATGTGAATTAAAAACGTGGATGCATTATTAAAATTATTTAAAATAAATTTAATAATTTGAAAAATTAGTTGTAAAATATTTTATTTTAATGACACCGTTTATTGAGAGAAATGGTATATTCTTTAATGAGGAAGAAATGGATTATTTACTGAATTTGAAAATAATATTATATTAAAAGAGCTCTCTGAAGAATGTTAAAAGTGTAGAAACTCAGCGACTTTAATATTTTTATTTTTATTTTCTCACTACCAGTACCAAATAGAGATATTATATGTGATAAGTGAAAAAATTGACACTTAGCTCCAAATTTTTATCTTGAACACAAATGAATGAGCTAAAGCCATTAAATTGGCTGGTACTCAGGTAAGCATCTTATATAGGTATAGGCGGCTACGAGTAGTAAAAATTCTACTTGAATTCTTTTTTTTCTCCTCATTAATTGTTGTGTTGACAAACTATTATTGTAGATTATTTTGTAACCCGGAATATTTAATTATATAACTTATTAGATTCGAAAATAGAGCAGAGAAGAAATTTATTTTAACCTTTTCGAAAAAAAAAATTCTGAAGAGGAATATTTTTCGAATACCTTTCTGGTGCTGAAAAAAACTAATCTATATAAATTTTTTAGTTGAGTAATACATAATTCTACAACAATACACTGTGTATTACATAATACTACAATACAGATTGTAGTATTATGACGTAACAACTTTAAAATAAAAAGCTTAAAAAAATCATATAATTTAACCCCTTCGGGACGGGTGATTCATAAAAGCATTCGCACGAAATCGGAATCAGGATGTAAATAAATAAGAAACGGTAGCTTAAATGTAGGCGTTGCTAATTTGACAGACTTACTTTGCTTTTACTTTAATTATTGTTAGTTAAATCATATATATAATCATTGTTAGTTCAAAGTATAACTAAATAATTTTATTTTGAACTAGAGTAATGGTGAATTAAATAAATCAAACAATTATAACCCCGCCCACAAATAAACTGTTAAAGAACTTTTTTGGTTACCAGTTTTATCTTTTTACCCTGATTGATACGGCTTAATGCTGGCACGTATTTGTGACAGTCGGCGCGAAAGGGTTAAATCAATGGCATTGCCTACTTACTCTAAATTTTATATCTTTATTAGCTTTTTGCTTTTTAATTATTACCACTTAAAATGATTATTTATTCAATATAATATTCTATTAGAAACTTCAGTTGAAAAGGCTACAATGCTCCTCCATAATTCTCTCCTCCTCTAAGCATGCATTATAATCTTTTTCTAGGAGAAAAGCATGCCGTCAAAAGAAATAAGCTTGGTATTTTTCAAAATATTCAGTATAAAACCGCGGTTATAAAGGGTACTCTACGGATATATAGAAGCATATATATAAACAGGTTTCGTACAAAAAAGTTATAACAAAATTTTTAAAAAAATAAGTTGCATTTTTGTAAGTTAGTATTTAACACAATAGGTAATATTTCCAAATAAATTAATTTAATTGATAAATGTTATTTATCTAATTTTTAAGTGAAAACTAATAAAAAGAAATTCAGGACTATTTTATAGAAATTTTGACACCACCTTTTGGTATTTCGATTTGACAGTACGATCCCTGAAAATGTATCAAAAATTCTCTAAGTGGAAATAGAAAAAAAAAAACTTTTTTTTTTAAAAAAAAAAAAGAAAGTATTTAATTTTATTTTTTATAGTAGTATACTTTTATTTGACATATTTGATATTTAGTTTCATTAAAATAATTTTAACTCTAATATTTAGTCTACGCCGAATCTATTTTATAATTAATAAATACTGTTTAAATTTTACTATTTCTTTTAAAACAGAGAATTCTTGTTATAAAATAGTATTTTTCCTTCCTAAAAAGATACAAAGAAAATCTTAAAAGAAGAAGAAAAAAAACCTACTGTCCTATAATATTGTATTTTAGTTAGACAACAAAAAATCTTTAAAGAAACAAAATTGTCCTTATATGTTGCAGTAACATATTAAAATATGTTGCGCTCCTAAATTTTCAATTTTTTTTTTCAAATACTGGGAAAAAAAGACCATATTTTCTAAATTTTTGCACATTTTTTTTCATATACTGGGAATATATTGCTCTCATTAAATTTCAATAAATTTTTTTTTCAAATACTGGGAAAAAAAGACCATATTTTCTAAATTTTTACGTATTTTTCCTTTTATGGAAAAAGCCCTTTTTAATTTTTTTTCTAATGAAATCGGTCATATTCTCAGTTTCAGTAATTAATATAAGATAAATCTCTACTGCTCATAAGCAATTATTCTAGAATGTTTTCACTGTATTCTCGAAACTTAAAAAACTAGCAAATAAAATATAAATGAAATTTTATTTATTGTGTATGATGCTTTCTAAAATCTAAATTTTTCAGTTTTCATTAAAATACTACCATTTTTTGAAGCAGATTAAATATTTAATTTTATTTGATGAACTATAGAAAACCTATAATTTTTGCAAATGTTTTAAATTTATATAAATATATAAATATATATATATATATATATATATATATATATATATATATATATATATATATATATATATATATATATATATATATATATATATATATATATATATATATATATATATATATATATATATATATATATATATATATATATATATATATATATATATATATATATATATATATATATATATATATATATACACTGGTTATCATAAATTAAGGAAAAATCACAAAAATAGCGATAACTCTTTCAAAAGTAAGCCAAACCGTGCAAAATTTGCATATGTTGTCCACTAAGAGTAGCTGAGTAAAATTGCAATATGCAAATTAGTGGCGCTGCACTCGGCTTACGTCATCTGCCTGGAGCATAAAAGTCCAAGTTTGAGAGAAAGCACACAAATTTTACTGTGATTGCGACATTGAAAATCTGAGATAGCCAATTCGTAATAATGACCTCTAGGCATCATTTGCCTGAAGAACTACGATGGAGAGCCATCGGGAGACTAGAGGCAGGGCAGAGTCAATCAGAAGTGGCCAGATGGCTAAATGTGAGTCCATCTGTGGTTCATAGACTTTGGAGGCAATTTCAAACCACAGATTCGGCATCTAGGAGGTTCAGTCAAGGACGGCCAACTGTTACGACCAGTGCCGATGACCGATATTTGACATTAAGTGCACGCAGGAATAGAACCGCTACTCCGACACATCTTAGATCCTCTCTTGCTGCAGCCACCGGAAGGTTGGTGTCAACGTCAACTGTGCGCAGAAGGCTCCACGAAGGTGGTCTGTATGCGAGACGACCAGCCATTTGCGTGCCGCTCACATCACGCCATAGGAGAGACCGTTTGCAGTGGGCCCGACAACATGTCCACTGGACGTCAGATCAATGGAGGCCTGTTCTCTTTACGGATGAGTCCAGGTTTAGTCTAGAAAGTGACAGTAGACGTTATTTGATATGGAGAGAACCTGGGACCCGTTATCATCCATCAAACATCCGTGAAAGAGATGCATACGGAAGAGGCAGTGTCTGTGTTTGGGGAGGCATATCCTTAGGAGGGCGCACATACCTCCATGTCTTTCCAAGGGGAACCGTGAATGCTCAGGTTTATCGAGACAACATCCTTGATGCTTATGTGCGCCCATATGCCGGGGCAATTGGTGATTGCTTCCTGTTACAGGACGATAATGCAAGACCACACAGAGCTCGCATTGTTGATGATTATCTTCAACAGGAAACAATTACTCGCATGGAGTGGCCAGCTCGATCCCCGGACTTGAATCCTATCGAGCACGTTTGGGATGCTCTAGGGAGGCGTGTATCTGCCATCAATCCGCCCCCTCAGACCCTTGCCACGCTTGCAACTGCTTTACAAGAGCAATGGCTCTCACTTCCTATTGAACTGATAGACCGCATAATTGAAAGCATCACACATCGCTGTTTGTGCTGTATTGCTTCTAGAGGCAATCATATTCCATATTAAAGGTACTTTTTCTATTGCAAACCGATACTTCCAATTTGTTTATTTTATACATGTGCTAATTTCTATACTACTATTAATGTCTGATAATTTCTTTTTATGTTGTTTAATACCTTACTATGTGTTGTATATTGTGGGTAAGTTTCATAAAATTCCATGTGTAATTTCTTGAGTTATCGCGATTTTTGTGAATTTTCCTTAATTTATGATAACCAGTGTATATATATATATAGATGTAAATACCAATTTAAATAAGTGTTTTAAGTCATAACTTAAATTAGTGATTTAAATCACTACAATTCTGGAATATAAATAACACTCTGAATACAGAAACGTTTAATGTAAATGTCTTAAAAATACGCTTAAAAGGATATTCTACTAGAGTAAAAGAACTATTCATTCAGCAAAACGTTTTACATTCATAATCACAATTTACAGTAAGATGATGTGAAAAAAATAAATAAAATAATATAAACTATATACATTTGTATAAACAAAAAGTCGAAATATATTCACTTAGTATTAATCCCTAAATAATAATAGAAGTAATATCCTTTGTTCTCAAATTTGAAGAGGAACAAAGTACCGGAAATTCTTATTAACATTACAGATTCTTTTTGTGTTTTCAGCTTCTCTGTTACATCTCTGCAAACGATTAGCTTCAATGCACAAGGCTCCGCTCCAGCGATAAAAATCTAACAGCTGATGCAATAGAGACCAAGTCGGCAACAAGAGAGTTCATTATTTTTCTCCTGCAAAGAAAACGATAGTTTTTCCTGTCTCATTAGACTAATTACGCCTTAAGCAGTAAATTATGTGGTGTTTTAAGGATGTGCAGAAACTGATACAGCCTCAATTATACTTCGGCTATGGTATTAAACAGTTCAGAAGATTATGAAAAATTGTTAGCTAAGTTTTTACGATTAAATAGTTAAATGTTACTGTGATAATTAATAAAATGCAGGTTAGCATCTCTGGCATTTAAATGTTACTCTATCAACTAGTGAAATGCAAGTTGACATCTCTGTAAATCCAATGTTGTTTGCAGAGTGAAACTCGTCATACACTTATTTACGTTATGAATACGTTATACGTCAATAATAAAGAGATGGCAAAAATATTTTGCTATCAGTTTATTTCAGAAAAATGATTATATATTGATAGGGTAAAAAAACAAAACAAAAAGAAGTATAACTATAGGTATGCAGGGTTCGTATGGTCTTAAAAAATTTTAAAAAGTGGTAGCTGGACCGAAGTTGCGTTCTCTCTACATGGACTTTAGAATAATTTACATTAGTGGTGTGGAAAATATCATTTTTAATGAAATTTAAGAATCAAATTATCATACATTTAAGCATAAACATAGCAACCACTAGAAGAAATTTTTCCAAAACGCGCAGAAAGTTGGCAGCCTTGTACCGTAATTTGTCGAAATAATGAAAGAAATATTAGGGAAACTGACTGACTGATACATTTAAATCAGAGTACCTAACCCATAGGGTTAATTTCTCCTTCATCTACTTTGATAATAATTAAGAGTTGGAAGAAGGGAGGAATTATTGCTATTAAGTGATAAGGTGAGAAAGTTGGAAAATATAATAATGTAATTCTTTTTTTTAATTAAAGTGGTAGCAAAACTCTACATATTTAACTTTAAACGAATTTTTATTTATTTATATTTTTGATAAAATCCAATTCACAGGGTTTTTCTTTCATCTCTCCCTTTATCAAAAAAATTTTTGTCAATCATTTATTATCCGTTAAAAAAATATTGTAATATTTTTAACACGTTGGATGCCATGTGGGTCACCGGTGACTGGCACTGAGTTTGTTTGTAGCTCCACGGGGTCACCGGTGACCGGCGAAGCTAAGTTTATTAGAAACACATAATTCGAGTAAATTTTTAAATTAATGAAATAGAAGACACAAAAACAGTTTTATTTATATACACAGAGATACCAACTTGCTCCGGACAGCGAATAAATATTTTCAAGTGGTAGTTTATTAATTGTGATTCTTGGTTTAATAAATTCAATTTAGTAGATTTTTAACCACCACTATTTCTAAACAATTCATAGGCATATATAATTCACCACTTTTTTCAGACATGTCATGCTGAACCTTTTAAAAAACTAGCAAAATCTGCATAATATTTGCAAATTTAGTTTGTAGTTACTTAACGTGTGGCCGGACGGGCAAGCCATGTAAAATTATCGCGGCATTCAACGTGTTAAATGCTGATCTAACTTTCTTTTTAGAAAAATTACAATTTGTTACATTTCGATTTCGTAAAATATGTTGTGAAATCATCATGATTGAATCTTCGTTCTTGCTGAAAATGAAGCTTTGTTTGATCCTTCATAATTTGTTAAGTTAATCCTTTACAGTCCCAAGTTTAATCTGAAACAAGAATGCAGGGATGCCAGCTGGTCTATTTTCTGCCAAAGTTTAATAAATTGTAGAATAGGATCAGTTATGCCTGCTCTTTAAAAGTGACACCACGACGTAATTACAATAATGTTGCATTTCATATGGTACCTTGAATTTTTGATACGTAGTGGTATGAAACTAATTTAAAATGAAAAATACTAAACTAAAAACAACTAAAATTTCGATACCACTTGAAATATGTTTTTGCAAAGTGGAGTAAGCTGGCCTCTCTGACAATGTTAGAAATATAATTCATATTATTGTACTCTTAACTTAGACTTTATTCATTCGTTGCCTATGGCAAAAAAAACTTAATTGAAGAGGCAGGTGCAGTAAGGCAGACACCTCGAAATTTACGTATACATTAAAGCATCAACATGTCCGGGATAGCCTGCTCAGTAGGACGCTGAACCCAAGGCCGAAAGTTCGTGGTTTCGAACCCCGCCGGCCGAAGATTCCCCTTGTAGTAAAATTGTGACTGACGCACGTTAAATCTGTCGAGTAGCAAAGTCCTCCATGTTCCCATAACAAATCTATACCTCTGAGGGTACTGAATTGGAGATAGATTCTTCTCTGATTCAGGTCAAAATTACGATCTGTGGATGAATGAATGGATGTATGAATGGGTCCCACCCTATAAACGGATGTGTCGTATGGGTGTGGCAGAAGTCGAATTTTTGGCCGTAGATGGCGCCACTGGAAAACAAGAGCAATCTCACCCCTCTGCCTTAACAGTCATACGCCAACAACAACAACAAAGCATTAGCAATGTTAGGAATGAAATAGCTACCAATCTAACTCCTTTTTAAAAACAATTTTAATCAGCTTATTTCGTGAGGTATAAAAATAATATGAACTTAAATAAGAAAATACTAAATTTAAGTGATTATAAAATTAATTGTCAATTAAATTGTTATTTCACTATTATTTTATTATAATTGTCACTTGACACGGTTAGTTTGAAAGCAGAAATATTTTGAGATTTCTTCAGAGCTTAAAATTCGTATCATCATCATTGGCATTTATCTGGGTGCGTATGGAAAAAGTTCTTTTAGTGGTAGGAAAGTTTATAATTTAAAGCATGACTTTCTGTTTAGCTAATTTGATTTCAATTTATTTTCCACACCATATGATAATCATAATGAATTATAATTCATATGAAACGACTCCTCATTCAATTTTTTGTTGTTGTGAGGCTTTAAAAATGTTTGAAATATTACCCAAAATTCTGAAAGCCTTAGCTTTTGATAGTTTACCACTCTATAAAACTATAAAATGTTTAGTAAAAACCGTAGTAGTTGACAGTCCTGCATATACACGAATATATATATATATATATATATATATATATATATATATATATATATATATATATATATTCGTCTATATACAGGGCTGTCAACTACTACGGTTTTTACAAAATATTTTAATCTGAAAAAAATAATAATAGTCTTAAATAACTAGAGCCTCTGAATCAGATGACTTTTAGATGTTTTAAACATATAGGTTAATTATTTTCATAGAGAAGTGATCACAATTATTCTAAATCATATTTATATCATGCAACAATGAAATATCAAAGCATTAAGTTTAATACCACTTTTCACATAAAACTAAAATCTTCCGTAAGTACTGGAAGAGTTTGCAGCTATGCTGTCCCGAATTCGGGAAAAAATAATTGAAAATCTAAAAATCAAATCAATAAGAAAATTTAAAAAATAATATTTAAAATATAAAAACAAGAACTGAATTGATTTTTATAACAAATTTCTGTCTCCACGTGATTACGATAGCATTAAAAATGAAAACATATTTTTTAAAAAAGATGCCGCCTAAATCAACGTTTTCCATGATTTATAATCAAAATTAAGTAGGTCATTAGATTTAGCCGTGCACGGACTTTAGATGCAAACTAACACAATGGGAACAAAAGTTATAATACATTTTTATTTAGGCACGCCCTTGGTAGAAAGTTTTGTTTTTCTCTAGAAATCAAATACACCCTTTTGAAAAGTCCATTAAAATTAAATGACAAAGGTCTTACAAAAGAATTAAGGTCTTCTATGACCTTGTTAAAAATGTTTGCATTTCCATGATAATGATATTGTTTTTATTGTACTCCAAAAAGGCTATCTAAATCACCATTTCTTGAAAAACTTTAATTAAAAATTAAATTGAAGTTTGCAAAACCCTCGAATAAACTAGATTTCATTTGTTAAAACACCATTTTCAATACTTAAATAGTACTTTTATCGGTTAATTATTTTTTAAATTAAAAACACTCAAAAACGTTTTAAAAAAAGATCGAAGAAATTCTACTTTTTTATTTTAATTCTAACGTAAGACAAATCACAAAAACATTTGAATTAACTGAAAATCGAATTAACCCTTTACAAGCCACTTATTTTAAAACGCTTTTTAAACTAATGTAAGCACAAAATCGTTTAAAATTACTTAAAACAATATTTTTATATCATGGGTCAGTAAACTGACACGGAACTGTTAAATCACGCTCCAAACTGTTTTGACATTGCCTTTCGAAAACAAACTGAAAAGTGTAATTGAATTTCACCTGAAGAGAAGAGTGGAAATATTCTTTTGTTCTCTTATTGTTATAAATAAAAGATTTTGTGTAGCATTCAAATGTTTAGAAAACAAACTTTTTATTTAAATACAAAATATTTTCGAACGCTGCATTGACATTATTTTTTCTGTCACGCTCTCATCAAAATAAAAATTCATATAAAACGTATATTTAAAAATTGAAAATTCGATTGGGGAATGTTCCCTAAGTTTGTAAAAATCAGGAATTGTATTTTATTATTCTTTAACATTTTAACTTTTTTACTGCAGTTTTGTTTTCTGAAAGATATACTTAAAATATTGATTCATATGAAAATGATGAATTGATTCAATCGAAAATTCAACCGTTAAATGATTAACAACCGTTAACGGTCAAACGATTAAGTTCATAAAAGATGAACATATTTGAGAGAGGGCTCAGATAGCTCTGTGTCGTGGAACAGACCCATTAACTACTAAAAAAAAAAAAACTTTAGTAGCAACCCTGATCCTTCAATAACACACTTTTTTTCCACTTGCAGTCCTATTTCTATTCATCATGGACTTCTAGTGTTGTTGTTGTTGTTTTTTTAAATTACGCCGGCCGTCGTCTTCTCAGAAATAAGGCGTCTTGCAGTTCAATACAATAGTGAAGTAGGTCCAGAAGGTGAGAGGGCACGAAAGTCATCAGGGGAACAAATGTCAAGAAGAGAGGGGCAATCAAATAGATGCTCCCCAGTCATAGACGAAGTGTTACAGAGCTCACAAAGAGGTGAATTGACCAGGTTAATTTTAAATAGATGAGCCTGCAAGTAGCCTCACCTGCCTGGACAGCAATACCGGAATACCTCATGCAAAAGCTCAATCAATGCCAAAACAAAATACTAAGAAGAATCACTTATGCCAGATGGTTTGTCAGAAATGCAAATATTCACAAAGACCTCAAGATTCCGACCATATCACAATATATTCATAAATTAAATGCAAATTTCTTCGACAAGGCCGAAAAATGTAATGCAGCTAACTTTAACCAGATGTTTAATTTTAAAAACTGCAAAAAAGATTTAAAATACAGACCAATATCCGCTCATTTTACATCCGACGCCTCATATCACAATCATCAAAATAAATAAAAGCTTTAACAAATTTCTTATCATAGATCCACCTATAACATCAACTTCAACAACTACAATATTAAAAGTTCTATCAAGCGTTTCCCCACGTTGACCATAAACCCGCAGCCAAAACTCAAGTCACACTTTGTTTAGAGCAAGCTGCTCCATTTTATTTCCATTATTATTATTTATTCAAGCAAAGTGCTTGAATCCCCCAGACAGCAACCACATTGCCTGCTAACCTTAACGAAACCAAACAAAATTACAAATACCACACAATGAATTGGATAGGGGCAGCTTCGCGTCCCAGGCTCCCAGATCCAAAGCAAGACAAGTTGGCGATTCCCGATTACCAAGCTATTTTTCAAACCTAATGTTGATTATGGGTGTTTGGCTTTATTTTTAACTAAGTTATTTTTCGATAAATCACCAACCATGGATCTCTTCTCATGATTCTAACTGTCTATTGGGAACAATTCACTTACTTTTTAATGTGGCGTTTGATTAGGCAGGTCATGGGGGATTTATCTCCCAATCGCTTGTCCTTATTAATATTATTATGTAAAATGTACTTAACCTAAAGTCTTATGGATAAAACTTATTATTTGTATCTCGAGCTCTACAAAAATTAAATAAAAGTTTTATAATTATGATCCAGTTTTTCATCTTCAACTGTTATTTTCATAATCCTGTTTCCTGTTTTCATTACAATCTTCAATTAGTCAATTATATCTTACAACTTACAACCTCACCTGAATTTCATCCCAATAGTTACTGTTGCTTTGGAAGTCGTGATTATGGGTGACTCTTCATATCGCGATTGAAAAAAAAGAAAGGTAAGAGTTAAGGAAGAAATTAAGGGAATCGATGAATCTGCATAACAGACAGTTGGCGAATTTGTAACAATGTATCAGCTGGAGTCGTGGTGGCTCAGGGATAGAGGAATCGCCTTCCAATGAGGTAACGCAGGTGCGAATCCCAGCGGTAGATGGTTGATACGAATTCTGCTCCCGGCTCGCACCGAACACAATCCTGAAGTAAAGCATCCTCAGTGCAAAGACAGATTATAGGTTATAATCTCTTTTCCATCAAGCTAACCATGGGAGGTTTTCGACATTTTCCTCTCCTTGTTACGCAAATGTCATCTTGGTTTGCTTCAAAATTACAAGGCTGCGGTGTCAAACATTGATAGTCGTAAACCCAGAATTTGATCTGCGGCTAAACGCCTGTTATAAAAGAGGTCAAATGAAACAGAACATCAGTAAATTGGTGAATGGGCGAATCGGTGAATCACATTGTCGATGAAGAAATGACCGTCATAAGAATAAATGGGCCAATGAGTGAAATAACATAAATTAAGTAAATCAACGTATTGTTAATTGGGATAATTAATGAAGCAGCTTATTAGTGAATCACTGGCACGGCGAATTAGTGATTTAGTTTTCTCAGAAAAAAGGTTAGAAACCCAAATCTGGTGCCGCGGAAATTTACTTAGTTTTAAAAATAATTATTTTCAAACTATTTATTTATATTGAGAGAAAACAGATTCTTGTCAAATTGTTTACATTTAATAATGTAAGCATTAAGTATTTTGACAAAAAAAAAATACAGTATAAATTTATATATAAAATTTGAAAAATTCTGTATTGAATGAAATAAAGAGAAACACGCAACTGCGATTAGATTTTTTGTTATACTTATTCTATGTGTTTAGAAAAATATATAAAAACCTTACGCATGGCTAATTTTGCGGAATTATTTGAGAACAATAAACAAAATTTATTTTCTTATTTTCAGTTGTCGGGGAATTTTTTGAAATTGCCACGATACTCTATCAATCATGTTTTATCTTCATTGGCGATTTTAATAGGGATAATATATTTATTTTTTAAGTTGAAACTATAATAATAAGGTTATTTTATGCATAATATTACAGTACCATCTAAGAAATTTGAAAATAAATGATTTAAATATTATTCCTCGTCAAATAAAAAAAAAAATTTAAAAAAAATGTTGGTAAAAAGCTATTTTTTAAAGGAAGTAATTGTTATTTTTATTCAAATACTAACAGAAAATACACTTAAGAAAGCATTTTTTATAGTCTTTAATTATAATGAAAATTTAATTTTGAAAATCAATGATTTGAAATACATCAAAGTTAAAAAAAATGCAAAGGTAAATATTTCTAAAGTCAACATTTCTTTTTTTTTTTGCATTTAAAAATAAATTAAATCTTATTTATAATGAATTTAATATTTACATTTAATAAGATTTCGCATTCCAAAAGTCAATTAGATGTGAACCATTGCATATAATTTGTGAAGCAAATGATTCGCATGTTTTACATATTTCTTAAAATTATTTATATTGATTTTAACTACCATTAGAAGTTATTTTATCTTTAAGGCAAAGTCAGAGCTATGTTTCCTTTTCTTTTTTTTTACTTAGAAAAAACTGGCGATAGAATTGCTTTATTTGTTTGCTATGATAGTTGATACCTCCGAAACTATCTTTGATGAAGGTAACCTAATTTTTTTCATAGATATTTGCAAACAAAAAAAAATTTACCTCAAGTACCTAAAAAAAAGAGTAAAATAAGTAATTAAGGGGTCACAGTACCCAAAAAATGACAAAAATACCAAAAATTTTTTTATTGCTTATAATAAAACTTCAAAGTATTTCAAATGTACAGAAAAGAATTCATCTCTCTATCTACATTTTTAAAAAAGTTATGAATGATTTTAAATTGTTCTAATACAGAAACTTGCTCAGCTGCCTGACTTTAAAGTGCTTTTTCGCATAGATGAAAATTTTGTGTCTTAATCTTAATTAAATCCCTAAGGAATTTTTTCTATTTAAGATAAAGCTTTGAAGTAAACTTTTTTATCTTGAGTATAATACACTTATTCAAACTGTGCATGGAATAAGCATTTTATGAGGTATTACAATTTTTACGGCATGTTATATATACCTAACAGGAATTTTTACCCTTTTTTTTCTACTTTTTTACAAAATAATCTATAAAAAAAATTCTAATTGATAAATCAACAAATGAATGCACAAAATTATTAAGATAAATATTGCAAGCACTATGAAAAAAACTTTTTTTGAAAATATGTTAAAATAAAAAAGCCTTAGGGATTTAAAAATTTAGAATTTTTTCAACTTTTTTTAAAATTTTAAAAAAATTAAACAGTTTAATTACTTTTTGAAGATAAATTATTGATTCTTACTTAAATGAGCATGTAAAGCATCCTTAAAATGAATGATTATACCTTTATTTTAGAAAATTGTTGCAAAGGTACTGTGACCCCTTAAGCCTACCAATTCCTATGGCTTTTATCCGGATATTTCTAATATTATTTTTAGCGTTTGAAAAATTCAAGCCTTAATATAAGATTTAAATTGATTTGGGTCACCACGACATTTAAAAAAAATCATAGATATAGATAAAAGCTTGAATGTTTAATTTTTCTTTCACTTCCAATATAAATATTCTGGAAGTATGCCACTTTCGAGAATTACAGAATATTACTATCAGAAGCTTTTTTTTCACCATCTATAGCTAACAGCTCACTTCAATCACGCTCTGAGCTTTCTAACAGTTCGGTTCAGTTTAAATACTTACGGGTCAGCTTTCCTCAAAGCGTTTTACACTGAAGAGCCAAAAAAACTGGTATACCTACCTAATATCGTGTAGGGCCCCCGCGAGCACGCAGAAGTGCCGCAACACGACGTGGCATGGATTCGATCAATGTGTGAAGTATTGCTGGAGATAATTAACACCATGATTCCTGCAGGGCTGTCCATAAACCAGTGGGAGTAAGAGGGGTTGGGGATATCTTCTGAACATCACGTTGCAAGGCATCCCAAATATGTTCAATAATGTTCATGTCTGGGGATTTTGGTGGATTTACGGTATACTCGTGAAATGGTCATACGTGAAAAACCAAATCTCATTGCTATCTTGGAGATGCTACTCCCCATCTCCCGTGCGCCGACTACAACACCACGTTCCAACTAACTTCAATCTGTATAACCTGGCATTGTAGCAGCAGTAACCGATCTAAGAACTGTGCCAGACACTCGTTGTCTTATATACGCGTTGCCGATCGCAGCGCTGTACTTTGATTGACTCCATACCCCTTTATTTGTATACTCATGCCTGTACCAGTTTTTTTTTGGCTCTTCAATGTATAAAATTGTAGAGAATTCAATACTGTATTTTGTAGAATTTTTCGAACAATGTTTTGCAAGTGGCTAATGTCAAATTATTTAAGAATAAAAATAATACTCCCTTCGTCCTAAACTAGTTGTTACATTTTAGCCGAAAATTTTGTCTTCAACTAGTTGCTGCCATAAATAACTACTGTTGCAGTTTAGTAGATCGATACCAGTAAATTTATACCACTAATGAATTCACGATTCATATGCTAGAAAGATAGTTTGATGTGATTACTGGTGGAAGGGCACTTGGAAATGGGGCGTGGCTTACGAGAGTGCGAATCCTGGATTTTTCAAACTTATTTGGTATTAATTTAAGGCGAGAGTGCTTGGTAAGTAAATGTTTTGATTGATAGCATAGCACCCTGAAATCGCTGAAAAATGTTCAACAATCACAAATAATAATCAGTGGAAAAATATTCAAATGAAGCTACTAATTTGAAACAGAGGGAGTAATATTTTTTGATGAAAATTTTATTCCGTTGTTTTACCAGAAATAATTACTTAAAAAAGTAATTTCGTAAGATAATTGAGTAATAACTCGAAAAATTTTGACGAGTTTACAAACTCTTCCGCTGATTGAAGTCTTATCAAGAATAACCTCAACTGTGGTAGATTATATACAAATCATTATCGTGGTCATCTTGTCAATATTCACTGTCGAATCATGATGCCACTAAGCATCTCACAACAACTGTAAAAACTTTTTAAAACAATGCCTGGACTATGCTTCTATTCAAATCCGGTTACTAGTGAGCTAATTTACATAAGTTTGCGTTCGAAAACAAATGGTTGTAAAATGACAGCTTGTGGAAAAAACAATCAAATTATTCCTTTTTCATTGCCACTTTTCAAACCAAATAGTTCTAAGTGTTTCCTCTCGTTTATTACAAACACAGTGACCTCCTTCTTTAAACAACCGTTGTTGATTCTGTATCTTGGGGGCTTTTATTTGTGCATGCATCCGGCAATAATTGTTGTGCACTGAACCAAGCCCCGTTGATTGCATTTGAAAATTGCAGCTATTTAGTGTTAACCACGGAATGAGAGAAACAGTGTGGAAAAGTAAACGTGTTTCTCAAATATTGTGTTAGTAGTTACACAGCAGAATAGTTCTGCTAACACATTAGATTATTAGCAAATTTTTTATAAATGTTTTATTTAAATTAAAACTAGGTTAGGAATAACATTTTAAATTAGTTTTTAAACTGCTTTGTTAGAGATATAAGTAATTTCATCATGTTATTTTAAAGACAAAATATGCTAAATAAATATCTTCTTGATTTTCATGGAAGATTTTTTTTCCTTTTTTTAATGCTTTTGAAATGTGACTTTGAACTACTGTGAGGTGCCAGTTAATCATCAAATGTATGTAGTGAAACCTCTTGGAGGTGACTACTATCTGCTCCTTAGTAAAATGGTAGCCAATGGAGGTTGGTCTTAGAGGTTACCTTCACTAACTTTAAAAACATGAGAAGAGGTTTGTTTATTTAAGATACTGAAATAATGAGATCTTATTATATATATATATATATATATATATATATATATATATATATATATATATATATATATATATATATATATATATATATATATATATATCTGCATTTTCTTTGACGGTCATTCAATATACGTTTTGTTTCTTTGTAATAACGTATCAATTTGAGACATAAATATAGTTTGAGAACGTGTCTGAAAACTAATATAAATAAAAACGGAAAGGAGGAAATGCTGCTAAAAAGTCATTTCATTATAGCTTATTTACGAGAAAATAAAACTATAAGGGACAACTGAGACATTTTTAAGCGTTAAACCATATATAGAGAGAGAGCTGTTGTTTTATTCTTTACTTAAGATAAAAGTAAATAGTAATAAATACTTTATAAATAAGAATAATGAGAGATTTCTATACTCATGCTGAAAACCTGTAAGCTGTAATTGAAATGGCTACCAGTTTTTTTTCCTCCCCTTTTCAGTTTTCTTTTCAGCCCTGTATGAGGACATTGTACTCTCAGATATATGAACGTTAAAGTGGTGTCTTAAAAAATAAAATAAAAAAGAAGAAATTCCTTCATGTGTTAATGTGAATTTCTTACATCTGTGAATTATTCTTGGTATCCCTGTAATAGATGTATGTTAGATTTATAAAAAAAATATTCGTCTGTATAAATCTCTCAACAACTTTTCTGTTTGTGCATTTTGATGTGATTCTGACTTAATGCACACCTTTACATGTTTGTCATAAATGCCTTGAATATCTCAGTGATTATAACGTAACCCTCTGAAAACAAGAAAGAATCTTATCACGATGCTCTCCTTTTATAACTACGGAAGTGCCATCAAGACAACCGTTCCACACCTACACGCGATAGAATCTTTATGTCATTTGCAGGGTCATTTCCTTTTATTTCTTCTTCCCGCTGGAGTTTATCACTAGCTTGATAAAGCTGTTCTTAAAAGTGTTTGAGTGTCGCTTTCGGTTTTTGTTCCAGAAATACGGCAATCATACGCTTCACTAACTGCAAAATTATGTGCATCTCAAAAGAATACTTTCATCATAGAAAGTGATTGTTGTACATTGGTTGTTTTTGGATTAAAATTTGTAAATCTTCTGCTTTCGAGAAAATTCTGAATAATATCTATTGATTACTCCATTAAGTATTTACCAAAATTTAAAGTATTAAATTGCATCGTTTTCATCTATTATCAATCATGATTATATTACAGTTTGACTTTTAAACTAAATGGCAGTTTGTTTGCGAAACGTCCTGTTCTATTTATTTTAAATACAAAATATTTACTGTTTTGGATTTTAAAAAAATTTTTGTTGTTGAAATTATAGTGTTTGATAAGGTAATTGTATAATAAAGCTTATAAAACGTATTTCTTTAAAACATTAACAATCTTAATATCGTTTGCAGGGACAATTATTTCTTATCTCTGTATTTTTCGTTGTTCGTTTCTTGTTCTTCTAGAATTCATTACATGATTACTATTCCTAAAAGTGTTTGAGTGTCTATTGCGGTTTTTGTCTCGGTTTTGAAATATACCAATCCTATGCTTCACTAACTGCAAAATTATCTGTATCTGAAACGAACACTTTCATCATAGAAAACGAATGTTTCACATTGGCTGTTCTTGAATTAAAATTGGCAATTTCGAATACTTTCGACTGATTTTTACATTAAATCTATTGATTATTTATCCAAAATTTAAAATAATATGATTTCGTTGCTCTGTATTAACAATTCTAACTAACAAATCTTTCAAACTTTATTCGTAAAACAACCAGTTCTATTTATTTAAAATGCGAAATATCTGCGGGCTTGGATTAAAAAACATTTTTTAAACGGTGCAGTAACTGAAAATGTGATTCTAAAGTTTGATTGTATTATAAAGTTTATAAAATTTATTACTTTGAAATATTAAGAATCTTAACATCTTTGCGTAATTGAAAAGCAGTTGTTGCTGGGTCATTTTATTTTATAACCGTCGTTGAACAGCCGACTCAATTTCGGGTCTACGACTACTAATGTTCAACTTCGTAGTCCTGTAATTTTGAACCCAATCCAGAAGACAAGCGAGCTCCTGGATCAAGGATTGGAAGAAATTTGCCTTCGTGAGGGACTTTTTGAGGGAACTAACCTGCATTAGCGTCACATGGAGAGGAAAACTACCGAAACCTCCCATGGTAAGCCTGACGGCAAGGGGACTCGAACTCATGATCCGTCTGCCACTGAGGATATTTTACGTCAGCACTGTTATCAATGCGATCCGGGTGCGGAATTCGTATCGACCAGCCATGGCTGGGATTCGAACCCGGTTCACCTCATTGGAAGGCGAACACTCTATCCCTTGAGCCACCACGGCTCTTGCAGGATCATTTAGTCCTGAAAAGAGTAGTTTGATACTATATCTGTCGCAATAATCAAAAATCATTATAAGAGCAATAATGTATGCAATGTAGGCACATAAGGCACAATTAAACTCACTATCATGGAAAGTAATTATAACACATTGGGTGAACTTGTATAATATTAGGGATTTTTTTTTTTAACAACAATTCTTTGACTGCAGTTGAAGGTATGTTTTTAGAAAAGAATTGAAGTAACGAAAAAAGAAAAAGAAGGAAAGAAAAATTTTGAACTTCTGAAATAAAATATCAAGTTCAAATGAAAGGTAATTATTTGTCACATAGAATAGAACTTGTATTCCTACTCATTCAGCAATTAGAAACCAAAGGAAACACGTTGAAAACTAACATGCTAGACGTGCAAAGCTTTCTAAAAATTGTTCTCTTCTGTCTTCCGGGTAGATGAAGAGTGTCACACTCAGTCGCTGACCTCTCCGTTTAAAATTGCGATTTTAAATACTTAAACTTTCATCTATAGCAATACGGGAAAGAAAAGCGCCATCTGTTGTTGGACAAGAATTTTTTGCCTTCGTTATTCACTCATTTTATTTATCTATTTTCAGATTAATTTTATTTTTATAACTCTTCTAAAGTGACGCATGGCAACAACTTGGGATTTACAACAACTACTCACGCAAATGATATGGAGAACCATAAAATAAAACAAATATTTAAAATATGTGTTTATTTATTTCGGAAAAACTATGAGAATTAATAAAAAAAATATTTTAAATGATTCGTAATTATCAACCGTGAAATGATCGTGCTATTTTTTTTCTACATCAGTTCTTTCTCGTTCGTCAAAAATACATGCTAACTTTTAATTTATTAAAATTTGGGGGAGGGGACTGTGCATATAACGTACATGGATAAAGTATTTGAAATTTTTCAGGTATTTGATTTTCTTAAAAAAATATGCATTAAAAATCTTACATTGTTCAAAATTTTTTTTATTGTTTAAAGGTGTCCTGAGAGAAAAAATATCCCATTATCTGTGTGAACCCATTATTGTCCGACTACCACAATGATGTAAAAGGTGTGTTTACAAAAAAATTGATATTCTGAGGGTTCGTACAATCCGTATACATTTAAAAAGTGGTAGCAAAACAAAAAACAAAAATTTATGCATTCTACCAAGTTTGTTTTCAACAATATTCTTAATATTTCCAAATAAATATATCTAGTCACAAAATCATTGGTATAGAGTTTTCAATTTTGAATTGGAAGCTAATAAAAAAAATTAAGTCATCAATGGATATTTGGGAATATTTTTAAATTTCCTGATTTAGAGAAATATATTTTATGGAACTTAGCAAGTACGCTTAGGACATTAGCAAGTACGATCTTAGAAAGCGTATTTTAAGTTAAATGACATGCTTTAGCTTTTTGTCATTTAAGGAATAGAGGGTGCTAATGGTTGTTAGAAGCAGATAGATTTACATTTCTAGTTGTTCGCAGCATCTATTTGAATTAATGTTGCTAATCTGGTTATACTGCACTGAAAAGCGTTACAGTACGTTGCCAAATAAAATCTCCCTTAAAAGTCACAACCAACAAGAATCATTTAGACGCAAATAAAATTTATTGTTTTTATTTCGTCTACAGCCTTTTTTCTCCCTTTTACAACGTTTAACCGAAGTCTGATTTCAATCTTTACAAGGCTTTGATTGAAGATATCTAAAATAATCTACACTTGTTTTGAAATTACCAAACATACTGGCAGATATAGCCTACGGGTCGAGCACAGTCAAAATCGTTCCAGAGGTATTCCATTTCATTCATCATTTGCACACATTGCTGTGTACCTCCGCTGTCGTTGGGTTGGTCTGGACCCCAAAAAGTCAGATTCTGCAGAAGTGGTGCTCCATTATCATAGAAGAACACTCCTTCTCTTTTTCTGATTCCAATCCATGATTGTAGAATATTGCCTTTTTTCATCATCGCTAAAAATCAATATCAATACTTATTCTCTTGCTTTTTTTTAAGCTAAAACTGCTGGGGAAGGAACATTATACATTTTTGTTCCTAACTAGCATGTAATATGAAAAATTCTTTATCCCTGACGTTGAGTTTGACCATTAGAACATAGCTAAAATCTCAGTGCGCTGCAGCGAAGTGGCATCAATTGATTCGTCGGATTTTTGAGACATAATGGGAGAAAGTGTGAAGCAGGAGTAGAATCGGGGGAAGAGGGGGGGGGGGCAAGAACCAAATAGTAACAGTGTTGCCAGATTGGGCTACAAATAGCGGATTGGGCTACTTTTAAAAGTCCCCGTTACTAAAAATCGAAATCGGGCTACCCGCTACTTTTTGGGCTACTCATTATTTTTCGAACGCTACAAATCTTAAAAATGAGCAACAAACAAATCTTAAAAACCTTTTTTTCTTGCAAAAATATATATTTTTTAATTTTTCTTCCTTCCCATTATAAAATAATTCTGACAGTCTTTTTTTTTTTTTTTTTGTCGAATCCGCTACTTTTGGAGCTCCCACTCGCTACTTTTTAATCTTAAGTTCTGGCAACACTGAACAGTAAAGCCTATATAGGGAGATCAGGCGGTTTGAACATGTGTTGAAATCAACATGAAATGAAGCATAATTGAGATTAAACTAGATTAGAATGTAATAATATTTACAAGGGCCAGAATAATATTAACATTTACGCAGGGGTAATAAGATAGAGAAAATATGTGTGTCTATTTATATATTAACACGAGATTGACAAAAATCTGTCAATTAGAAAGAAAAAGTTATAGAAGCGATAGATAGTCCGGCAAATACATTGTTTGTGACTCTGTTATAGAGATGACCAAGGCATCCTAGTCATACCACTCGTTTTTGGCTTACTCATCACAGTAAAGTTGCCAATTTATCGTCCCCACGGCTGCTACCCATTTGGGTTGCTCGCATACCATGGAGGCGATGAATTGTCGTGTTTTAAACTGTGAATTGTTTTTTGAGATTAAATTAATGGAGTGATAGTTTAGGGAAAAGGTCTACGCGCATCACCACAGAAAGAACGATGTAAAGGGGCTATATTTGGTCTTGTAATCTATAAGATCAATGTCCAGCAATTAAGTATAAGTCACTTGTTGTGCAATTGTATGTGTTTTCGTAAAATTTAGAGTTGAGTTTGTCCTTAAAGAGGTTTTTATAACTAAATTAACCATGACTTTGTCGAGGTGTAAAAAAAGACTTTTTGAAAAAAATAATTGGTAGAAAAATTAGTGCTTAAACAAATTTAATAATTTCTAATGCTACTGCTACTTTATATTGCAAACGTATAGTTTCTGATCATAATATAACAATTTATATTATTAATATATTTAAATGAACAAAAATGTCTTTGTTTCTTTAAAATAAATTTAGAAAATGAGATAAATGAATCATCTCTTTTTATCTCTTTGAAAAAAGTACACGAGAGTTAGGGCTGTAAATGGGATAATAATTAAAAATATCGGTTCAGTATTTTTGTGTTTAAACAATTTTTAAGACAGAAAATATTTGATTGTTTGAGATCGTATTTTGTTGACACCTCGATAGGAGTTGGAGGCTTAACGCTGTAAACGACCGCAAGGGGTTAAATTGCCAGCACCTTTCTAAATCAACCGCTTATCGCCAACGTTCTCATTTAGAAAATTTGTTCCTTTTAAAAAATTTAAAGGCCGATGATTCAACCTTACTCGTTGAATTTATTGTACATAAACAAAACATATATCTGTATCTGCCATAATATATTTATAGTATTATAACTGCATTTTGATATGAGTTCATGTTACGTGATGTTTTTCCTCAATACTGAAATGTAAAGTGGTAGCTAATGCTAGAAGATGCTCACTTGTTTTGAACGCTTATGTCGGACCACTTTTCTTAAAAAGGCACAATTTACATCACTACAAAATGCCAGATTATATTTCCCATTATGTTTTGTTTCTGAGAAGTTAAATCAAAAGTTTTTTTTTTAAAATCTATAAATTTGATCTCCCTAGCTTCCTCTATTTTAAAACTACTCCTAGGAGGCTAATTTTAAAGTCTTTGTTTGTTCTGCGATTTTAATAATATAGATGTTCAGGGTATCTAAGAGAAGAAAAGAGTACTAGTTTTAAAATTAGAAATATTAATTCTTAAAACAAAAATTTAATGCTAATAATATTTTCCTGAAAAAAAATTATTCATAAAACATTGAAATAGATAATGTCTATCATAAACGCTTTTAAAAAGGCAGGGCTATCATAAAAACGCCTATGAAAAAAAACCAAGATTGTATACAAAGGCAAAACAGAAAAAATAAAAATCAATCTTAATTTTTTTAAAATTTTTTTAAAGCAAAACATTTTAGTTTTCCAATTACCGTATTTTCAAGAAAAGATTAAGATTAAAGTCTAATAAAAACCTGCTAATTTTCCAGTCATAATACAAACGTCTACAAAGATAAACGTTTTCTGAAAAAGGAAAAGTTAGATAGAAACTAAAACGAAAATCGTTCCTAATTTTTGAGCGAATGATTTAATGCTGAAATTCTTAATTTAACATTTTTACATTGCCGAGAAAAAATTGACCGTAAAAGAACAACGTTTAATAGAAAAGCTCTTTGAAAATAAAAGCTGTCATAATAAAAACGCTGATAGAAAAGTTAATAAAAAAAATCAACAGAGAAAATTTTTTCTTAATTCTGAAATATAACTTTACAGTTGAAAAGCACAGCTTTCTATGTTACTAGTTTTACCGTAAGAAAAAAGTGACAATAAAAGAATAAAGTCGATTAGTAACACTTCGTTAACATACTTCTGTTTAGTTGAAACTGAAAAACAAGCAAAAATGAAACAAAAAAAGGTTCTCAATTTTTAAAACATAAAGTGTTGAAAAAAATAATGAAATTAATTAGCCTGAATATAATTAAAAAAAGAAAATAATCAGCATATCAAAACTCATGGTTCAGTATAAAGTAATCTAGTTTGAATCCTTCAAATTTCGCTTTTCCATGTGTCTTTCAAAATATTAGTTAATAAATTTTAGGACTTAAAAAATATATACAAAAATTAGTTCTAATAATGTACAGTAAACAATACGATTTTTGATTACTCTTTATTAAATCTATTAAAATTCCCCCGAAAAGAAGACTTTCTCGAAAAATAACTTTCCAAATAATACTTTACCGAATATTTGGCTAACCGAATATTCGGCAAAAGGTCAGAATACCGAATAATGGCCGAATATTCGTTACATCCCTAGTACAAATTATATATACAGGGTTATTCATAATTCCCTTCGGGGTTTCGAAGCGTTATAGTAAAAAAACGAAGATGAATATGGCAAAAAAGAACATATGAAATTATTCCGAAAGTATTCACGTTTTAATTTAAGCAGTTGCCGGTAGATGGCAGTAACATGTACCCCTGAAGCCAGTTGTAGAAAAGAAAAATGGCGTTTACAGGCGGAGGGAATTATGAATAACCCTGCATAATCCAAAACGAGTGGAAGAAATTGAGTTTATTATTCATTAAAAATATTCATTAAAAATCTAAAAATAATTTTTCTTAATATCATAATCTTAAAGAATATATTCAAAATCAATGGGTTTTACAAGATTTTTTTTTTTTTTTTTTTTTTTTAACTTTCAGAGCTTATTTTGGTTGATGCAAATTTTGTATTAGTTAAAAATAACATCATTTCTAAAGACTTTAATTCATGATCTATTAAAATGTGCTAGCAATTTAATTAAACAAAATTTTTCATAACATTTGCAGTTGGAGGCTGTTTTCGTTGAGCTATAAGTATTTCCATATTTATTATTCGTCCCTGTTCTGAAAAATTGCACTTATAATAAGTTCATTCATAAAGTTACGTTCCGCAAAGAATCATAAATAACACAATTTTAATATTTTTTTAAAACTATAGTTACTTATTAAAACTTCATGATCATTCCAAGTCTTAGGCATAGCTAAGTAGGCCTGTTCTGCTCTACAAGACGCATGAGCTTCTTGCCAAGACATTGGCATTTTGAAAAGCTTGAATTTCACTGGAAAAAAATATCGTAACAACAGTTATATAATATTACTATATACACCGAAGAGCCATTACATTATGACCACCCTGTTAATAACATGTAGGACCACCTTTAACCCTCAAAACTGCTAGCACCTGCCGCGGCATTGATTCCACAAGGTGCTGATAGGTAGTCTGAGGTATCTGGTACCAAGCGCTCACCAACTGGTCCTCCAATTCCCTCACATTGCGAGGGGGTAGCGTGGCAGCACGAATTTGGTTTTCCAAGTAGGACCACAAATGCTCCATTGGATAAAGGTCAGATTAATTTGGGGGCCAGGACATGACTTGAAAATCACTGGAATGTTCCTCGACGATTCGACCCTTATGACATGGTGCATTATCCTGTTGGTAAACACCATCCCCCGCAGGAAAAACCGTTGCCATGAATGGGTGAACCTGGTCTGCAACTATGTTCAAGTAGCTTACAGACGTCAGGGATTGTTCTATGAGGATTATGGGTCCTAATGTGACCCATGAAAACATTGTTCCTGGGCGAGAAACCATGAAAACCTGGGCGAGCCTATTGTTATAGATGAAGGGTGGTCATAATGTAATGGCTCTTCGGTGTAAATAAGAGCATCTTGAACAATGGATAATTTAATTTTGAAATCAAGGAAAACTTATATTTCATAATGTCAGAGAAACACGAATCTATAAGTTTTTTTTTACCATATCTTATTTTGTATAATATCTATTTATGGCAATGCGAATATTGTTATTTTTCTAGCTTTTTCGTAAAATTTAATTTTTAAATTGTTCGTTCTAACGAAGATTTTTTTTCCGTGACAATTTCCGTGGACAAAATCTGTGGATGGTTAAAAAAATTACAAATAAATTAAATAAATAAACAGATTTTTTCTTACGCTCTATTATCTAATATATAGTATTATAACAGTATATTATAATAATCTGAATTCATTATTAATGTGTGCTATGAACAAGTGTTCGATTAGCTAAGAACAAAAATATAAATAAGTCAAAAAGTTGTTAAATAAATTCTCTCTGTTAATATTTATACAAATAGTTTTCCTTATAATTTCTGATTTTTTTTAAAAAATATATAAGTATGAATAAATGAATGAATACACAAAAATACTTACAGCATTTTGCTGAACATTTTCCTTTTGCTGCACACTGCTTCGAAATCATGAATTCTGCCTAAATGATAAATTTAGAAAATTTATAAGTGAGTAACTCCTCAAAAATTACCAATGTTTATGAAAACTTGTTTTACGGATTAGTTATAAATATTTTTGCGTCTCTTCGTTACGAAATACTCGCAATAAAACTATTTAAAGACAAAAAAAGTGTAGTCCAATATCTTGCACTAGATAATGATTGCTGCAAAATTTTTATTTTGCTTTATGATGGATGAAAACTAAAAACTGAGTACTGTATTTCCTAAATTGCTATTATATAAATATAATAGCGATAATGAGTATTATATAAATTGCTTAAAATAATTCTTTTTATCCATTGTAAAAAGAATCAAATTTTTTTTGTTGCTGATGTGTACAAAATAAAATTGTGTATAATAATCAATCATTAAATGAATAAATAGCTTTGATTACATCCAACCATATTACAATCATACATAAACTTGGTATTAGGTTAATATTTGCTTTTCCTCCCTATACTATTAGCAGTTTAAAAAAAATTCTGGTAACACTTCAATGTCCTGGAATTCATAAGTCAGGAAAATGACAGCCAGGATAATGACAAATTCGCCATTTTATAGCATATAACTTTAATTTAATATTTTGGCTTAAGACGTTTACATTCTGCAGAAAACAACAAGATTTCTTAAAATAACTCAGATAAATCTATTTAGTTTATGCTATTAATGATTTCAAGAAGCCAGGAAAATGACAACACAAAAACCTACTAATCTTGAAAAATTTTTTGAAATAGATTTTGAACCAGAAAATTGGTTCTTTATTCATGCAACAAGACATGTTCATATAGGAGGGCATCTAATCAATCTATTAACATAAGATATTGATAGCTGGCTCTATCTATTTCGGTTATAAACCACTAAATAAAAGTAGCCAGGAAAATGACAGATTCTCTTGGGACAAAAAATTATTGACAGAAAAAAAATTTTTAAGCGAAGTTTTTTTGTAAATAATACCCTTTGCGTATATTCTAGAAATGCTTACACCGCTTGAGATAAAAAAAATTAGATATTGAAAAATTTGTGTGAAGTTTTGAAGCTAGTTATTATTGGAAACATTGTTTGGGACATGCCAGGAAAATGACATTTTGAAGTTCAATTAAATTTTTTAACTATACAAAACAGTCAATGCTAGTGCAAAGTCATTTTAAAATGCTAACAGCAATGCAATTTATTAATATTTTTAGAAAAAAGTCCTTTCAGTATTATAGTATTAGATCTTGAAGCAAAGGACAGTGAATTGTCATATTTCGGGATAATCACCCATATATTCATTCGCTTTAACCCCTGTTTCGCATCAGAACAAGAAAAAATTTTGTTTTTATTGTTATAAGTAATAAAAGAGTAATTATAAAATAATACAATGATAGGCATAACTTACAAAATATAAGTATCCTTTATGTAAAA
The DNA here is from genome assembly GCF_982258835.1 of Parasteatoda tepidariorum. NCBI lineage: Eukaryota > Metazoa > Arthropoda > Arachnida > Araneae > Theridiidae > Parasteatoda > Parasteatoda tepidariorum. Next base: position 46,471,569 of record NC_141764.1, read on the forward strand.
ATATGTTTGTTACAAGTCATTAAAACTGAAATGAGGAACTGTGCGTTCATTTAATCAAAAATTCGTAACACAATTTTTTTTAGTTGCCCATGTATAGCTGTCTATCTGGATGTCACCATAACTATGGATAAATTTGACTTCTCTGCAAAGATAATTTTAATCCAATTAATCTTGATTTCTTTACTTCTGCCAGCACTCGAAAGTATTCCGGCTTGATTATCAAGTCTTATATATTTGTTTTAAATATTTATCTAAACTGGCGGTCACAATTATTTCAAACAAAATTTATTAAACTAAAAATAAAATGTTGCAGCATAAAATTTTGCTACTGCTTTTAATAATGAAGAAAATTTTCCGGAAAAATTCGCTTGCTTGAAAATGATTGGCTAACAGTAATAAAGCCTTAAAAAATAAAAGTATCAATTTGCTACTGTTGAACCGAAACGTCCTGTTGCAAAGTAATAAATTGTTAAAAAAAAACAACAACCTTAACTTGCAAGCAAACCAAATTTTTGCTCCACAAGGTCATCATTTTAGTTTCAGAGATATGGAGAAAAACGCGCAAACTTAAAAGCCCTTTTACTGATGAAACTTTAGAAATGGTATTTTATATGTAGATTGGCGCTAGAGCCTGTACTAATTAATTACCATATTTTCCTTTGGAACAAATAAAATTGCATTTCCTTACATGAAAATCCAATCCTCAGATCAGAAAAATTTTCGAAATGATTTCGAATGATTTGCACAGCGTGTTTTAGCGATTATAGAGCGGGAAAAAGTAAACACTCAGAATAATTTATCTAATGATCTGATTTTTACGCACTAAGGAACAATCTTAATGCATCGAGGGCCTTACCTTACATATGCTAATTAATTAGTGCAAACGATGTTTTAATTTATGAAATAAAGAACAAAAATGTGCTTTTTTTTAAATAAACATACCTGCTTTTCGTCGGTTTTTGGTTCCTGACCTTTAAAATATGGAGCCTTGGCCCATATTTTCCGGATTGCGACTACCCGCATTTTTCGCGGGTGTGGAATCCGAAAAAATGTATTTATAAAAAAGGTATGTTTAATAAGAGACAGTACGTTTACGTCTCTGATTTCGTAACTTAAAATATCGTCTGCACTAATCAATTAACATAAAGGTTAAGCCTTCGAACTATTAAGAATGATTCTTAGCACGTGAAAATCTTATCTCTTAAATCGAATGTTATTCAGAGTGTTTACTTTTTTTCCCACACTGTGCATTTAATTGAAAATCATCTACTTTGTTGAAATTATTTATGCATGTTCACAGAATTCAAACAGCTCTTGAAAACTTGAAAAAAACTGACCAAATAATAGAACAAACATGAATATTTTAATATTTTTTAGACTTTTATTACTCATTATTTTGCAAAGAAAAATAGCTTAACTGGTTCGGCTGTACAAGCTTCTGAAAGAAATACTTTATTGCATAAAAGCTGCAAAGCCACTAATTTGTTTTTCACCACTCAAGAAAGAATGATTTTTCTGCGATTCTCCTTCGATATAGCTCGTTCACCAGGAGTTGGCACTTGGCTCCGCCTTCATCACGTGGTATGCGACGATACTATTTCGCTATTTTTGGGAGAAGGTTGTGAGCAATCCTGAACAATGTTGCTATTTGGCGATCGTTTGGCAAGAATATTTATTTCGCAAACTCTATGTGCATTTTCTTAACAATAAATATTTCATAAATTTGATGATATTTTGCACCATTTTTTATGATATTTCTTTCTTTTGAGTGAATAGTTTGTCCTTTAAGAGCCATTTCGCTGGGAGAACAGCAGTTTTTAAATTTAAACTATATTTAATTAGTTAGTGTAACAAAATGTATAATAGCAGATGATAAAGCAAAGTAAGTGACTGAAAAAGAATTCACTTTTTGTGTTTGGTGCAAATTAAGGGTTGTCTCAATTTAAACAACGGAGATGTTTCGCTTCTAACTCCCGCGCTGAAATGAACTCTGCGTCCGAGGAGGTGGAGCCAAGTCTCAACTCCTGGTGAACGAACTATACTTATTTTATGATTTCGATTTATTCCATTATCTCTTTGATAAAAACTCTATAATAGGCTTATTTTTTTTCACCGTTAGAGAACTTTTACGAAAAAAAAGAAGAAAAAAAAGCTCTGTCATTTGTTGCTTAGATTTCGAAAGAATACAATGTTCCTGACTTCCACAACTTGATATACAAAACTTTAAGACAACCATTTTTTTCTAGAAAATGTTTTATTTTTTCCAGAAGCAAGCTAGAAAGAATGTGATTTTATCGTCTGTTAATTTAATTTTTATTTTCCAAATTGAAAGCGCAGTTTTATGTTTAAAATAAATAAATGTTTAGTTAAAAAATAACTTTAATTTGATTAACTATTTCTTGTAAGTTATTTTTTTATGTTTGAGATTTTTCGGTGTGTTAACACTTATCACTCCTACCAGCAGCAATGCTGCCAAGTATCTTCGTCAAAGGTCTACTGTTCATTCTGAAAATAATATAATGAAATAAAATAAAATATTTACAGAAAAAACTTAATTTCCATCTATTTTTCAGAAAAAGTAATTTTTATAACTGCCACTTTTTTTTCTCAAACTGTTTGCGAGATGGTTTATAGGTATAATCACTCCCACACGGTAAAATACGGTTGCCGGGCTGTATAAGGATAACAGCCTATACAGCCCGGCAACCATATTTTATCTATCAGACGCAGTTTTATCTAATAGATTTAACTAGTTAGTGTACTTCTCCTATCCCACTTCCCAAAGTCCCTGTCTGTGAACCCATGAAGCTCGCAAGGGGGGAGGCGAGGCATTCAGGTGACCGAGATTATAATATTCTGTAAATATTCTGTATTCTTATACCTCTGTAAATATTCTGTAAATACCTGTATATATCTCATTCTATCCTTATTGTACTAATTTTCATGTACGGCTTTTGTACCATAACTACCACTGAGATGAATAAGTTGGGGCCTGACGGGGCCGATACTTAGATAAGGAAGTCACATAGGCATAGGCACTCACACATGGACGCCACGAATGACTAAAAATGCAAAGAGTGGTCAAAACTCAGTTCATTTATAATCTCTTTAATCAATCTATTGTAACTACCAATATGACCTACTTTTCAAGTTATTCATATTTAAAGCAAAAACATTCTTTGCATTCACTTTCAATAGTAAACTGAAGGTAATATGGTAGAAAAATTTCCTTTTCCTAATCTCTTTTAATAAAATTTTATATTTTATTCGGCACCACGTTTTGTATTTTTAGTCATCCATGGCAACACTGCTTCCTAAACTTCATTTAGTGATAAGCAGAACTGACAACTGCTCCGCTTTCTGCTAACTATTGTATTAAGCAGTAGAATATTAAACACTGAAATTTCGTTGAATTTCAAAAATCTTTTCGAATTTTTATTGTAAGATAACGGAAGTGAAAGTGAAATTTTCTGTATATGTTTAAATTGTATTGAAGAAATTTTTTTTTATTTTGCATGAATATTGTTGTACGGATCTTGATATATTCTTGCATCGCTGACTTCAAATCTACAATTGGTTTCTCTCTAAAGGTTTCCTTTTCTATGCAGTTTTATAATGCATTCAAAACTAGAATTTTTTCAGTACTCTCAAGTGAATACCAAGCGTCACCACTTCTCTATTGCGAAAGGAATGGTAGTAAGAAGGCGATAATACAGTTCAGTTTATGATTTGATATGCTTTTTGTCCGAAGTATTATTTTCAAAAGAGCATATAAGTGTATTTGTATGTATATAAGGCCTATACGTTTTTTATAAATTTGTAAATTCAGACAGAAATGAACTAAGCCAAAAACATCATTTTGAGGAAAAAAATCTGCAGCATTCACAACAAAACTAATTTTTCATTTAAAATCCTTACATCCAAAATTGATTTTGATCAAGTACCTGCATAAAGGGATAAAAAATTTGTCCCCAGTGTTATTTGTAAGTAGAGGAGATAAATTAGTTTTCTTTAAGTATGCTAAGCCAAGTACCTAATACATAAATTTTGCTTCTTCTTCTTGGGCACTACAGCCTATGACAGGGCAAGACCGTCCCAATAAGTTTTTGCTATCTTGATCTATTCTGTGCCATGGCCTTCCAGTTAGTTATTCCTATTATCTTTAGGTCCCTCTCAACTGCGTCCAGCCACCTAGTCGGTGGACGACCCCTTTTTCTTGTACCTTCTGGTTTAAAATAAAGGTGCTTTTTTTGCGGGGTTTTGGTCTCCAGATCTATAAAGGTGTCCCAGTCATCGAATGTGATTGGCCTTAATAACATGAACTATGTCTGGTTGTTTATATTTATAAATTTTAAATTTTGCTAGAAATTAAAAGTACAAATTTTGCAAAAAATGGAAATAATTTTTTCCCGTCTAAGCGGAAAAAAGCAGATATCTCTAAAAGAAAAAGATATAAATTAAAATTTCTCACGTCTCTTGTGTAGTCATCCACTAGATCGAAATAACTGTAACCAGGAGCGTCTGTTAAATCTCTATCTCCATCACATACGTAAGTGTTTAGCATATAGCATGTATCAGTTCCATTATAATGATTGAATGATCTGCAAATCTTTGATTTGCTTCCTATTTGGCGTTGCACGCATAGACCAAGACAATGCAATGCTGAAACACCTGGTATAAATTTTAAAAAAAATATTACACAAAAACTGCAATAAATGCTAAGCAAAATTAGGATGTTGCGCAGAAAATTCATATATTATACAGGGTTATTCATAATTCCCTTCGGGGTTTCGAAACGCTATAGTAAAAAAACGAAGATGAATATTAAAAAAAAGAACATATGAAATTATTCCGAAAGTTCTCAAGTTTTAATTTAATCAGTTGCCGGTAGATGGCAGTAACATGTACCACTGAAACCAGTTGTAGTAAAGAAAAATGGCGTTTACAGGCGGAAGGAATTATGAATAACCCTATATTACGATCCTTCAGTAAAAAATTTCAAATAATATTTTATTATTTTATCAAATTTATTTGAAAGTATCGCTTTGATCCAAACTATAAATAATGGCATAATTATTTCACGATGCATTAACGTTTACATAAGAACTATAATTATTCGTATCAACTATATTAAGTTATTGCTTATAAAAATCTATAATTAAGATTAAAATTTAAGATGGACGATTTTCTTTTAAATTTATACTCAGTGAATATTTTTTTTTTTGATAACTATCACTTTAGATTTAAAAAAAAGGGAGAAAGACTACCTTTTTCATACTCACGTGAAATTATTTAATGAAAATACATGATAAACTATAAAGGTTTTGCTCAAGCAAAATAAATATTTATACTGAAATCGTGCTGCTACTATTATTTACGTACCTGCCACTTTTTCGTCTTTCGAGGATTATTTTCCCTACTGGTAATAAAACCAAAATTCAATTATGTAGTCACATGCAGAAATGTTTTTTTCTTCTTCAGTTTGTAAGAACTTAAACTGAACATCGCATGATTATTATACTTTTATGTATATGATTAATTTATTTATATGTAAAGAAAGTCAAAATTACTTTAAGTTAAATTTATAAATTGAAGAAATAGTCAATAGTAATAATAATTTCGTAAAGCATAAATTTTGTAACCGCTTCAACTATAAAGATAAAATTTTATGCAAAATACGCAAAAGTTTGCAGCAATGTATTTAACTTCTTAAAAATAAATATATATATATATATATATATATATATATATATATATATATATATATATATATATATATATATATATATATATATATATATATATATATATATATATATATATATATATATATATATATATATATATATATATATATATGTATGTATACACACCGAAGAGCCATTACATTATGACTACCCTCCATCTATAACAATGGTCTCGCCCACGTTCTCATGGTTCCTCGCCCAGGAACAATGTTTTCATGGGGCACATTAGGACCCATAATCCTCATAGAACAATCCCTGACGTCTGTAAGCTACTTGAACATAGTTGCAGACTAGGTTCACCCGTTCATAGCAACGGTTTTTTCTGCGGGGGATGGTGTTTACCAACAGGATAAAGCACCATGTCATAAGGGTCGAATCGTCGAGGAACATTCCAGTGATTTTCAAGTCATGTCCTGGCCCCCAAATTCACCTGACCTTAATACAATAGAGCATTTGTGATCCTACTTAGAAAACCAAATTCGTGCTGCCAAGCTACCACCTCGCAATGTGAGGTAATTGCAGGATCAGTTGGCGAGTGCTTGGTACCAGATACCTCAGACTACCTATCATCACCTTGTGGAATCAATGCGGGTGCTAGCAGTTTTGAGGGCTAAAGGTGGTCCTACATGTTGTTAGCAGGGTGGTCATAATGTAATGGCTCTTCAGTTTATATATACATACTATATGTAGGAAGTGGCGGCATAAATGTTCTTTTTAACCCACATATTTCAAGTTGAATAATTTCAACTGTTTTATGCCAAGGAACAACAACTATTGCGAGCTATTATCGGGGTTGGTGAGCGTCAGCTAACAGGGGGCTTAACCCTCTAGTATATATCTAACACAATAAAGACAAAAAAGAATGAAAGAAAAGTGAGATTAACAAAGAAAACTGAAAAAAGATAATAAAAAGTTTATATGCTGCACATAAGATGCAGATACATAGAACCCATAAAATAAGTTAAAAACTCAAAGAAAGCATGGAAAAAATGTTTAATTTTTTTTAGAAAGAAGAATAAAAATTGTTAGTAAATAAAATATTTTTAAGATATAATAGTGTGAGCTGATGACAAGATTATATCTTTTCCTTATTTTGTTTTCGTCTTTTTCATTTTTAACTTTTTAAATATTTTATTTATTCATAATTTTTCTTCATCTTCTTTCTAAAAAAATTACATATTTTTTTTCCCTTATTTTCTATGTATTTTTAACTTAGAAAGGAAACATTTTAAAAGCCTTTATTTCATCTCTTTTCAAATTTATCAGCCCTGGATTGAATATGTACTTAAAAATCAAAAAGGTGACCGCAATTCCTTTACTCTTCAACTTAACTATTAAATCGTAACTGCCGCCACGCTTTAAACATATGAATAAAACTGATAGCTGCGTACGATTTAAATATGGCTATTAAATATTATTTAGGTCAAGGTTATTATGAAGCTGAATATGAATTTAATACCACTATTACATTTTTCTAAGTCTTATGGGAATCACGCATATGGAGGGTTATATTCAGGGTTGTTTGTATCCTGGAAAAGAGGAAAAGTTGGAAGTGAAACCATTCAAAGTTTGTTTCCATAAGGAATCCATCTTTGAGTACAAAGTCTTATTAACAGTTATTTTTCACATCCTGATCCTGTTCTTTCAAATGGGCACCTGGAGCCGCTTGCGGCTTTATTTCCTATTACAGAAAATAGTGTTATATATAAGATATAACTTTTATGATTTTTAAGTTTTTAAGTTATAACCTAAAAAATAACTTTTAATAAGTTTTGGCAGCCAGGCTTCGTTATTTAACCTAAAAACAGGATAGTTATGAAATAGTTTTTCTACTAGCTTTTTTTTTCCTCTTTTCCAGGGCACAAATAATCATGTTATATATACGTTATATCAATACAGAATATGGGCTACTATACTTGCTACTTTTAGGTTTTCCAAAGAAGCTTTTCTTTTTTCCAATGCAGTAATAGCCCTGTTATATGTATGTTATATCAATATAGAATATGGACTACTATTCCTGCAACTCTTAAGTTTTCCAAAGAAGCTTTTCTTTTTCCAATGCACTAATAACCCTGTTACATGTATGTTATATCAATATAGAATATGGGATGCTATACTTGCAACCTTTAGGCTTTCTAAAGCTTTTCGTTTTTCCAGGGCACAAATAGCGCCGTAATATGTATGTTACATCAGTATAGAATATGGGCTACTATACATGCAACTTTTAGGCTTTCTAAAGCTTTTCGTTTTTCCAGGGCACAAATAGCCCTGTAATGTGTATGTTATATCAATATAGAATATAGGCTTCTATACTTGCAACTTTTATTCTTTCCAAAGAAGCTTTTCTCTTTTCCAGAGCACAAAGAGCCCTGTTATATGTATGTTGTATTAATATAGAATATGGGCTACTATATGTGCGATTTTTAGGCTCACCAAAGAAGTTTATATCTAGTGGCAGTAAAATGAAATTTGAATTGTCATTGTTAAGTAGATTTTTATTTTATATTTAGCTCACTCATTGAAATACTTAACCTGAGCGTCTATCGTCTCAAACAAAAAATCTCTTTTAGCAGAGTTGTTAATTGGCACTTCTTTTTAAAAACTAATTCTTATTACTTAACATCAAATTCGAAGGAAAAATTGCATTTCAAAAATTAGTTAGCTGAAAAATCAGTGAAAATCATCGAATTTTGAATAAAATTCATGAAAATTTTCCGTAGACACCCTCTAACGAAGAATAATAGAAGGTTAGAAATAGAGTCTATCTCAATGCACTGCGCGAAGCGGCATTAGCTGATTCGTCTGTGATGATATCTCGATAATGGGAAAATATGTGAAGTGGGAACATAATGGAAGGGAGAGGGGGTTCCAGCCACCAAAGGGGTAAGTTATAAGTGAAATAACAGGCGGTAGTAATATGATGAACTCAATTTGAAAATACGAAATGACAAATTAAATTATAATAAAATTAGCAAAACAATTTAAGTACACGATAAGAACAAGTCGAGATTAATACGAGAATACATACAGTAAGTAAATCGAGATAAATTAATAATACTTATAAGATACAGTCGGACTTCTATTTAACGAGCTTCCATTTTGCGAATTTATCTATTTTGCGATTTTTTTTTGAGGAACTAAGAACATTTTGGAAATTTCTTCGTAAAATAACTTCCAAATAGCGAAGTGAATTATCTATTTAACGAACTTTTCTTTGAGATCCACTTTCCCTATTTCCCAAAATATTTCAGAACATTTCAAAATTGTTAAACATTTTATGGGGGAAATGAGCTTGAATTGATTTTCGAGGCCAAACTTTTATAGAGAAAGCAGTAAAATCCCTTTCCCTTTTTGTTTACATTTCAAAAGAAAATTAAAGGATTTTATCAGTAGCAATTAAACTTAAGAGCTCATCTCGTAATGTATGTTTAAAATTACTTTTATAATAAATGCAGCTATAATTTTATGCATAAATTTAGCTTTTTTTAGTTGAAAATGTACATAGCATGATAGGGTAACACTGGAAAATGTTTTGCTCTATTCTTGCTTTCCATGAAGATTTCTTTTATGGTTAAAATTCATAAAATAAATAGTAGATACTAGTTTACAAGATAAAGGTGTATCAATTGCTATTTTAATTATGTCTAGAGTTTATAAATTTATAACCTGTTTTGTGTTGTTTAACTATTTCAAAAGGTGATTTTCTGCTAACGAATTTTCCATATAACGAACTTTTTATCGGGATTTAGATATTTCGTTAAATAGAGATCTGACTGTACGTACATTTGTACACAAAACTGAGAACACGAGATGAAAATTGAATTATGAAATAAAAAGGAGTTATAGTTAAAAGACTAGTTACTAAGTCAGTGGCTCTCTTAAAGTGATGACCCAAGCGTACTGGTAAATACCACATGAATAATAGCTGTTCAATATGTGTGTTTAAATTATTTAAACGTAGCATAATAATTCTAAATAGTTCTAAATATTAAATTCAGAATAGTTCTAAATTGAATTTATTCGAGCATGAATCGAGTTTGGATGCAGTAAAGTGGCTATCAAATTAATTGTAAAAATAAAATCATCTAGAGAAATTGAAAGAATTGGCGAGTATGGGTTATCTTACTGATTTCTCGTGGTCAATAATTTTGGGTGGTTTGCAATAAATTATTTTACTACTAATTTTTACATTTGGGCACCTTAAACTTATTGTACCTTAATGTGAATTTCAGTAATGGTAAATAAATGATTATAAATCTTACCATGTACTACAGCTAAAGGTTTTACATCCAGTTTTTTATCCCTTCGATGTTTTGATGCCGCAGCACCAAAAAAAAAATTATTCGTAGGAGGTGGTGTAGTAGGTGGCATAGTTGTCATCGGTGTTGTCGCTTCCAATTTACCAATTGCCACCAACGTATACAAAACGATGTCCCAGAACATTTTGAATCCAAACAGTTAATTTTTAAACTTAAGATCAATTTTGAAATTAAAATTCCAATACAATCATCAAATTTGGAGAATTTAAAATTTTTTTAGAACTGTACTCTGCCATTAAAGTTACTACATTTTCGAAAGTACAAAGCAATTAAATGTAACGAACTTCTCCTCTGAGCAGTTAAAAGTACTAGTTATTAAGATCTACCGTAATTAAATTGGTGTAACGTTTCTAGTGGCTATATTACTATATGACCTAGACATTTCTTAACCAATCAAAAACCACCATTTTTCTAAGTACCACCCACTTATTCTAAGCACGATTTCTGGACATTTAGTTGTGTCGCGATGGCTTGCAAATAGCTCCAGAAGTTTTGTATAGCTAATTTTACAAATTATACAGCAAAAAGGGAGATATTTTGACGAGCAGATATAATATTCTTCGGGTCTTAATTTAGTGAAGTGGCTGCTTTTGCAGCTGCAGTAATTTTACGCTCTGTTGTTTTGAATTAAGCCATCAAATATACATGCATTCCTAATTCTGTATTACTTAGCTGTACCCCTTGTGTTATTTAAACTAATGGATTGCCGCTTAACGTTACTGTTTTGAGCAATGGTTGTTTTGACTGAATAAACGCTCTTCATTAAACTCTACGTGCATTGTAAATTTTTGATGAAGCATATAAAAAGTAACTTCAAATCTCACAGTAAAAATTTTAAAACATCAGACATGCAATTAGACTAACAAAAAACTAGCGAATTTTGTAAGAAAGGAATAAACTCAACATCTTAGTAGCATTTCCAATTAATTATTTAAAAGGATTCAAGTTTTTTGCTTTATATATTTTTTTAAATTTTATTAATGGTTTTAAATAAGAAAGTAAAGCTATTAAGGGTGAAGGATACTTTAAACTGGGTTGAATTTCCTTTCTTTATTGATAAAAATAGAATTTAGAGTTTAGTTATGATTAATGAAAAGTTTGAATTTATTATTAATAATTTTTCATTCAACTTTAAATATTATTATTTACATAAATGCATTGGAGGATTCCGAAAAAGTTAATGATGCATTTTAAGTAAAGTTGTTGGTATAAATCTTAATCTTATCGTAAATAATATTTAAAATTAAAATCAATATAAATAAATAATTTAAACTTAACCAAGATTCATGGAAATTTTTTTAAACTATGGTATATATACATCGAAGAACCATTACATTATGGCTACCCTGCTAATAACATGTAGGACCACCTTTAGCCCTCAAAACTGGTAGCACCCTCCGTGGTATTGATTCCACAAGATGCTGATAGGTAGTCTGAGGTATCTGGTACCAAGCGCTCACCAACTGGTCCTGCAATTCCCTCACATTGCGAGGGTGTAGCATGGCAGCACGAATTTGGTTTTCCAAGTAAGACCACAAATGCTCTATTGGATTAAGGTCAGGTGAATTTTGGGGCCAAGACATGACTTGAAAGTCACTGGAATGTTCCTCGAACCAATCCATGACGATTCGACCCTTATGACATGTTGCATTATCCTGTTGGAAAACACCATCCCCCGCTTGAAAAACTGTTGCCATAAATGGGTGAACCTGGTCTGCAACTATATTCAAGTAGCTTACAGACGTCAGGGCTTGTACTGTGAGGATTATGGGTCCTAATGTGCCCCATGAAAACATTGTTTCTGGACGAGAAACCACGAAAACCTGGGCGAGCCCATTGTGGAGGGTGGTCATAATGTAATGGCTCTTCGGTGTATATATATATATATATATATATATATATATATATATATATATATATATATATATATATATATATATATATATATATATATATATATATATATATATATATATATATATATATATATATATATATGAAACATGTGCCAATGAACAAGTAGTTCAAAAGTTGCGAGAATTTTTATGTTTAAAAAGCACTATTTTTGAAATGACTTATGTACATTTCCGATGAAAATTTTTGTACTGAATTTAATGAGATAAATTAATATGATAGGGTATATAGTTCTGAAGTTATAAGGTTTTCTTCATAAGGGCAAATAAAAAATCGTAAATTTAACACAAAATAATGATTTTAACTTTTGAAATACTAGTCCTGTTGATTCATGTTTAGCATCATTCAATTGAACGAGAAAAAATACGTAGGAAAAAATACCTCACTTGTCTGTATAGCAATGTAAGATGGCAAATAAGTGCAAGATAAAAGTGAATTTCCAAAATTGTTCTTTTTGTACATAAAACGCTTATAAATTCTGAACAATTAGTTTGATAGTCTCGGTATTGACCTCATTCAATTCAGTGTGAAAAATTACACCGAAAATAATACCTTACATGCTCATAATAATCCCTAGATAGTAAGGTAAAGTGTGCACAAAAGTGCGCATCAAAGGAGTAATTTTTTATACATAAGAGCTCTTGCAACTTCTGAAACATTCATTCTATTGCCTCGCGTATAGCCTTATTTTATTCTCCGGGAAAAAGAGCATAGAAAGTATGCCTCACTTGTTTAAATGACAATGTCAGAGGCACAGATAGGGACAAGTACAAAAATTTATATTTTTACATAAAATCCTTATAACTTCTAAACTATTGGTTCGTGTGAGCGTGATTAATCTCTTTTGATTCAGTGTAAAAACTTCATCAGAAACAATACCTCACTTACCTGTATAAAGGATATACAATTCTCCCTCAAATCACCCCCATTTTTTCCATAAAAAGGGTGAAACTTACAAGGGAGAGTTTACAATTATTGTTTTTAAAGTGGTTCCCAATTTTTTCCAGCTTTGGAAACCCTAAGGATCAACCCACTTATGGCGAAATCCTTACTTCTTTATTAAAGTATGTAAAGATAATTGCGAAAAAAAATATTCTTTTATTTTTAAAATATTTAATAAGTGGAATTATTTTAATCATTTATCATTGATAATCCTAAATTAGATGTTATGTCCGACAGTTGAATTCGCTGTTATGGGGCTTTATGACAATGTCTAGTAAGGAATTTGTTTTTGATGTATATTTTTTAGAGTACATTTATACGCTAAATACGGATAAAATTAGACAAATTATGGTTTAATTTGAAATATAAACTAAAAGTTGCTGTTATTAACGTTGAAAATGGATAGTAAGTAAAACATTTCTTCAGCAGCCCGCTGTGGGCCAGAGCGTCGCGGAAGTTAAGGCTTAGTAATTTCGCGTACAGCGGCATGATTGTAGCAATGTGCTCAGCTTGGGAATATATTGCCTTTGCTTTCCAAGCAAGCTGGTACTCATTGATCTGAAGCTGGGTGGGTATCGAGCCGCCACTGGGGATCGAACCCCAGAGAAAATAGTTATTAGGGAAACATATTTCATCTCTAGCGAATTTAGTTATTTTATTTTGATTTGAAAAGTCCGAAGGGGAAGACAAATGCATATCATTTTAATAATTTATTCAATATACTGTTATTGAAAAAAATTAAATTAAAAAAAAAACTTGTAGTTATTTTTATTGGCATTTTATTTAAAATAATTTGATATAAAGGCAATCGAAATATTAAATAAGTAATGGATTATTGGTTAGAGTCGCATATAATTAAAGTTTCAAATCATTACTGCCTAAAAAAAAACCCAGTCTCGGAACATTTTCAACTCTTTCATGGAACATTAGGGGTTTGCTAAGCACCATTTGGGAGCCACTGGTTTATAATGACAAAGCAAAGCGCTTTAAAGAAAAAAAAAAGTCTTGTAAGTTAGTTCTTCTGAAGAACCCTCCTTCTTTTTTTTCTTTTTTTTAATAATAATAAGTTTATTTCTTGGTGAAAAAAATGAAAAATATTCTAAGAGGAATCCTCAATTTTTCTAAAAAAAAAAAATATTGTAATTTTTTATAGTTATAAGTTGTTACAGCTATATTCTTAAAAATAGTCGAACAAAGTAGAGTTTGGCAGTGATTGAAACACCGATTTCGAGAACAACGCATATTACAGGATCAGACCTGCCGAACACTATCTTGCATCCCTTCCAAATTCTGGATACCCACAACCTGCCAAAATTAAAATTGGTGACTTAATTTTTTTTTAAGACAACTGATTTTTATTTTTAAATTTAGCTTCCACTTTGGTTTTATAAAAAGTTTTGAACTTAATAGAACTTAATGTTTTCAAAGAGACAGTATTTTTCATAAACTAATCAGTAATAAACTAATTTCATAAACTAAACCTTAGTAGTTCAGAGAGATAACCTCAAACACAGTAATTAATTTTAGCCAATTACTGATAATATTACGGTATAAGACACAAAAGTATACTTTTTCTAAATAAACATACATTTTTTCTTATGACTGATTTGGATTATTGATCATCAAAATAATAGTAGCACTATGGAAAATATTCCAATAGTTTAGGCTGGAGAATGGTCATAAGTTTGAACCCCGTGATGTTGATTCAACAATTTATATATTTCACCATACTCAGGAAATTTTTAAGTGCATTGAAAAATTCTGCACACAATTATAGAATTCATTTATCCAAAGATAGTTCCGAATAATAAAAAATAATATTATTCATCATTATTTAAATCAGTAAGGGTCAAGAAAATTATACATTGCGAGTCATAGAAGTCTTGTATACCATTTTGAACTATGTAATTTTAAATAAGGATCTAAAAAATTTCAGCGAAAATGGTTGAATAGTTCCGGGTTTATAAAATTTCAAAAAAGCTGCATAACTATTTGACCAATTTCGTTCAAATTTTGTATTTTGTCATTTTTAATTACTTAGTTTTAAATGGAATAAAATTATTTTGACAGATATTTAAAAAAAAAAACAATTACATCAAATGAAATATTTCTTAAATAAATTCTTAGAAATTTTCCTTTATATTCGGATAAATGAAAAGTTTTCTTTGGATAACCAAGTTTTATAATTCGATTCCCTTAAAAATTTCCCTTTACGGAGCGAAATATCTAAAAAGTGGAACAGCAAAGGATCTAATAATCTGACCATTCTCCTGACTGAACTATTTGATTATAATTTCCAGTCTGTTTCTCCTTCCTCCAAAATTATGATGATAAAAAAGTATTTTTATTTAGAGAAAATACGTTTTTCTGTCTGATTTCGTAGCTTAATTAATAGTTAGCGCTAATTAATAATTTAATTTACCTTTCAGAACCATTAAGATTGTCGCTTAGTTGCATAATTTATTCGTGATGTCTTTTCTTTAATGCAAATTAGCTATCATTTAGAAAAATTTGTTAGACCGTGCTCATTTAATATAGTTTGAAGAAGTTAAACTTCATTTATGCAAAAACAAATCATCTATACACTATCCTAAAAAATTATCAAATTTTCTTAAAGTATTTAAGTTTTTCAGAATAGTTTTTGAAGCTGATTTTAGAGATATCAATGAGTCGGAAAATGAAAGAGAGTAAATAATTTTTTTTATCTCAATAGTTGAGAGTCTTCAATCTTAATAAATATAAGATTGATAATGGGCAACAGAAAATTTCAAATTTAAATTAGCAATGATAAGGGTCCGGAAGAATCCCTAAGCTTTTTCAGCTAAAGTTATCGCCTCAAAAGCAGGTATGTCTTAACTCGTTAGAATTATTTCCATATTTTGTTCATAAGCTGCTAAATCAATTATTTCACTTTGGAAACTTACCTTGGAGAAACAAGATATTATATTTTATAAACGGCGCTGAACAGCCCACTCAATTCTGAGTGTACGACTATCAATGTTTAACTCTGTAGCCATGCAATTTTAAACCAAACACAGAAGACAAGGGAGCACATGCATCAAGCATTGGGACAAACTAGCCTTTGTGGACGACTTTTAGATGTAACTAACCGGCATTTGCGTTACACGGGGAGAAAAACCACAATACCCTCTCACGGTTAGCCTGACGGCCAGGGGATAATAACCCATGGTCTATCACTTAAAATAGTTCACAGCAGCACTATGGTGTACGACTATCAGTGTTCAAGTCCTTAGCCATGCAATTTTTAACCAAACGCAGAAGACAAGGGAGCATATGCATCAAGCATTGGGACAAACTAGCCTTCGTGGAGGACTTTTAGATGGAACTAACCGGCATTTGCGTTACACGGGGAGAAAAACCACAATACCCTCTCACGGTTAGCCTGACGGCCAGGGGATAATAATCCACGATCTATCATTTAAGATAGTTCACAGCAGCACTATGGTGTACGACTATCAATGTTCAACTCCGTAGCCATGCGATTTTAAACCAAACACAGAAGACAAGGGAGCATATGCATCAAGCATTGGGACAAACTAGCCTTCGTGGAGGACTTTTAGATGGAACTAACCGGCATTTGCGTTACACGGGGAGAAAAACCACAATACCCTCTCACGGTTAGCCTGACGACCAGGGGATAATAACCCATGATCTATCACTTAAGGTAGGTCACGGCAGCACTATGGTCAGTGCGAGTTGGGTGCAGAATTCGCTTCAACCAGAAACCGTTGGGATTCGAACACGTGTCACTTAATCGGGAGGCGAACGCTTTCTCCCCTGAGCCATCAGGGCTCAGACATACTTTTAGATGTAGCAAGATGACATAGCATTTTGACCGCAATCAGCGATATTTAAAATAATTCTTTTTTTTTTAAGAATGGTAGTAGCAATAACATGAATATCTTTATGTTGGTTTGATGTTGTATGGGTGACCGATGTTAGAAAATATCATCATAGCTAAAACCTAAATACTATGCTAATTTTTTTAAAAGTTCTTTTTACATCGCTATCAAAATCATCATCATCGCTGCGCTTTTGCAATCTTATCAGGAAATGAAATAACGGGCGAAGATTGTAGATGTAGCCGGATAAGTAGAGCAGATGCTGAAGTATTCCATAAAAGTTTTAATCTTGTACGTGGTTATCAAATCTTCAACATAACAAGCAATGCAAAAATGATCACAAAAAATGGTTCACAGGAGACTTTTTTTTTGTTGGAAAATTGAGTTTTTGAAGTGGAATAAAAAGAGAAAATTCTATTTTTACTTATCTAAAATGAAAAACGCAGGGCACGTTACTTTCGAAAGGATTTCAGGAGTGGTGATAGAGGTTTATTATGAAAGTGTTGTGCCCCACCTTTCTATAAGTGTGACAAAAATAGAATTATTTTCTCGTTTTCATTTCACTTTAAGAACATAACTTCTAAAACTGTGTTCACACCCAAAACGAAAAAAGTAGGGATCATGAAACAATTGCTACTTATAATATCATCCAATACAGAGCTTCAGATGAAGTTTGAACATTATTTAGATGTAAATTAGTCGAAATTTCGACAGGCAATAAATTCTATTTGGAAATAAATTCGGCCAGTGAAAAACTGGGAAAAATTGAAATGAGAAAATCCAAAAGAATTTGAAATTAAGATTGATGGTAAATTTTGACAGCAGTCAGGCAACGATTAAAATTTATAAAGTAGTTAGGAAAAGAAAATTTAAGTTTAAAATTGAGCAGTCTAGTAAGTCAAAATTTTAATTGACGATAAATTACCTTTTGTGATAACATCTCAAAAAGTTAAGATTGCAAAAAGTCAGGAAATGATTTAATGTATCTAGCATACAATTAAAATTTGAGCATTCTAGCTAATTTTAATGTGATAGTTAAGTTTCTTGGGTGATAAGATCATGACAAGTTCTACGCGAGCCGGTTAAGAGAGAGTTGAAACTTACTTTGTCATCAGGTACAGTACTCTAGTAGAGAGTAATGATTTTCAGTTTTCCCGTTAGTCAAAAGTTTTATAATAGTCTTAAATTTCTTGTTTCATAGCACTTATATTGTATATAGAACTAACAGGATGCTTTGAAATTAATTTTCTGATTTGTATTAAGAATAAATTTCTAGGAAAAATTTGATAGACTAGTTATAATTAATATTCTTATAATTTTTAATCATTGCAATTGCAATACAAATTATAGTAAGCATTAGTATAAAATAGAAGTTGTAATTATAGTAAGGTAAGATAAAAAAATAAAGGATCGATGCAAACAATCCAAGAGTATCTGCAAGCTCATATTTTATGAGTACCGAATGATTTTATTACATTACAAAAACGACAAAAAACATTTCGCTATTTGATATATTTATTCCCGATAAAGAAAAATATGTACATGTACATTAACAACATTAGAGGAAATTTAATATAAATAATTATATATAAAAATAAAAAACTGCATTCGTCTTAAGTAATTATTATCATACCAAAAATTAAGTAATATTAATATTTTTGCGCATGTAATTCTTCACAGCAAAAACTATATTTAACTTTTGTGTCAAACTTTGGCAACAATGTTTCATTTTTATTAACAAACGAAATTACATTAAAAGATTTCCTACTGCCACCGTAATTGTTTATTTTTGTTGTAAAGCGATAGTCATGTCCAGTTGTTTGCTCGTCTGCTAATGATGGGATCACTAATTCTTGGACAAAAATGAACAGTTTTATCTTTTCTCTTCGGTAATACAACTAAACAACTTTCTTTTACCTTGCATAAATTATGATTATGTTTTCGCCTGCTTCTTACCTTAATTTTTCCTCTGTAAACGTTTTTTTTTTTTGTTGCACAGATACTTTTTTTTTTTTAAATATTACAATATTAAAAAAGTATCTGCAAATTGGAGAATATCTACCAATGTATCCATGAACAGCATGTGTCTATATTATCTAACTATGGTTGCAATAAATTTCATTCTCTTGCCTTTTTCTAACAATTAATGACAATATTATGGGGAAGGACTTTTTATTAAGCAGCTTTTTATTAAGCATTTTTTTTAGCAAACATATTCAATAATTTTTATTAAGTGGGAAGTCATTTTACTTCTGAACTGAACATTGCAGTTTGGAAATTTTAAAATCAAGAACTATTATACTATAAGCTAACAAATAAGACAAATTTCAGTTAAACACAGTTTCTAAAAAAATTATTATAAAGAAGAAGAATAAAAAAAAATCCTATTTACATAAAATGTTGTTTCAAGAAATGTAATTCAAGACTTAATATAATAAAATTATTTAATGCATTTCCACATACAAAACCACAATAACAAACACACATTATATACATATGATACAACAAAAAAAAATGCAGTTCCTTTTTAAGCATTATATTCAACAGAGCGGGAGGGATCTGTAGGAAAAAATCTCTGGCATTGAGTCATCAGTCTTTTCAAACCCTAAAAAGGATAAAAAATTAAATGACAATTGTGAAGAAAGCTTTACGGTTTAATAAAAAAGATCCTGAGAAAATTATACTGGCATTACTAATTCAAGAAAATATTTCATATGCTAGACCAAACTAAAGCTTGAAATCTTGGTTTATTTAATTATTATTAATGTTTTTATTATTATTAATGCTTTTAATTGTTATTACTTTTTTATATAATCTTCTTAAACGAATAGTCATTTATAGTAGTCTGTCTAGAGATATTATACTAGTACCAGAGGCAACAGAAGCCTAGGAGATCAAAACTACATAATGATTTTGAGAAAAAACAATTTTAAAAATTTGTTTAAAATAATTCTTCCTTT
Organism: Parasteatoda tepidariorum; assembly: GCF_982258835.1. Classification (NCBI taxonomy): domain Eukaryota; kingdom Metazoa; phylum Arthropoda; class Arachnida; order Araneae; family Theridiidae; genus Parasteatoda; species Parasteatoda tepidariorum. Next base: position 46,491,314 of record NC_141764.1, read on the forward strand.
GTTGTTTTTATTTTAATTTTAAAGAGAAAATGAAATACTCAAATAAGCAATGAATAATAAACTACTATCACCAAAAATCCTTTTATGAATTAAAATGGGGAAAAAAGAGATAAGGTAAACAAACTCCCCCTGAAACGTCGCACAAAATATGTGTCACTATTCACTACTATTTAAATATCAAAAATCAGTAAGGAAAATATTTAGAAGCTTTTATCTTATGTATTAAAAAAAAAGAATGAGGGAATATAGGGGAGATATAAACAATCACAGACATGCTTCCTCATCTAAAGGATAGTAGGGGCAAGTGACCCCACTTTTTTATATTTAAAAAAAAAAAAAAAAAAAAACAGATATTCCCACCCAGAAAAAAAATTTGCTCAATAACTTATTTATAACCTATCAACAAAAATTGACTTCACTAGTTCAATAAATTAAAATTAAAAAAAAGTCCTAAGCAGAAACCTAGAAATGTTACATTTTGTGCTTACAATTTTTGTGCAATGCACAATTTTATATAAAAATTGCACAATTAATTGAAAAATACCTTTTATCTATAAATAAATAATTTTATTCAAATAATTTTATTTATATTTTTAAGTAAAAATTGTGACTTGAAATACAAAATTATTGTTCTAAAAAAGATTAAATCAGAGAATCATCAGAAATACAGTCAAACCCCGCTATAGTGAACCTTCAAGGGACCGAAATTTTGGTTCACTATAACCGGGAGTTCACTATATCCGTTACGCAGGCAATTTAACTAATGGTTCCCAAACTCCTCCCTTTTATTACACATCATTCAAATAAATGACTGAAAAATATTATGTAGTAGCAAAAAATGCGTTAATTTTCATTACTCTTCGTCTTGCGTGCAAAAAAAAAAATTTTTTTTTTTTTAATTTTTAGCTTATGAGCAATCTTTAACATCAGATATGGAAACATTTTCTGCCTCTCAGATAATTTTTCCTTAATTTCCGTTATTCCGCTTTTTAAACCTGTCTAACCTGGCATTCGAGCACATAAAATCGCTTAACAAATTTATCGACATTTGTCAAGATACTGGAAGATTGCGGCTTCTTCGAATGGTGAACCACTTCAGTAATGCTTCTTCAACAGCCTTGTGATATGCTTTTCTCAACTTTTTTCTGCCATCTAAATTTTTTTCATTAGCAGAAATTATCAATTGTCTATTTTTCCATTTGTTACAAACTGCAGATTTGGATAGTTTATATACCCTGCAAATATTAACTTGATTGCATCCATTTTCAATTTTTCTGATTATGCTCATTTTATCATCAACGGAGAATGTTTTACATTTACTGGTCGCCATAGTTAAATTTGAGACACTTGTTTGCAGGCTTTTTTTTAACTGAACTGAGAGCAAAAAGGAGTTGAAATGAGGGTTTTATCAACACATATTAGTGTTCAACCATTTGACCAATAATGAATAATTACTCATTCCTGCTGACAGAAAATGCATATTGACCCCACTGACACCAGGTCCGCCTGGGTTGGAAACATCAGCTTGGTTTGTTTAGGGATTGGAAAGTGAGATAAAAGAAGCAAACAAGAAATAATGCATATCGCTCTATTCCCCTCTATAGATGGTTTTAAACATTGGTATATGTATTTATTTTGAAGTAGAAATTTCAAAATGATTACCAAAAAAATAAAGAAAAAAATCAGTTGAAGACAGAAAAAAGTTCATTATATCCAACTTCCTCATTTTTTTGGTTCACTATATCCACAAGAAATAACATTATACGCGTATTGCAAGGCACGGGACCGAACACTTCGTTCACTATATCCGGGAGTTCACTATAAACCGTGTTCACTATAGCGGGGTTTGACTGTACCATAAAATAGTGTGCAAAACATTTGCAAAGTTGTTCTTCATAACTTTGCAAAGTTATGAAGACCATATCACTAAAAATTTTTTTAATTATTACACTTCTTATGCTAAACTAAAATAATAAATTATTCCCTACTTGAATAAATTTTCTTTGAGTTTCATCATTGAGTACATCTATAAATTAGTTAAGGTTAGTATAAAATCAGGAAATCAAATAAAAAAAGAAAAAAAAAGAATCAAGAATTATGTAATTAGATAAGAATCCAAATAATTTTAAAATCCAACAATTACAAAGTAAGTTGCATAATTTGTAAGACTGATACAAATTTGGGAAAATCCAAAGTAGTAAACGTTGTTTTCTAATATATGTAATGAATCAACTTTGACATACATATATAATGAAACAATGTGAGGTATTCTGTCTAAATTTTTCACAGATACATTAAAAAAAATTTAGAAATTATACAAAAAATACACATTTTGAAAATTTTTAAAGAATATAAAAGACAATTGTGAGAAAAAGTTTATATGCAACTACACTTTTTTCTTCATGCTCTGAGTAAGCTGAGATTTCCTTTCAAGTTTATATGAGTCTTCCCTACTAACATTGCTTCCTTTTTCAGTTAGACATATGTTTAATCTTCGCCATTGAGGTTGTTGGAGATCAGATGACCATCTTTCAGATAACATGAATCTTAATATATAATAGTTTTCTTGGGCAACTGCTTTTCTATGGATTTATATGCATTTTTTTGCAGATATGTTTCTGCTGACAGCTTTTCAAAGAGCTGTCTTGCTTACATGATCCCAGATTATCTAGTTTACATTTAAATAAGCCAACTTTAAACAGAGGCACCGTTTTTGTTAAGTGAGGGTTCCTTATGAATATGATAATTGCACAATAGCAATGTCTACAGATTACTCTTACAAAGAGTTAGTGATTTATATGATGGGAACGTTTATCGATAGCAACCAAAGGTTATGATGCAATCTAGAATAATCTGTACATACGGTTTAATGTGTTAAAATACGGAAATATGCTACTAGTCTTAACCTTTTGTACAAGTTAATGAAAACCTTCCTAGCAAAGTTAATGAAAACCTTCCTTCCTCATGCAAAAATCATGTCTAAATATTAAAGGAAATATTTTTGCACAATTTATGTTTTAAAGCATTTAAATCAACCTATTTTTACTTAACAATAAAATTTTTACCTCACAACGTGTACAATTGCTTTTAAAAAGAAGAAATATGCCAGCCTGCTTTTTATATTCATGTAGCTTATGCAATCCCAAAACAAAGATCAATATTAGTCAAATATTGTGCGCTTGAGTAAAAATGGTGATAACTTTTATCAGCAAAAAAACTAAATTGCTTTCATCAAACTAATGTCATGTAATAGACATGAAAGTATTTAATTCAACACTTTTTTTATCTTCATAATTTCAAAAATTTAACATCTGACATTGGTTATTACAAAGTAAGTTTTAACTTGGAAGAAGGGATATAGCTGAGAAAATATTATAACAATGACAATTTCCATTCATTGAATTAATAAAAAGGTTTTTCCTGTGCCTTGCCTAAAGTAAAACCAAATAAAAATTTAAGAGAACCAATTTTTAAAAAAAAATGAAAAATACCTGACAATTATTACCTTAAAATATTTATTCCAACATTTATTAAGGATCTATGCACTACTTGTTTAAAGAAATAATTAACATAATGTACGCTCAGGCATAACTTTATTAATTTTATAAGAAATAATACAAACTAATAAGAAATTTGTCTAAAAGCTATAATTCTTGAACTATTTAATATTTAATGACATAGCGAAAATGAAACATTGAATTATGAATAAAATTATGACTTTGAAAAATCAATTCATTGATTCATCTAAAATTTTGTTGCTAAAAATAAATAATTATGCAAATGAAAATAATAATAGCTTCGTTATCAGTAATAGATCTTAATAAAATGAACTAAATTGGATAGATTAAAAGAAAAATTGTATGGCATGAGCTAATTTGTCACAAATACTTTGAAATGAAAATAAAGCATTAAGGAAGGATACGGGCAATATTTCTTGAAAAAATCTTTTCTCGACCAGTTCTTGCGTGGATACCCACCATAGTCACACCAATAGGCCATGGGGCATTACCAATTGCCATCTGCAAGTATGCAGCATTTGCCTAGAAGCAAAAAATTACCCTTACAACAATCATAACATAGCACAAAATTTTTAATTATATTTCAAATTTATAAGCTTACTTACATTTTAAATTACATATCTAAATTTTAAGTTTTTCAAACAAAAATCTTAGGCTAATTTTTCTTCCTAAATTATTCTTTTTTTACCCATTCATTTTACTTTGTCTAATTGACATATGAAATAAGAAACGAAAATGACTTAAGTCGAAAGTTTTTCAATCCATCAAAAAGCACAGAGTTAAATGCTAATCCCAAATTCAAAATTATAATTTCTCATAACTTATTAAACTAATGCAAAATATACACATTTCTTAAATCATACTTCTTTATTTTTCAGTTTTTTATTATTCTACATCATGAAATAGTATATTGTTGTTTGAAAAAGAACTAAGGGTGATTCACTATTGATTGTTTCAATACTTTCTGAGTTCAAATCACATTGTAGAGAAATGTGCTTAAGTATACAGTAAACATTAACTACCTTTCCCATAAAAACACTGTATAGTAACTTAGAAATCAAATTAAATCATTTAAATTTTAACCAACTAAAAGAATTTGACTACTGTATTTAATAACTGATCATTTAAGAAAACAATTGAAATCCATTTTTGCTTAATAATAAATGAAATCCTAAAATAAAAAAAAAACGCAATGCTATTATTTGATTAATTTAAGGTTCATTGAAAAAGATTTTTTTTTGAACATCAAGTTATTTCAAATAAATTGAAATATATTAAATCTGTTCATAGAAGTATGCGGGTCATTTAAATAATTTTAAGAGCACATTTTCGTTTTTTATGGGGGGAAATCTTCAACATTGCAATGTAATTCATTATAAAAAATATTCTTGAATATTATTTATGGTTAAAGTGTTCATTATGTAACTCAGGTAGAAAAACTGTCCTCTACACAATAAATTTAAATGAATATTTCAACTCAAGTTGTGTGTAGCATTTTCCGGTTATTATGTTGGTGAGAACACGAAACATATAAAGTAGGCGATTATTACAGTGCAATAAAAAATTAACATAAGGGACAAAAAGTTCAACATTGAGATTTTTATATATTTGGCATTTTTGTATAATAAACACATTACAAAATTTAAAAAAAAAAAAAAATTTCTTTCAACAGTTTTTTCAAATTCTGTTTTAGTGTTCATAACATTAGTAATAGAAAGAAAATAGTAATCAAGCCATTTTTATCGAAATTTATCGTGAAGCACTTACATTATTTTTCAAATTACAATGCAGATTACTTCTTCAAAGTAAAAAATTCTCATCGGATTTGGAAACCTTCTCTCACCATTTCTTTAATTATTTTTTTCCATCAAACTTTCATTAGAAAAAGACACTTTAAAACTGACTTCTTGTCAATTTTGATCATGAAAACTTGCACAAGAAAGATGATTGTGCCATCTATTCATGAATTAAAACCACACACCTATATCATCTATTTAAAACTAGAAAAAAACGTTTAATTACTCATAATAAACTATTCATTTCTGAAAATATTAATGTTCTATCAACGGAAATTAATAAATTATTTAATTAATAGAATATTAGTTCTAAAACATTAAAAAAGGAAATAAAAAATAGGAGTTGTAATTCAACTTAGCATTTTTTCTTTCACATAGACGTGCCATTTTACATGCTACAAACAATCCAACTCTATCTAAATTTGTTTACTATTAAAATTACTATTTGATAATAAAAAAATGCTTCCATTTTAAAATTGCATCATTGTAACCTGTAATAATGAGAGTAGGATAATTGCTTTAAGAACTATTCTTGAGAGCATATCACATCATACTTATAAACAAAACTTTATTATGTTCCCCTGATTATTATGCTTGGAATGGAACCATCAGTTGATAAATTCTTTCAGATTCATCTTGTACATTCATGCAAGTTTGAAAATTCATATATAATTAACTAAATTTTGAACGTAAATTAAACAGTGAAGACCAACCAATCAGATAAAGAATGTAAGAATTTTTCAAAAACTTAAAGAATTAGATTATAACTGAGTGAGCATATTTACTTCTACATAATTCAGGTCCAGCATATATTTAACAATTAAAATCAGATGTTCTAAAATGTCTTCAGGACAAGTTTCTTTCTTCAGGCGTCGAAATAGAGGCCTTATATAGTCTTGAGTTTGAGTGTAGGTGGCTGATGCCATTTTCCCCTTCATACCTGTCTTTTCACTCTCTGAACGAGAATTTAGTTTTTGACCCCACACTTGCATTAAAAACTAAAACAGAAAAGTCAATTTTTTATTACAGCTAATTTTAAAAAATAAAACAAAACATTGAAAACAGACCAAAAGCAGCAATAAAACATAAATTAATATGAAGGGTGTTAAAAAATGGTGACAGCAAAAAGCATAATATTTGTAACAGTTTTGTAAAAGATCGACAGGTTTGGGGTCTAGATTGTATTAAAGATTGGCAGGTCAAAACACTGGGGGCTGACCACCCAACTTGTATATCAGCTCCTGCATCTAAGGTAAGATAACTGGGATGGACACAGTAGGCCTTGTGAGCCCATGGGCTGTTCACCACGGAGTTAAGTTAAAAACTATGTTGTCATTTTAAACATTACAGCCACTGTATAATCCTGAAGTATATTCATTTCGAAAATTCAATGAGTACGCTGTGGAATTTAATTTATGAATTGGTCATGTAAGATGTAGTATATATTCCCTTAGATTTTTCCGAAATAAGGGGAATACCTGATTGATAATACTTAAACTGATCTTTCTTTTTTGTTTGTTTGTGATAGTTGGATTAATATTTTTTCATTTTTAATTCTTTTTTCGTAGGTGCAAATCTAATGTACATTCGAGGATTGTTCTGCTCCATCATATTTGTACTAATCTTTTATCTGTCAAGAGTTGAATTAACTACTCCACAACTATACATATGTATAGTCTTTTAACAAAAGTCTTATGAAATGTGTTTAGTTACTATTTTTCTTTTTTAAAAAAGTATAATTATTTAATATAAAAATGGTTTTTTGTAGATGACTTATAATTGATATTCTTTAGCGATCTAGAAAATCTGAAAAACCAGATCAAAATGTTGTTGGAATATTTTTGGAAAAAAAAAACTATTTTAAAGTAATGCAATTTAAAATTGTGCATTTATGATGTTATTGATTTCATTTTTAGAGGTAAGAATTTTATGAAAGATCCATTTTTAAAATGAAAAGGATTGTGAGCATATGCATAAGATACTATAATTTGCGAACAGTTTATCACTCGACCCAAATTTTTCCTAAATGATGTTATGATTATTTGTGTAAATGATGGAAATAATTTGTCGAAATAATGGTTACAGATCATATTTGTTTAGTTTTTAAATAATAAAAAAGTACATGAGAACTTTATTAGGTGGCTGAAACTTCTGAAAGCTAATGCACTTGTTCACAAATAGCAATTAATATTTCAATAATAACAATGAAAATCAGAAACAATTCAAAACACTATTAGAACAGAGAATTTTTAAAGTCAAAAATGAAAGCTAATAGATTTTATGTAACTAATTTAAACAATCCAACTTAAAATTAAATTATTTTAAGGAGTTTCTTACCCGCAAAAATTTTAAGATGACTTTAGCATCATCACTGTCATTTCCTTTCCCAAGCTTCTCTTTAGCTTCAGTCTGAAACACACAATAAAAAATTTTGAGATTGCAAGTATGTTCTAAAATTTTAGATAATTTAATACACCAAAATTCAATTTATATTTTTCAAAAAAGATGTCTTACACATGTTTATAAATATAATGGGTAAAAAAAACTTGTACTTCTTTTTTTAGTCAGAGTTAATAGAAAATATTCAGAAAAAAAAGTCAACATCTCTAAAAATTGAATTTTATTCTTTATATCTCCTCAGAAATGTGATTTAGATCATTGTTTAGTACCTAGGTTCCCAACATAGGTGCTATCACCTCCCCCCCAGGTGAGTGTTAAAAACTTCTAGGGTACCTTTGTGTAAAAACTTACAAAGAGTACTTTTTTTTAAAATATTGAGTACACTTAAAATAATTTTATTTTATATCAAAAATAATACATATTTAACTCTGCATAAATTACATATTAACAAAGCAGTTATTAATTCAATAATTTATAAAGGAAAATGTTGCTAACATATTTTAATAGTGAAAATAATACTTTGTTTACCGTTCTACACAATAATATATTTACACTTAGAGGTTTGAGATGATTTTTTCTTCACTTTTTGAAATTTATACTATGCTTTTTGATTTTTTGACAAATTATTTTGACATTTTTTTTTATTCATCGTTAACATAATGTAATAATAGTTTGGAAATTTTAAAGTAATTTGTTAAAAGTTATTTTACGCTTTGTTTTGAACTTCACAGGAAATAAATCTTTTTTTTTTAATATAAAGCCTATTTTCATAAAAAAAAACTTCTAAAAAAAGTTTTAAAAAAACTTTATTATAGCTACTATTTATTTTGAGTTCTTTAATGCTTATAAATTAAAACATTAACTTAAAATGACTCACCAATTATCTGACAATTTCGATTTTTCAACAAACCTCTTGTCCCGAAGGCATAGGTTAATCAAAGTTCTACTGTATGTAAATAACTGAAAGCTTATTTTGTGACTACGAAAATATTTTTTACTTTTATTTCTTCCATAGATGTGCTCTCCTCCTCTACTTTTACATCATTCACAGATTTTCCATCTTCGACACTGCCTTGAGTTTTCATTAACTCATCTAGATAAGCCTGGTCAACTTTTTCCATAGCCTCTTGAAAATCATTTCTGAAGCCACGATCAACTTCAGGTTCTAGGATTTCTAACCTTCTTAACCTTTGAAAAGCTTCAAATTCTGTTTCACCATATAAAATTATAGGTTCTTGTCTTTCTCTCAATCTCCTGACAACCTAAACAAGCATAGAGAAGTAAGTTACATTTCATCACTACAATATTTCTTTAGTTATCATTTTTTAAAAATATTTCATAGTAAATCTGATAAAATACAAACTTAGAAAACAGTTATTTTTATAAACTTAAAGGGTCACGTAACTATAAAATATTTAAAAAAAAATCATTACATCTTTTAACTAATTGTACAATATTTCATATATTCTCTAATTTAAGTAAAATAGAATGAAACTCTAGGAAAGAGTACATTTAAAGCTCATGCTATAAAAAAAAAAAAATTCTATAAACTTATTTTTGAAGCTCGTTTACACAATTTTCCCAAAGCTCCTGCAATAATTTCATTGAAATGAAAACATTTCTTCTTAATAAAATTGACTAGACATTAAACAATGGATTTGTTTTCTGGTACTTTCGCCTAACCCAATAATATCGCCAAAAGGTAGCTTTCGCACCAATAATCGCAAATTTTATCCTATTTACTATGTTAGCCTTTAACATGTGAACTATATTATAAAAAAAAAAATAATAAAAGTTTTTACTTTGTTTTGATTATTTTTATATTTTTTATTATGTATTTTTACACTTAAA